>NW_026652280.1:47921321-48276427 GCF_009828535.3 Hylobates moloch | reverse complement strand
GTGCACATGTACCCTAAAACCTAAAGTATAATAAAAAAAAAAAGTCACTAAGTTTGTGATAACTTATTACAACAACAAACTAATACAGAAAGCAGAATTGTTTATAAAAACCGATCCTATGCAAAAACATAATCATTATCAATTGCAAAAAAATCAAAACAAATTCAAAAAAATGCAAATTAAGTGAATTGTGACACGTATGACAGAGACTGGTTTCTCTCATATACAAAAGTATATGAAAGAACTAGTATTAAAGACATCAGCAGCCCAGTGGAAAACCAGGAAAAAGGAAATAAATATTTCAGATAAAAAGAAATATAAATGGCCAATATCTCTCCCCGGCCCCTGGCCCACCCTGTGAAGAGATGCTAATCTTATTCACACTAGAAAAATGTTTTTGACTGGGTGCCATGGCTCACGCCTGTAATCCCAGCACTTTGGGAGGCAGAGGCAGGCAGATCACTTGAAGTCAGGAGTTCAAGACCAGCCTGACCAACATGGAAAAACCACGTCTTTACTAAAAATACAAAAAATTAGCCGGATGTGGTGGCGGGTGCCTGTAATCCCAGGTACTCAAGAGGCTGAGGCAGGAGAATTGCTTGAACCCAGGAGGTGGAAGTTGCAGTGAGCCGAGATTGCGCCACTGCACTCCAGCCTGAGTGACAGAGGGAGACTCTGTCTCAAAAAAAAAGAAAAACGTTCTTGTTTACCTGGCGCCGTTTCTCCCTGGGCCACCCATATGGCCAGGTGATTACCCTGATTCAATAATTCTTCAACTTCAGCCTGCCTCCCCAGAATTACCTAAAGAGCATGTTAAGAATGAAAAATTCCAGATCTCATTCCCAAAGATTCTGATTCACTAAATTTGGGGCCAGGAAATCTGCATTTTCTACATAATGGCCTAAGAAATATATTTCAAAAAACACTGCCTACCTTTTGACCTTCCTATTGCTGGATTTCTTCCTCAGACATCCTGAGCTGACCAGATTCCATAGTCGAGCCTGCCAGATATATAACTAACAGCATCAAAGGTTAACCACGCACATGATACAACTTTGTCATAAGAGGGGCACTGCCAGTGTCACTGAAGAAACCGGAGTGACATCTAAGTAATTATCACACTGTAGAATGGCTGCTACTGTAGTCATCGGGAGGCAGGAGGCAAACTAAGATGATATTTCCGAGATAAGTATGCAGCAAGTATGCAATAAGTATGTAAGTAATACGCTTTATTTAATATAGAGCTAGAAGCCACGCTTTTCTGTCTCCACTTATTTGGAATACATCCCATATCTGTGAATTCACAGAGATAATCGACAAGCCATCTCTGTCAGGATGTAAGCATGATTTTAGGGTGTAAACTAACATCATCTTTATGGAAATAACATAACTCTTTATGAAACTGATGTTTAATCTCTATGATTTCTAACACCCACTAAATAACCTGGTTGGCTGGCCCCTTGTTGCCATACATAAGTTGCCTTTAATGAGGGGACAGGATGTTTATATCTTCATTGTGGTAGGTGAACAGACATGTGTTCACAGCAGTGACTCTAGGTCAAAACCTTTACAAGCCTTGTTTACCTTTTGTCTCCCCCTTCCCAGGCCCAGGCTGATGAAAACTTTTTGCTTGTGTCAGCTCTAGAAACAACCTGTGCTGCATTTGACCAACGTACTTTAGGACCATAAATATTTTTTAAATTTCCTTCCCCCTAACTCTTGCTTTCAAGAAATAGAATTGTCCTTGGATACTTGAATAATATCCACTAGTAACCCTAGACTAGAATAATTTGATGGAAAAGTTTGCCCTGATGTCATTTCAACAATATCTTTGTCTGTATAAATTACATTTCTGTTTTTCAAAGAGAACTTGTATTGGCATGTATTGAATTCCTTGCCTTCTGTGGCATTGATTTGAAAAGTACAGATGTTAAAGCTCTCACTGTGTTCTACACAGATGTGATGTGGAGAATAAAGGTGTCTTGCTACTTTATACAATATTATAGAAGCATAATACAATAATTAAACATCAGTAGCATCCCTAAAAGCCAATGTATGGTTTCATCTGAGCAAATGAAATGTCACTGGTTTGACATCAAAAATAAATACTATAAAAAACTTGCTAAAAAATATTCTGCTCATAGAACCAACATTTCAGTAAAGTCTAAAGTATGGGAAAGTCTTTTAAAGCTAGTAGTGTTTAACCATCCACTATTTTGCCTTCACATACATAGCTAATAATGAAAAGTGGCTTGGTGTTTATATAAACTGACCATGAATGAGGAGATGGAATTCTTGCCTATCTTTGGCCCTAATAAACCGTACAGCCTCTCTGGACTATCACTATCACATGGGTAGGAGAGAGGGAAGATAGGAGAAATTGGTTTATAAGATCTCTGTGGTATCTTTAAGGATTAATGTTTTATGCTCTGTTTCTATAATGACTGATACTCTTCAAGAGAAACAGAAGTAGCTACTCTTTATCTACACAAGCTCAGAACCATAACCAAGTTTTGTCTTTGGGAATTCCACTGTAAAATCATCCCCTGTGGGAAACAGTAGCTCACACCTGTAATCTCAGCACTTTGGGAGGCCAAGACAGGAGGATCACTTAAGCCCAAGAGTTTGAGACCACCCTGGACAATATAGCAAGACGTTGTCTCTACAGAATATTTTAAAAATTAGCCAACTGTGGTGATATGCACCTATAAACCCAAGTACTTGAGAGGCTGAGGTGGGAGGATCGCTTGAACTAAGGAGGCAGAGGTTGCTGTGAGCTGTGATCAGACCACTACTGCACTCCAGCCTGAGAAAGAGCAAGACTCTATCTCCAAAAAAAAATTTTAAACAAAAGATCATTCCCACAGATTTCAAGGAGTAAACAGAAATGAAATGATGGGGCTTCAGGTAGTTCCTCCTTAGTTACTGAAGAATCTTTTAAATATGTTCACAATTATAATCTGGATTCAAATTCTGGATACCATTGAAATCAGGAGTTTCAAATGGAGAAAGCTAGAGGAACCTACATAAATGATCTAGTACTATTTCTATTGCTTCCTGTTTCTTTTCTTTAAAACTCATCCTATAAATAGCATTCAAGTAGATAGAAAATCTTGTATTTAAAAGAAATCATCTATAGTGTAAACAAAAGGTAGAAACCTTTGTGAAATATCTCCTTCAAACACAACAATAGAGAAGCATGTTGTTTTTCCCTTGTGAAAAGCAATGTCACATAAGGACCTGGAGTTGTTTCATTAATTCGCTTAGGCAAATTAAATTATCTAATTCAACATGACATGAAATAATGCAAAAGTAAATTACTTTATCTGGCTTCCAAAAATGCTAAAACTACTTTTCTCAAGAAACTAAGCAATACTTAGAATACATTCTATTACCAGGGTCAACCTTGTTTCTGAATTACAGTGATGGGATAGTGAAGACAAGAGGCAGTGTCCCTTTGAAATTCTCCAACCAACATCTATTATCTATCAATCAGAGAACAGTTAACTACATTTTCTTTTAAGTTTATTGATGTTGCTGCCAGCCTACAATGTTTGCATCAGGACACTCTATATCCTGTTTCAAACCCATGCTAACAAAGGAAAAGGGAGACATGAAAAAAGGGAAATAATATTCGAAAATATCCAGATCCCACTCTGGGCTTTTTTTCATTAAATTCTCACGTTTCCAACTTCAGTTTCTCCTTAATAAATATTTGTGATGGTGTAAAAGGTGTTTCTCACCCACATTATGTACTTTTTATCAGTGGTAATGCTATGAGAAGTGAGAATGTTGTATTGTAGTTACTTTAAAATGATTTTGTAAATATCATATTGTAGAGGCTTGACTGAATAATCAAGAAAGAAAATGCCAAAGTATGGAAACAAACATACTGGTACTAGTTAAATCAGAATTCCTTCATCTTAACTTTGTTATTTCAGAACATCTTTAAAATTGAGAGTGCAGTTCAACCACAAGACATTTTAAAGAGAGAAGCAGGAATCAACTGAATTGAAATGAGCGTCATTATTCTATCTTTCTTCCTATACCATACTTGAGTCCTGATGACTTTCAACAATGGCCTCTGCTAAAAGTATCATTCCTTGAAGTGGGTTCTGTAGTGGACATGTGTGTGTATGTGTTGTCAGTATATGTAATTTTGCTTTTACAATGTTGGCAGTAAGAAGAAGCCTTCTAATTTTATTCAGCATGATGATAGGCCCTAGCATTTTAATTATTTTTTATGTTGTGAGTAATTTATTATTCACTGGCTATCTTCCCTGTAAATCTTGTCCTCGCTCTGTAGGGTTTTTCTTTGGTGTCCAACAAAGGGTTTCATTGCAATAAGAATCAAGGTGTGTCTAAATTCTTACCCAGAGCCCAAACAATGCCAGTCTTCCAGACAAGCCTGGGAGTTTGGGGTGGGGAAACAGAGTCATTATAGAATATCTTCATCTCTCTGCCCAGAGATCACCAGAGTTATCACCCATGCCCTCCTAAAAGGGTGTCTCGAAGCATATCTTGCTGTAGAGCAGAATTTGGAACTGAGAAGACGAGGGCTCAAATTGAATCTCACAGGATTTGTGTGCAAGAGAAACCCAAAGGAATGGATTGGCTCTTCTTCAGAAACATTTACCTTTTGATCATTCTAATGGTAAGTAGAATTTAAAGAGGTGGGAAGGAAATGCAGCCTCAAGGTCTTGCCTTTGTTACCTGTCGGGCTTTCTACATGGGATTTATTCCATTTTTAATCCCCTTCCTGCAAAGAGAGTTCTAGAAGTCCAGCCTCTGTTAATTTCAAACAACTCTCTCCGCCTTGAGGAAGAAAATGCCATAGAGAAGCGGGGTGAGAATCTGGCTGAATTAAATTTATATGCCCTCAGAGACATAATCTACTTCACTTTGAGTGTTAGGACTATTCTAAAATTTTAAATTGGAAACAAAATTCATATTCTATGGTCATATAAATAAATCAGATAGATTGCTGTGAAAACTCCCAGTGCAAATGGGTTCTAAATTTGAAGGGAAGTTAATCAAGCCCATTTCTTTTCAGTAGTTATTTCCCTATGAGTTTCTTTCAAAGTGGAGGAATGACAGCCATGTTGAAATTACATTGCAACTAATGATGAAATATTAAAGTCATGAGAATTTTTTCCAGTCAGATATTGCTAAAGAAAAATGAAGCCCAGCCATCAAGATGAACTTTTTCTGGAATTATGAATGCATTCCTACAGACCAGCAAAGAAATATTTAAATAACTTATTTCTTTACAGTAAACATGGCATTTTGGGTATTATATTACTTCCCTCTAACTTTTGGGTGCCCAAGGTGTGACATGATTTCCAGACAGGCAGCATGCATAGCAAGTATCCTACCCTAGAAAGAGATAATTCCAACTCCAAAGAAGAACAAAGTTCCAGTTGGCCAATCATCAAACTATTGCCAATTCTGGGAAGATAAGAGGACAGGATTATTAGGAATTGTACAAATTTTTCAAAGTAAATTAAGACAAATGCATTATAGTTGGCCACACTTCAATCTCCCAGGAGTATCCACGTTAGTGCTACAACCTAAGCTTAGAAAATGATTCCCATCCTATTCTTACGCAAGTGGCAATTATACCAGACTCCTCTGAACATCAGTTGTAAGAGACAGAGAGTAGCTAGGGCTGGGAGAGATGGGAGCACATTATTGTCCAGGAGGCACAGTGAGAGCTACTCTTCTGGAATTCACATTTCTAAACTTCAAGAGCAGCGCAGGAGCCAAACACTGCCAAAAGGCACACAACCCCAAGCTCAAAAGGGAACGTGAGAACAGAATATTGCATCCTCTGAGTTTAGGAGACAGATTATTAAACAAGATCATTTTTGAAAAATATTTTTAAACTTAAAAACACAAGACAGAAGGGCAATATTCTGTTATAATGATCATTATTTATTTACTAAATAAAATAAATGTTACTAAAAGAAGAGGCAAGAGTCGGACTTGGTCTTCAATAGAAATAGTATTGGATATACCTCTTGTTCAACAGAAATATTATTAGGATATACCTCTTGTTACTCTTCTACTGAGTATATTAATGCTTTGACTCAGATAAACTTTTGGTTTCTTGTAAGGAAAATTGTATGTGTCAAGATTTTAAGGGCCACTTCTGAGCACTAAATCTTGCCTCCCATTGCCTTCTGCACAGGCATGTTTTATGATAATATTATTTAATTGAAGATAAATATTCTTCAATTCTTCTCCTTGATCTTGAAAGAGTAGTATATTTCAGACTCTCAGGATCTTTTTTTGGTAGTATTTATTTATTTTCCTTGGTAATACTAGCGTTTTTAATACTTAATTCCTCCTACTCCTCATTGATATTGAAGTCTTTGTGTTTGACATTTCATGGTAATTGTGAAAAAGTTCTTGCAGTATTTTTTTCTTTATGCATGTCTAATAGATCCCTTACCATATCAATTAATAATGTCTGGAATTGGGAGGTAGAGACTTCTATCATATTTCAAAATTGAAACAAATACAAGAATTGTTTAAGGAGAATCAATATGATGTTATAGATATTATAGGAAAGTAGGCATGCCTACTTCTCTTTAATTTCCTGAACTTGAACTCTGCCCCTTCTTCATTAACTAAATCAAAGACTCTCTGGGGCATCATTGCAGCTTACACTAATGAGGGTGTGGCAGCCTCTCAGAGACTCACAGGTAGTTTGTGTCAGCTACATCTAAACCGCAAAGAGTACTTTAAACAAAGTTCTGACTGGCTAACCAGCAAAAGGTACTCAAAACTCTAGATTACAATAGGGCATTGATTTTATCACGAGTCACTTGGCATTTTCTTCCTAAGGGTGCTTATCATGTTCTTCTCCTACAAAACAGATAGGGGTGGTGAGGGACAATCAACAGTGAATCGAGACTCAGAAGTCCCGGGTTTGAATCACAGCTCCTCTTCAAAGTGGCTGTGTAACTTTGGCAAAAGCACCCAACTTCTCAGGGCTACCTTTGACCCCATGTGAGAATATATGGTTAGACATGATGTTATTAAGTTGCTTCCACTGTAGAAACTCTGCAATTCTAAAATTATCTCCACTGAATACTTATGTAGTAGAAGTTCATTTCTGGCTCATAAATAGTTTTCATAAATTTGGCTGGAGAATCTGAGGATTTAGGTAATGCTATGGATTGTATAAATTTTATAAGGAAAGAATCACGTAAGGCAGGACAGTTATTAGCTGGAAGAGACCTATATTATATCAAGTGGATAAGGTCATAAAAGACAACCATTTATCAGATAAGAATTTTTCTCTATGTGTGGTGACCATTCGTGCTACATATAAGATGTAAACACTTCCATTAAATAGCCTAATTATTGGAAGTAAAGAAGGTAGGTGGCTAAATATAGCCATTATCTCATTGCAAGTTGACAGCAGGCATCAAAATTTGAAAACATATTTAAAACTAACTTAGCCACTTATCAATTTAGTTCTCACATGCACTCAAATATGTTATTCTGAAACATGGAACAGAAATTTGTTTCTATTTACTTGTCAGGCAAATTTCCAGAAATATGATGGAGAGAAAAACACCTTATCCGATTTGGTTTGATATTTGTACTAAACAGAATACCCTAGATTGCTTTAAATGATTGGTTTCCGTACTGCTTATTACAGAAAGAATGTACTCATCACCACAAAGATTACATCGAAGCAAATCTCACCTCTATTATTGTTTTGTTGATATAAGTGGCTAAGGAATTACTAAATGTATTTTAAATCAGTGGATAAGTTTATATTTTTTGCCTTCAAATTCCTGCAGAGTCCATGGAGAGAACCTCATATAAAAAAGTTTTATATCCCAAGAGATATCTAGTATTACCATGACCTATAACTTAGTATAGTTTTCTCAAGAATATCTACCTATTGACTTGTAGGATAAAAATCCTGCCCTAAAAAGATTTCATAGCCCTTGGGATTCTACGACTCTTTTCCTTTTTGAAAGATACTTTTTTTGTAGCGGGGAGAGCTTCTGGATCCTGAGTACATAGTCTGATGACTCTTTTCTAGTTCTTAAGTGTCCAGGAAGGAGTTCCTTGTAGAGCAATGAAACCGTTGTTTAAGCTGCAGTAATGTTTCCTTTCCTTCCCCAAGTGGGAGCACAGTTGGAATTCCTCACTCGTGGAAAGCAGCTCTGACTACAGGGTGTGTGACAACAGTGCCTGCAGGGAAACCTTCAGACGTAACTTGCATGAGAAATGTTTGCCCTTCTTTTCTACGCAGAAAATTACATGCCTTACAAACTAAGATGCCATTATTGATACACCTTCAATTATAAACAAAAGTGGTATAATTAGGCTTGAACTTGGCAACTCTACCATAGACCTGGTAGGATGGTAACTGCTTTACTCAATTATTATTATAAGCATTATTCAGGAAAGAGCTGCTTATTAATAAGATGGTCCTACATATGCGGATGACTTCAAAACTGACTACTTCAAAAAGGTAAGTCATGAAGATGAAAAAATAGCCTTGTTCTGTAGCTACTACTTTAAATACACTCAGAATGTAAGAGAATAATATCTATTCCAATATTGCAAGAAGCATATATTATATGCTTAAAGTCTACATATCTTATATAAAATCATCATATTCTCTCTAGAAGTAAGTATTAAAAGAGAAAACAAGACCCAGAAAAATTTCTACAATTTTCTAAAAGTTAGATGACAATAGAGTATGGTGTATCCTATTATTCCTCTCTGGAATATATACACTATTACAGGTCAAAACTTGTTTGCACACAGAGAACCGTGTCTGTCACATGCTTTGTCAATGAAAATGTTTCAATGAATGAATGGATTTAGTTTCTAACTTATCTTTCTTACCAAGTCACTTAATCATATATTTCCCACCCACATGTTGATGAGCAACTTTAACATGGTTAGTGAGCTTTAAAAAGAGCTCGAGCATTTCAAATTGAGACAAGGTGTTGGTTCTCTGAAGCTGCCAGCCACTACATTGCCATTCCAACACCTGACACTAACAAAACATTTCACAGTTAACAAAACCATTTGAAGAGATTACAAAAGTCTCGAAAGGTAAATTTTACAAATTAAAAAAAAAAATGTTCATGGGATAAATTAGTCAGACAGCTCACAACTGGGACAGTCAGGATGTGAACCCAAAACTCTTTCAACTCTGCCAGCATTGACTCTCTTCTCCCTTTGGGCCAATGCCCAACCCTATACATTCTTCCTTTACGTTGCCTAATTCATCCCAGTATCTTTTTTTATTTTCCTGCTTGCCTCCTATTTTAACATGTCACTCTTTCTAGGCCTGTGTCTTACTGTTCATTTCTTTCTCAGAAATTAGCAGAGACTGGAATTTTAGTTTCTTTTTTTTTTTTTTTTTTTTTTTTTTGAGAGGGAGTCTCGCTGCGTTGCTCAGGCTGGAGTGCAATGGTGCAATCTCGGCTCACTGCAACATCTGCCTCCTGGGTTCAAGCAATTTTCCTGCCTCAGCCTCCCTGGTAGCTTGGGATTAGAGGCACCCGCCACCATGCCCAGCTTTTTGTTTGTTTGTTTGTTTTTGTTTTTGTATTTTTAGTAGAGATGGAGTTTCACTATGTTGGCTAGGCTGGTCTCAAACTCCTGACCTCGTGATCTGCCCACCTCAGCCTCCCAAAGTGCTGGGATTATAGGCATAAGCCACCACGCCCAGCCAAATTTTAGTATCTTAAGCATTTTTATATTTCCAGCAAAAGTCCTGTTCAAGTTTTTGCCATTAATGCAACCTATCAAAAGGACATCCAAAAATAAAGGGAGACAGGAAACCGTCATCAACCAGGCCCACAGAGACTATAATATATTTAGGATACCACACATCTCTCTGGGTTATGTTTGCTCCCTCAGCAGCACGTGCCTCCAACTCCCTTTTCTAGTACTCTACCATTGTGATAAGTGGCTCAGCCATTTCCTTTCTGTGTGTGGGTCTTTTACTCAGGGCCTCAGGTCAAGCCACATCAGCGGATGATGCCTGGCCCACATACTGCTCTGAAAACGTGACTCTTGGGCTGGTCCAAAGGTAGTGAGTTATCTCAACTGATTGTTCACAGTCACTTGCAGGTCAAGCTCCTTGTCCTATTCTTTCCCCCTGTCTCACTACTGCACTTGACTAATCTTAAAAAAGAAAAATTTTTAAAAAGACTTTTGTAGGCAAGGAATTTCCACAATTACCTAGGAGTCCATGACTACTTTTCACCGTCTAACTGAGGTTCATACAGTTATGTTGTGCAGTTTAGGAGGCCGATGTCATTCCATACTTCTTCCAAAACACTCATTAACAGGTGTTTCCTAGAAAGCGAGGGCTCCTGATGGGGCTTATGATTTCATAGGGCCTGGGAGTAATACCTGGCAAGTTCCTTCTGGGAGACCTGTACATAAAGTGACAGGATTTGGAGGGTTTGGCTTCTATTACCCTCATCCTTAGAGCCAGCTGAGCAGGGAGCAGAAATACCACAAATGTACTGTGGAAGCCTCCATCAGCACAGCATAGGTTCTGCTAGATGAGAACCTTGGGTTCTAGTATTCCACTTTCCTGACCTGAAAATAATGAAAAATAAAAAATTCAGGGACAGCAAAAGGATGAGGGGCTTATACTCAAACATTCTCAGAGTTACTTCAGTTGAGCTGGGCTCTGTAGAAAGGATAAGACCAAGGTAAAATGAACTCAGAACTCCTCATCCCTTTAAACTACAGACAAGTCTGCTTGATGTGGCTACTTTCAAGTCCTTAAAAATGATCGACTAGTACTTTTAGATGTCACGGGGCACTATGAACACGCCCTTGAAAGCCACAGAAGAAAACCCTTCTTTCATTCTTCCTTCCTCTTTACAAATGTACTGAGCATTTGCTGTGCCTTTCACTTCCACCTTGGTCATTCTATTTGAATCAGAGTCTGAAACAGGGAGAAGCCAGGGGATTTGTCCAAAGCCACACTACTCAGTTCTTGTGCCTGCATGTCTCAAGAAATTTTTCATAAATCACATTGTTTTTTATAAAGCCAAATTATAATTTAAGGCTATATATCCATTATGGACTATAAATCATTGGACTTCAAAATGTACACTTGATATCAGCTTAATTGTTCCTATAAGAGTCTTCAAATTGGGACACATATTTTGCTGAATACATATTCCTTTAAAACTCTAGTTTTAAAACTCTAGCTTTATTCTAGTATATTCCTGTAAAACTCTAGTTTAAAACTAGAGTTTTTTATCTGGTTTTAAAACTCTAGTTTTATTCTAGTATATTCCTTTAAAACTCTAGTTTAAAATACTAGAGTTTTAAAACTAGAGTTTTAAAGGAATCATTTTCCAGATCCTCAGCTTCTAGTGTTTCCTCAAGTCAATCTACCTCAGCGTGCACCTGAACTTGAGGTATCAAGCTAGTTCTTCTCTCCCAAATCCCCCTTAAAAAGTCACACCTCTCAGCCATGGCAAACGTTATTCTGTTGCACTCTAATGGATTGTGAAATTATCTGGGGCACTAAACTAAGGAATAATGGAAAATATTGATGTCAATATTGAGAAAGAGAGTTAATTTCAAAGCACTTACCAAATCTTTTTGCAAGTCCTGCTTTTCAATTATTTGTTTTCAACAAAATTAAAAGAGGACCTAAAGGAGTTGTCAACTTATACATCGTTAAAAATCATTTAGATGATAAATTGCCTTACAGATTTAAGTCATGTAATTCAGAATAAGTTCTAAGAATTTAATGACTCTGCTACCATTAAAAAAATTCCAATGTCATCTATTAATATGAACAAGTTTTCCCAGTACTTACAACTGAAAGACAAAACCAGACAAAACAGAATTGGTTCTGAAGCTTGGTTAATTCTAATAATAAGTAATATTTATTTAAGAACTAATTTTTTTAAAATTTCATCCCCGTGTTTCCAATGCATTTCCAATGAAGTTTTACTTTTCATATTATATTGCATTGAAATTTCAATGTTTGCATTTTGTTTGCTCAATTGTGATACTAAGTATAATTGTAAAACTAATGCAATTCAGAGAAAAAGTGTTTCTTTACACTTAGAGCTTCACAATGGTAGAAATTCCAATAAAATAAAATTTCTATTCATACGTATATTTTCATTACAGACAAGTATGCTAGGCTGCTCAATAAAAACCTTAAAATACATTAAAATATGTTTGAAGCTTGAAAATATATTCCAGTAGGATGAACCTATGGAAGGGATAATTCATCAATAGAAATGTGATATAAGAGTTTAAGGAGTAATAGGAGTAAAATAAATTCCAACTGACAAAGAACTTATTCGTCTATTTTTCTAATGGATGAAACTGAGCATCAGAGGGCAACAGCATGTAGATTATTGCATCTCCCACAGCTCCTCATACGTTCCCTTAGCTTCCAGCAAAAATATTATTGACCATTTCTGGAACATCTACTGACTTAGAGCCTTTACAACTGTGTTCTTGTTTCACCCTGGGTGAAATGCGCTTCCTCACCAATTCCTCTTATCAAACTAGCTTCATTCTGCAGAGCCCTTTCAAATCTCTGCTCTCCTAGGAAGTCCTCTTGAAATTCACTTGGATAACTTGAGCTGCCTTCTCTATCCTCCATCGAGCCCACTGAGGTATCCTAACCTCCTGTAGACTTACGTGTTTGTCTTCTCTAAAATGTAAATACTTTGGAGGGCAAAAAGTCTATTATTCATTTGTGTTAGCCATGTTTATTTCACATCATCAACAAAATGTATATTTAAAAATGGAGTAATAAAAGAATATTGTCAATGTTTTTATGACATGGCTTCCTCTAAATTATGCAAATTTATGCTAATGTGTTATCTTCTATTAAAACAGGTGGTGATGGAAGTAAACAGTGAATTTATTGTTGAGGTAATGTAAAATAAAATTATTTTCTCAATTTAAAATTAAAACAAAAACTGAATTTTGTAATGTATTATATATAAAAATCAGAATATTTGAAATTGTAATTATCCAGGTAAAAGTTAAGAGAAAGAACTAGTGAACTGAAATAGCAATGGTAAAACCCATGCCCCCAAATCTCTATGCTTTTAGGGCATGTGTTTGCAACAGCTTAGTGTCTTAGTAACTCCTGTTTATCAAACTATATGAGTAGTTTATTTATGTTTTCCAATCCATGGCAAAGCAAAAGAAGCAAAGTGACACTTTAGAGTGGGAAGAGACTGTTTAGACACATTAGACAGAAAGACAATTAATGGTTCATCAACGAGAAAAAGGACAAACATTCAAATTGTATAACCACAACTAAATGGAAAACATATAATCTGGTGCCATTTAGAGTGGAACTCAGGAAATAGAGCTGCTGTCCTCTATCTCTGGCAGAGCTTTATTTTATTATAGTAGTTAAATTTTCCTTATGATCCTCTCAAATCGTTGGAAAAAATAAAATTACTTTTCTCATCTTTTTGGTGAAATAGGGAATAGGTGGTACATTTCAGTAAGTTGTATCAAAATGGGGAAATAATGTAAATACTCTGGTTGTAAAATACACTTCATTCAGTGGAACACCTCCTTCCCCCAAAGTGGTAATTAAATAAAGCTTAGCCTAAATAAACTTATTATCACCTGTGTTTCAGGGGGTACATTAGGACTTACAAAAATAAATACATGCATTTATATAGTGTATGCATGTATACAAATATGCTTGCACATGTAGTGACATTTCTAATCTCATTAATAGTATGAAATTCTTAAGTATACATCAATAGTAGCAACTTAAGGCTACGAAAGAAAAACCATATAGCAAGCACAGATACAAATGACAGCATTGCAAAGCCTTATAGGTGTCCATGGGATTATTGGAGGAATCATCAATTCCTCCAATATTAATAATATGTTTCTAATTCTGCAAAAATATATTTGGGTGCTTAGCCACAGTGCTGTCCTTATCAACAGAAGATAAAAAAATCTCTTCTCTCTTTTAGGTGAGCACGACTCACCAGCACAACTTTTATGTTATATAGGATGTGCATACACAGAACAATGATAATCTTTAAACTCTGCAGACTGTAAGTTCTGGTGAAAGCTCACTGAAGGGTGAGATAGGCAAGGCTCTCATATGGTGAAGATAGATTGAAAAAAGGAAAACTGCACAACTTATACAGTATAGCACATCATGAGCTCCTCAAGTAGCTAATTAAATTTGTTTCACTAGAATCAAATAATTGGAACCAAGATGATTCCAAAAGAAGTGGCAGCCAGAGGTAACCAAGCTCTATGTATCCAGAGTTGTGAATTCGTGAAAACATTCTCTGTTCTTCAAATTCAGTATCACTGTTTCTTCTAAATGCACCTTACAATATTAAATAAATGTCCTTTCTAAGTAAAATTATTCTAACACTGTAAGACACCTGAACCATTTTTGCTTAAGGTGAAGGAATTTGACATTGAAAATGGCACTGCAAAATGGCAAACAGTCAGAAGACAAAAGCGGGAGTGGATCAAGTTTGCCGCAGCCTGTCGAGAAGGAGAGGACAACTCGAAGAGGAACCCCATTGCCAAAGTAAGTGACGAAGCAAGCTGATGACAAATGCTTTTGCAGAGCAGGGAAGCTTTCAAATATTTCCAAGATTTGCAGGCTTCACTGCTCCACAGTTATTTAAGAAGACAGAATCTGGTCATTTGCTCCAGTTGCTGAGCCACTGATTTGAATATCATGTGGAGGGAGGCTGACGTGGGGCAGGCAGTCAATGGCAAGTGATTCTAGAAGAAAGGGCTGGATCTCCAGCACAACTGGGCTTTGTTCATCCATTTGTGTACTGCTCATTATTGCCTGTCAATGTCATAGGAAACGTATTCACATAGTGACAGTCTGAAGACTTGCCCTCCAGAAAGTCAAGCCAAGGTTACTGCACTAGATGAATTAACTCCAAGAAAGAAAGGATACTATCAAAAGTTCCCACCAGATCTCTACATCCAGAAAATAAGAGAGTCTTAAAAGACTTTCACAAATAATGCCTACTGAAAAGGAAGTAGAGTTAAAGAATGTGTAACACAAATTGATCCAGGAAGTATGGGATCCACATTAATAGCTTCATTCACTCTTTATAGACATCTTGATCTTGAACAGTAAAGTGATCTGCAGAATTCCCTCCTTCCAGCTTTATATTAAAAACATAGTAAGCATCAGCAATGATGTTACAGATACAACCTCAGCTCAAGAAAACAGATTTATTCTCTCTCAGATGTTTTCAAATCGGAGGGATGCTTTTAAATTATTATTTCCATTCAACTCATAGTGATAGTTTATGTTATTTCACTTATATTGAATATTCTTTTCTTTTTCTTTGCATTTTGGGAGGTTCTAGAGTATTCTTGTATGTAAAAAGGGCCTTTGGATTAGAGTTGAGCTAACCAAAGTTCTATTTCCAGCAGTCTTTATTTGACTGTGAATGTGTGGGTAACAAATCTTACCATTTTACTGAATGCTCTTATCTTTAGTATACAGATGAGATTTCAAAACTGTTTCAGTTTAAATTTATCAGCAATAGATAGTAAAGCTACTAAAGCAAAATCTATGTGGCAGAATATTTGCCATTAAATCTATTTGGCAGAAAAGTGATGCAGTATGTTTACATTTATAAAATTATTACCAATATCTCTAACCATTATAGTTCTCTGATATTCTCAATTTATCTACCATTTTGACTAAATCTCAGACTCCAGCTTAGGTAGGATACTTATTAATATGACACAAGCTTTTTTAAAAAAATAGTAAAGATTGTAATTTCTTTTGTGAAGCTCTTTCCATGTATGCTAAAAAATCAGAGAATTGAACAATGTGTTATTAACAACAAACCTAGCACCGAGTGTGGATGTTATACACATTACCTCATGTAATTCCCACAACAAATCTGTGTGATAGGTGGTATTATCCCCACCGTAAGCTGATCTGGGCAAACTTAAGTAAATTTTCCAAGGTCACACAGGACTAAGTCATGGTGCCAAGTTTCAATCCAATGCCCATTTGGTTAAGAAATCCATTCCCTTCTCATTCCACTACACTCTTAAGCATTATCTGCTCTAAACTGGATCACAATACTAGCTATTTTTCTCATAGATTCGATCAGACTGCGAATCAAACCAGAAGATAACATACCGAATTTCTGGGGTAGGGATCGATCGACCACCATATGGGGTATTCACCATTAATCCTCGCACTGGGGAAATTAACATCACTTCAGTGGTAGACAGAGAGATAACTCCACTTTTCCTGGTAAGTCATACCCATATGTTTTGATTTGTTCATGTTAGCTTTCTTCCCTTTTTCAAAAAATATTATCTTAAGATAATGGATTACTTTTGATAAAACATGGTAGACTGAACCCAAATAGAAGACTTGAAGCAATGGAAAGAGTGTGAAAATAAAAGTTTATAGTTCAGGATTCTCTGTTATGTTGCATGTACATGTAGTCAAGTGTCCTGATCATATTTAAATTATTTGACTGTACTGCAGTCTGAATTCACTGGAAAAAAATTGTTTCTTTGCCTATTTTCTGATATATTTTCAAGCATGTTGCTAAAATTCCTTTGGTGGAAAAAGACAGCTTTTTTCCAACTTTCCACAGATCTATTGCCGAGCTCTGAATTCACGGGGTGAAGACTTAGAAAGGCCTCTTGAGCTTAGAGTCAAAGTTATGGACATAAATGATAACGCTCCAGTCTTTTCTCAAAGTGTATACACAGCCAGTATTGAAGAAAATAGTGATGCCAGTAAGTAGAATGACATTCCTTCTCTATGTCACAGCATATCTACTTCTCTTGGTCAAAAGCTTTAGAAGACTGACATACAGGAAATGTACAGGACAGAAAATGTCACACTTGTATTTTGAATAAACCCCACATATTTTAATTTATAATTGAGCTAGAAAAAGAAATCATGTCTAAAATGATAAAATAAAATATCTTCTTACTTGAGGAAGGTCCCTACAGGGATTTAGCAGGTGCTTAGCACCTTCCTTAGAGATTGTTACTGGGCTCATGAACAACTAAATCCAAGTGAGCAAACTGAGGAATAAACCAGGAATGTTTAAGAAGGCTCTGTTCTGGTCTATTACCCAAAATGTTTGGCTGACCCACACCAGGTAGAGCGTG
Source organism: Hylobates moloch (assembly GCF_009828535.3). Classification (NCBI taxonomy): domain Eukaryota; kingdom Metazoa; phylum Chordata; class Mammalia; order Primates; family Hylobatidae; genus Hylobates; species Hylobates moloch. The sequence continues at coordinate 48,259,267 of NW_026652280.1, read as the reverse complement.
ATGGTGGAAGCACGTGCAATTGTACCCATCAGATCAATCACTAAGGGTAATCACTGATCTTCACAGACTACGTAGCAAACTACATTCTATTCTCTCATTTTCTTTCATTTCTTTCCATTCCACTTAATTCCATTTCCAGTTCTAATACCCTCTGTCTTTCCTTTATATTAGTTCTCCTGAACTTCTTTCCTTCCTACTCTTATGCTTTTCCTATATGGCTACTTTCCTGTCTCTCCTCTCCCTTTGCCTTCTGACCTTGATTTTCCGTATAGCACATGAATATCAGTTTGTTCCCCAATCCTCTAATGTCCCTTTCCCTTTCAAATCTATGCCTGTCCATATACCTGTACACAAATTTGGGGGGAAATAATAGGAAAAATTAATTTCAGGAAAGAAGGCAGATAAACACAAAATGTTTTTTTGAACTAGGATGGTCCTCCCATAGAGAGGCAAAGAGATTTTGCCTAGGAGAGCCAACACAAAGAGAGACTCCAAAGTCCATCTTTACTTCCTCATCAACACATCTCAAGACAACATAGGTGAAGGAAGAGAAGGTGAAACCCACAACCAAGTCCCCCTGCCTAGAAAGCAAAAGAACATCAGGGACCTGACAATTCTGAAAAATCTGTCCAGTAGACTGACGTCCTTGGGGATTTGCCTAGGATACCTGTTCTTTCTACCTATGAGTAATTAGGAACTTCTTATATTGCTATGGACAAGTCTTCTTTTCAATAATTATATATTTGTGACTGGTAAAGTGCTATCTTCCAAAGCAAATAAGAGTGATTATCTGCTTTCCGGAAAGTGGCAATGAAGAATATAGGTGTTCAATAAATAATTACAATGTTGTATTTAATTAAACTATAATCTTCCTTAATTAAGCATTTTAAAATGATTTCACAAGACCATGGCAAAAAATAAAACAGATAAAAATCTGTTTATTCAGCTTTATGATAAAGAATCTATTGAACTTCTTTTTCATACTTTAAAGAGAACTATGTTTTGCTACTAATTTAGCATTTAATCGTTTAAGGAGTGCAAGCACTTTTAAAACAGTAAAGGGTTTTATAAAGCAAACCACAATTTTTTTAATCACTGGTAGAGCTGAAAGGTATGGTACTATAATCCTATGGAAAACTCAAACAGAGAGAATTCAGAAGGCCAACCGTTCTGTCTTCTTATGCCTGATGATTTGCTGAATTTATTCTAAGAGTCCCAACCATTCTCCACCTCCATTTCTATTTCTAGACGCATTGGTAGTAAAGTTATGTGCCACAGACGCAGATGAAGAAAATCATCTGAATTCTAAAATTGCCTACAAGATCGTCTCTCAGGAGCCGTCAGGTGCACCCATGTTCATTCTGAATAGGTACACTGGGGAAGTCCGCACCATGTCCAGTTTCTTGGACAGAGAGGTAAATCCTTCTGTGAATGAATAAGAAATAAAAAATTCAATTTTGAAAAGACAAAGATAAAACGATCCTTATGTACCCTTACTCCAATATAAAGGAGGGAAGGAAAATAATCCATTTTTAATAAAAATTAAAAGCTCAATTATATAAATTTCATTTGATATGTAAATAAAAGAGCCGAGAAATAATGGCGTTAAATGCATTGGATTCTATTCAAGACAAAACCTAAGTCTTATGTTCTTTTTCATCTTGATTAAGCAACACAGTATGTACAACCTGGTTGTGAGAGGCTCAGATCGGGATGGAGCTGCAGATGGACTGTCTTCTGAATGTGACTGTAGAATCAAGGTTTTAGATGTCAACGATAATTTCCCCACCTTAGAGAAAACTTCAGTAAGTTTGTATTCTTATCATCCTTTTTCCATAAGTGTCAATAATCAATTTGCTTTCATGCTGGCTCATGAGCCTGGTTCTGTCCTATGTATGGACATACTCAACTTTGTTATAGAAACTTTGGAATTTCTTATGTAGACTAATATACCTTCAAATTGTATGTTTGTCTTTGACTCACTACTCCAAACAAGCCTTCTCTGTGAAAGCAATGAACTCTCTACTCTGTATACTCCATTCACAGAAACACAGCAATCTGTTGATCTAACTCTGGGAATAACATAGCAACATTAATGTTTTTGTATATGCCTCATGATTTGCTGAATGAATTCTACTAGAGTCCCAGACATTCTCAACTTCCATTTTCATCTCTAAGCGTAAAGAAGCATAAAATCCAAACTAGCAGGGCCAAATCTGGCTTGCTGTCTGTTTCAGTTTAAAAACAAACAAACAAACAAACAAACAAAACATGTTATTGGAGAGCATAGCTGTCCTCACGCCTTTACATATTGTCTGTGGGGGCTTTGTGCTGCAACAGCAGAGATGAGGGGTTGCAACACCAATTCTCTGGCCCACAGTATCTAAAATATTTACTATTCAGCCCTTTACAGAAAAAAATCTGATCCTCTATCTAAAAGAAAAGAATAAAGAAAATTAACAATAAGCAAAAAAAAAAAGAAATAAATAAAAGAGAAAGAAACAAAGTGCTAATTTGACCTTGATTTTACATACAGCACATGAATGTCAGTTTTATTATCTTATAATCATTTTATTGTTATTTTCCTGATTGGACTATGGGCATTTAATAACGGTGCAAAAATCATTGACATAGTTTGTTGTTAGTATTTTAAATAATAATTATGTGTTTTAAGTACATTTCTTCTTTTGAAAATTCATTGACTAAAAAATTAATCCCTGCATTTTAGTACTCAGCCAGTATCGAAGAGAATTGTTTAAGTTCAGAACTGATACGATTACAAGCAATTGATCTTGATGAAGAAGGCACCGATAATTGGTTGGCGCAATATTTAATTCTCTCTGGAAATGATGGGAATTGGTTCGATATTCAAACAGACCCACAAACCAATGAAGGCATTTTGAAAGTTGTCAAGGTACAGTATAAGGATCTGAAATATTTTCTTCTGCAATACTTTCTTCCAAAGAAGTTTTCAATGACCTTAGTGACAGAATCTGCCTTCAAAAAAAGTACTTCATAACTCTGAATATTGCTTATATCAAGGGTCCTAAGTAACTGCTATGTCAGTCTGAGTCTCCAAGCTAGCAACACAAAAACTTATTACCAAGAAAAATAGGAAGGCTGTTTTGTTCTGACAGTGTCCAATATCTAGTTGTGAAGATAAGGTAAGCACCCCCAAATTAGATGATGTATGGGAGTTCACAGTGTAATAAATAGTACAGATGTCATGATATAAAACATAATTAATTGCCAAGGGAGTAGAATATGAAATAATGAATGAGATAAGAAATGGTGAGATCCTTCTGAGCTAGATTTGTCTGAAAAGATTTCATGCAGGAAATAAGGCTTAAGCAAGATGTTATAGCTAAGATTGCTAATGTGGATAATAAAATAAACAAACACACAGAGTGAGAAAACATGAAGGATGTTCAGGGCATGGTGAGCAACCCCGTGGGGCTATAGTGGGGCATTCAAGTAGGGAAGTAATCAGAAGTCAGATCAGAGAAGTGAAGCTGGAATCGATCTGCTGAGAACCTTGCATACTGAAATACCGGGTTTGATTTTTTTTCTATAGATTAATTTTTCTTTAATTGCTTGCTTTTAATTCACAGACAATGATAAAACTGAAAAATTTATAATTACAAACGGATAAAACCACAAACCAGTAAGATTCAGATTAATATTAATGTAATGAGGGAAATTGTTATTTTTTATCAAAGGAAATTGCTGCTAACAACATAAACACTTATAGCCAGGAAAATATATATTAAGACATATACGTACACACATTTAGTTTGCTACACAGTGTGATTGTGGAATTTACAGTGTGATTATTCAGTTCTGTTACTATTTTTCTCTATTCAAGCACAAAAGGCTATTTTTGTGTTACTATAAAGTAATAGCTGAGACTGGGTAATTTATAAAGAAAAGAGGTTCAGTTGAATCACCATTTTGCAGGCCGTACAGGAAGCAAAGTGCCGACATGTCCTTCCAGTGAGGGCCTCAGGAATCTTACAATCATTGTGGAAGGCAAAGGGGGAGCCAGTGTATCACATGACAAGGGCAGTAGCAAAAGAGAGAAGGGGGAGGTCCTAGACCCTTGTAAACAACCAGATCTCGCAAAAACTCATTCATCACCAAGGATGTGGTGCTAAACCATTCGTGAGGGATCTGCCCGATCACCCCTCACCAGGCCCCACCTCCAACTTTGGGAATCACATTTAAAGATGAGATTTGTGGGTGACAGACATCCAAACCATATCATCAAGTTACTACGAATTTTTTTCAGATAGCATATTAGGAAGCCATTTAACCTTCTGGATGCAAACATATCGTTTATTCATTGGGTCTTTCTCTTTTCTTTCTCAAGTATCTGAGCAATTTTAGTATTAGTACTTTACCACCAAAGCACAACCATACACACTGAAATCATACGGTATATTAACTTATGAGCTGGCCACCAAAATTACGAAAAATATTTATATATAAGATTGTCATCCAAATGAATACACACAATTTTATAATTTCTTAAGTGAACACAAGGACTCAAAGAGTATATCGTGGACTTTCTGTTTGGAAAACATTGCTTTGGGCCGGAGGTCAGCAAACTATGATCCAGAGGTCAAATGTAACCTGTCCCCTGTTTCATAAATAGTTTTATTGGAACACAGCCACATACATTCATTTCCGTATTTTCTATGGCTGTTTCCACACTCAAGTGGCTGATTTGAATACTTGAGATAGAAACTATGTATCATATGACCCCTAAAACCTAGAACATTTACTATCTGGCCCTTAACCAAAAAAGTTTTTCAATTCCTACTTATAGGCCTAGGAAAGCTTTGGGATATTTTCTAAAATAACAATAACATCGGCCTGGCGAGGTGGCTCATGTCTGTAATACCAGCACTTTGGGAGGCCAAGGCGGGCAGATCACCTGAGGTCGGGAGTTTGAGACCAGCCTGACCAACATGGAGAAACCCCATCTCTACTAAAAATACAAAATTAGCCAGGTGTGGTGACACATGCCTGTAATCCCAGCTACTCAGGAGGCTGAGGCAGGATAATTGCTTGAACCCGGGAAGTGGAGGTTGCAGTGAGCTGAGATTGTGCCATTGCACTCCAGCCTAGGCAACAAGAGTGAAACTTAACATGAGTTCAACTCTGAAAAGACCAAAGTTATAAAAATTATTATCACATTGATTAAGTCCTGAGGTACTAAGCATCTGATCTAAGGCAATGGCAGTAAAAATGGAAAAAAAAAAAAAAAAGGAATGGGTTTAGGAGCCATTGCCAAATATAACACAAAGAGGAATAGAGGAACAAGAGGTCACCTCCCACCATATCAAATTCTGAATATTTAGTCAAGTTTTCCTTCCAGGGATCAGAATTTGTTAAACCTTGCATCCTGGTTAAAAATCAAGAGCTAGACATAACATGCAATTCTTACCTATGTTCTTACCATCTTAGTGACTAACTTTGTATATTATCTCATAATATGTAACTGTTCTTCACTTTTGGTCTGTCTCCCAACCTACTAAAATAACAGAAGAATTTTGTGCATAAAGAACTTGATCTAAATATCTTTCTACCCCCAGCACCCGGTCCAGTGTCCGAAAGATAGTAGAGACTCACAAAATTTGAGAATAGGATTGATGATAATATTTACCTGAAACTAATGGTGTAGATATCATCCAAACAGAAGTCACTGGACTTGATTGCATCATTCGTAACTTCTGCATAAAATTATAAATGTGAAAAAAATTAACAATGCAGGCAATGTACTATCTGACTTAATGTAATGTGCCTTCCGTGATAACGTTTTTTAAAGATATACTTAATTGCTAAAAAAAAAAACTATTGAAATATCAATTTCATGAAAAATTTGTCAAGGTAATTTGGATGTTGTATATACAAAGCCCTATCTATTTTTTTCTGAATGATAATTTTCCAAGTCTCTTAAAAAGAGTAAGAAAAAATTTGCTTAAAAATAGCAAAGTAATAGAGAAAGGCTAATTAAAATGAAACTTTAAACCTTGATGTTTGTGTTACTACCTAGCCAAAAGAACTATTTTAGAGAACATACGCGTAATTTTCCCATGTTTGACATTTTCAACAGCCAGAGGTCAGCCTCTCATTCCAGGTACATTTGGAATGAGGTTACTAATGTCCTCTTACACCTTCTCCATTTTCATTCAGGATACCCCTTAACCTTGTGGAAACTGGACTTTTGACTAAGCTTTATATAACTCTTAGTCTGAGGAAATTACAAAGATTCAATTCAAAGGATTTAAGGTGGCTCGTGCCTGTAATCCCAGCACTTTGGGAGGCCAAGGCGGGAGGGTCACTTGAGTCCAGGAGTTGGAGACCAGCCTGGACAACAGGGTGAAACCAAGTCTCTACTGAAAGATGAGTGTGGGGCGGTCACCTGTAATTCCAGTTACTCGGGAGGGCTGAGGCATGAAAATCACTTGAACCCAGACCGGGGAGGCAGAAGGAAAAAAAAAAGATTTATTGAGAATTGCTATGTGTTAAGGACATGAAGGCAAATAAGATATGGTCCCTGTTCTCAAGGAATTTACAGTTTAACAAGAGAAAGATCTCAGAAAAATGAAAGTCTCTCTGTCAATAACAGCCTCTCCTTGTTATTTATTGATAAGTGTATATTAAAACACAAGCAATAAAAAAGTGTGTGTGTATGTATATATAGACACATTTGACTTCAACACTGAGAAAAAAGCAAAGCAAAATGCTACCCAATTGGAATTCTAACAAAAAAATTGATTCTCTATTTTTATAATAATTCTAAGATTTATTAAGCAATTACTAAACACCAACTATTCTGTTATAAGGTGTATCCAGAGGGTTCACATATATTATCTCATTTAATCTTCACATCTCTCGGAAGAAAATAGGGTCATTGCTTTTTTTTTTTTTTTTTGAGACAGAGTCTCACTCTGTCACTCAGGCTGGAGTGCAGTGGTGTGATCATTGCAACTCCTCCTCCCAACTTCAAGCGATTTTCACGCGTCAGCCTCCGGAGTAGCTGGGATTACAGGCATGCGCCACCACAGCCGGCTAATGTTTGTATTTTCAGTAGAGACGGGGTTTCACCATTGTTGGCCAGGCTGGTCTCAAACTCCTGACCTCAAGTGAGCTGCCCACCTCAGCTTCGCACAGTGCTGGGATTACGTGTGTGAGCCACCGCACCCAGCCAGTAATTCCATTTTTAGAGAAAGTGAAACAAAATTGAAGAGGACAAATAGCTAGTCTCAATTTACCCAGGTGGTGAATGGCAAAGACAAGATCCGTCCGGAACTCTCTGGTCCCAAAGTCATATTTAACTGCCACCTTCGTGTCTCACTGTGTAATCGGGGGCCAGTAAAACCGATTTTAGGAAAGAACCAGCACGCTGAGATTTTCCTTCCAAGTCTGTGTACCACTATAAACTCCTTCCCAGCTGTGTGTGCCCTGCTTCTCTCTTCCAGACACATTTGTACCAGAAAATGAGCCTTCCTGGAAACAGAACATACACACTCAGGCAGATATTTGACCATTTCCCCAGTCCCCTGCTGTTGAAAAACTGCTATCACATTCTCTTTTGGATGGACACTTCTAACTTTCTCCTTCTTTCATACTTAATTCTAAAATGAATCAGTGTCCCCACTAGAATTAGCAGTGTCATATTAAATTAGAACAAAAAAATTGGATGTGAGAATCTAAGCTTCACTTCTATACTACAGTTTACAGCAGCCAAAAGCCTGCCAGAAGCCAAATACATTTCTGGATGTGTTATCTTCATCCTGAGCCCTTCCAGAGCCTCACTCTAGGTCACCGCAGGTAAAACCCCCAGCCACTCTAACACACGCCTGTGTACCTTGTTAAGTGGTTATTCCTCATTTCTTCCTTAAACTGCAGAGATTGAGTTTCCCCAGCCTCTCCCTTTACTTTATGAAGAGACTCCAGGGTAAACCATTGTTTGCATTGCTCTTTACAATCCTTGACCTCTGCACACAATCAGAAAATCCTGACTAAAGGGCTCCACTTGCAAAGAATAAATAAACAATTTTATGCCTTTCCTCTATTTGGCTTTCCCTCCTAGAGGAAAGATTGACCCCAGACCAATTTCCCGTTCCTACATTATGTGAAGATCTTTAATTGATACAACTTTAGGCACATATTGGTATATTTTCATCACACTGTGTTCAATGGGGAGAGAACAATTAATATTCTTACAAACAAAAGTGCGTTTGTGTGTATACATAAGAAAACCACAAGAGATTTCTCTATCAGAATAGAGGTTATCAGGCCGGGCACAGTGGCTCATGCCTGTAATCCCAGCACTTTGAGAGGCCAAGGCAGGTGGATCACCCGAGGTCAGGAGTTTGAGACCAGCCTGGCCAACAGGCAAAACCCCCATCTATACTAAAAATGCAAAAATTAGCCCAGTGTGGTGGCGCATGCCTATAATCCCAGCTGCTTGGGAGGCTGAGGCAGGAGAATTGCTTGAACCCAGGAGGCAGAGGTTGCAGTGAGCTGAGATTGCGCCACTGCACTCCAGCCTGAGCGACGGAATGAGACCCTGTCTCAAAAAAAAAAAAAATAGAGGTTCTCGATTTTTCATTTATTTGAAGATAGCATGGAATTCTATTAAATAAAAAAATGATTTGTAGAAGAAAGATCTCTTCCAGTTGAAAATTGATTTTTGAGTACATAATTTATATTCAGTTTTGTGCTAAGTATCATGTGGGGTGGTCTATTATGTGGACCAGTGGACTAGGTATTATGTGGATCTGTAAACAGATGTGCAAAAGGAATCAAAATCTCAGACCTCAAGGGTTTTGACCGAAATTCAAGCGTGGCATGCTGAGCCATCTCCAAAGAAGAACCTAAGTAAATTTCTGTGAATGTTTTTCTTATCAGCTCTTCTAAAAAGATGTAACTCCAAAACCTAAGGAAACATTCATGATGTCAGGGAGTTTCCCTAAAAAGCAGAGATGTACCTCAGAGTTCTGCTGATGGCAAGCCTTGCTGATATCTTGACTTCTGCTGTTGGAAATGCATTGCAAGTGATGCTTACCTTAGCTTCCAGAACACTTCTAAGCAGACATTGATCAGCAATTCGTTCTTTGCAACTACTTTTTCATTGTGACTTTTCATGTCACCACATCAATCATTCTGGATCAAAAGATTCTATTTTTTATCCAGAATACCCATTTCAAAGGTGACTTTTCTCTGGGCATGGCATTTACTTATTTGAATATGCCCCACAAAGCAGTCTTCCTGTCCACCAGACCCAGCGACTATAATCATCATAAATTCTTTGTAAGTTGTTTACATCATTAAAAAATAATTACGTGTTCAGTGACATCATATATATTAGCACCTTTATTCTGCTGATTATACTTTCAAAAGATTCTCAGATGTGAGTTCTATAAAGGAAATCTGGGTATTATTTATTTATTCATTCAATAGTGTGAACAGTTTTTATTTTATTCTAAAGCTTTTTTTCATAAACACCTCATTTGGAAAATATAGTTTTTCATTTCAGCATTTTTGCATAGAAAGTCCAAAACTCCAAAATTTTATTCCAATTTAAAATCACAGGCTTAAATGATCTACATAGCTGATTATGTTAAAAGATAAACAGAATAACATATCTAAGATACCTAATGCAGTAATAAGTAAAATTTTTTTCAATTCAAAATCTAAACAGCATACCTCCTGGACCTTATTCTAGTGTGTGGTTTGCTTTATCATGGCTTCTTACTTTATCAAAAGAGAGTTCTTTGCTGTTTCAGAGTTTTTTATTTTTTTTTCATTTCAGATGCTGGATTATGAACAAGCACCTAATATTCAGCTTAGTATCGGAGTTAAAAACCAAGCTGATTTTCACTACTCCGTTGCTTCTCAATTCCGAATGCACCCAACTCCTGTGAGAATTCAAGTTGTTAATGTGAGAGAAGGACTTGCATTTCATCCAAGTACTATGGCTTTTAGTGTGCGGGAAGGAATAAAAGGAAGTTCCTTATTGAATTATGTGCTTGGCACATATACAGCCGTAGATTTGGACACAGGAAACCCTGCAACAGATGTCAGGTACTGCAAATATTTTCTTCACGTTCTATGGTTCTATCCAGTGTTAATTCATGTAGCATGTGCTAGTATGTGTTGATCGTAATACTTTTGGAGGGCTTTTTTGCTTTTATTATTCCTTTGATTTAAAAGACTATTAGAGCATTTGAAATCTTAGAATTTTAAGTGTTTTAGAGGCTTCAATAATGTAAGGGCTCCAACTAGTTGTAAAAGTAATTGTGTCCAGTGAGCAACTGTAAGATCAAAGAGCCTCCTAAATTACTCCATAAGTCTTTTTGATCTTTTGTGGCCAGTTTGTACTACCCTGGACCTAGGCCGATTAAGCCATATTGTAGGCAATAAGACACCATAAAAGTTGAGTCACCGCTTGTTTTCTTAAACCTGTGTTACCTATGACTTTGAGACTAATTTCAATCCTCTGCTTAATCTAAGACAAAAAACACAATCATAGAAGCTAAAAACAGTGTTTTAGAAATTTGATAGGCATAAGGAGAGTCAGAAGAGGAGAAATAAAAAGATAGTATTGGGGCACTAGGTACGTAGATTATATGTGAATTAGAACAGTGTAAAATATTCTGGAAATAACCACAGTGAAGTACACAGGTCTTCTCTATATCTTGCCCTTCTCTGTCTCCTCTTCTTCTTCCCAATATTCTTGGAGTAAACAAAGTCTACTGACTTATAAGTTACTTTGATGTTCACAATTTTAGTTATTAAATCAGTTAACAAATTGACAGACTCAGAAAAAACCTGTGAAGTCTGCCAGGATGGGTGGAGGTAAAAGCAGTTCAGATAAAGGAACTGAAGACTTGAAATTGTGCCTGGTAGAGACCAGATCTTCTTCCAGTGAGGTCAAGCACTTTAAATCTATCACCTGTAACAAGATCCAGATAGACACACTGAACAGAGGATACCACAAGCCCCCAACAGGCCATCAGTGAGGTTCTCTGAAATCAACATGGCTGAAGAGCCACAAAAAATCCTAAGTATACCACATGTGAAAATAAATAAGCAATATTTGTTTCTGAAAATGAATAAAGGATGTTTGATATTGCTATGATTTAATAAATAGAGCTGAAATAATCTCATGCATTTTATTAACAATTATCCTAGGAGCCAGAAGAGTAAGAATTATGAAATTTTAAAACTTGCAGACCTGTATATTAATGTATTTATCATTGAATTTTTATTGATATATATATACTTTTTATAAACCAAGGCAATCATCACTATAAACATAAAAACACAATATTTAAGTTTGCCACATTGTAGCTCTTACGTAATTCAAAAGTACTAACTTTCATAAAAGCATAATAATGAACTTTTTATTTAAAAACAGATATATCATAGGGCATGATGCAGGCAGCTGGTTAAAAATTGATTCAAGAACTGGTGAGATACAACTTTCTAGAGAATTTGATAAGAAGTCAAAATATATTATCAATGGGATATACACAGCAGAGATCCTGGCTATAGATGGTAAGAAAATTTATTTTCAGTATTTTTAAAAAACTAGTACTATTATATTAAATATTATGTTATTCTAATGCTGATGTTTGAGTGACTCAGACATTTTTAATGGTGTATGCAAGACTTATAGAAAGTCCTAAACACCCTAAATCAAAAATTGAAGTCAATTAAAATAATAATTTACACTTAAGCCATAGTTTATTTCATCTACTTCCAAAAATGAGTTGTATATGGCTTATAGCATAAAAGTTAAAATATAATTCATCTTCTGATTATGACTTTGTCTCTTGAGTATGGCTAATCTCACTTGTAGGATATGTTGGGAATGTTTACTTAAAGTAAGGGCTACATGCTCTACAAAGTTCATTTGGGGATCACCTTGTAGGGAGGCAATGTCTCCAAGAATACAATTATTTTAGAGCCATTAAAACTGAACTACAGTGAGAAGCTTGTGTGAGTGTTGCTTGATTAGACATATTTCCACAGTAAGGTGCTATGGACCACGAAAGCACAGATTATTCCAAATATAAGATCCATATTAAAAGTCATAAATGCAGATGCACTGGCTTAACTTGTAAGTGAACCACTTCTCACATGGGTAAATCTGTTAAGCAGTCCTCTTGGTGAGCAGCAACAGGATTTGTTTATTTATCAATAGTTAATGATTCTATGAAGCAGTGCCTAGGAAACCAGCAGCTACAGAACAAAACAAGAGACAAAGGTCAGGAACCATGAAGGAAGGGGAAAGATAGGTGTCCGAGATACGTGCCAAATGTAAGATAGATACTGTAGGTTTGCCTTAAGTTTATAGCTGACCTTTCCAGTATCAAAACAAGAATAAAGATAAAGAAGCAGCATAAAATTCAAAAAGAAACCATGATAAAACCAAACCAACTATCGTCCGTACATCCTGGGCTTCATCCTGTGGTGGGTAACTTTTAATGCCTGGGTCAGTTTTATAAATAACATTGTCTTATTTATTATCAGTATTCTGAAAGATCTAATTTGAAAATGGATTCTAACCATGTTGATTGCACCCTATGTTTGCATATTGGTCGTATGTGAAAATCTTCAAATGCTAGAATAAATAATTAGTCATTCCAAGCAAATAAAGAGAGAGAAGTGCTATCAAAATGTACCAAGAGAAATCCAGAAACAAAGCTGATTGTTTATTCACCTAAGCAGAGTGTCTGCACTGGCACAGAGCTATCTGAATGGTTGGAATAAGTTTGCTTCAGCACACACCATCATCAGGTGAAGAGACGGACTTCTAAAAAGAGCAAACTTTATTGGGAAGCAAATGCTATAAGCAATAGTTTGAGCTTTGGTTGCCAATCACGAGGTAATAGAAGAGCTACCAAAGATCAAAGAACGACAAAACAATCTGTGGAATAATCTGATGACTTTCTAATGAGAAACTAAGTGAAATCGACATCTTTCATCTAGTGAAATCAAGTCCAATGCTGAATAGGGTATATAAACATATTATACAAAATCATATAGACTTTAGGTAGGCTCTCAGTTTATTCTCATTCCGTTACCTCAGTGACTACTACTTAGGCACACAGAAAACATCTATAAAAGGAATTTATTGCTTTCTCAGAAAAGGACCTAGTAAGGTACCCTAGAGATGACAATGTTCTAGTTTAAAAGCGAGAAAGCTAAGATTCTTTTCAAGTTAAAAACAAGCAAAAAAAATTCTGTATTCGCTGTAACAGAACATAGAGTAGAAAAGTGGACTAAAAAGCTCCTGGACTTCAGTCTTTGGCCCTTTCTGATAAATTATACTATCCAAAAACTTGTTTCAAGTGGATTAGGGAAAAATCTAATAGACTTATATTTGTTTTCAGAAACGCCATTTCAGAAAGAAATAGCATGTAACAGATGCAATTAAAATAAACAGTGAGCACAGAAGAAAAACACGAACAAGTATTTATTTCAACTGTGGTTATTTCTACAAACACAGGACTCAGTGAGCATCCTGAATGGAGGTCCATAACTGACCTGGGGGTCTAATTTATGGGAACAGGGTGAGATTAGAAAGCAGTAAACCTTCTCTGAGGAAGAACATTTGATTTTGCGCCTTAGGATGTGTCAGAATTAGCAAAATGAAATGAGGGTGGAAAACATTTTAGGAAGGGTGAAAAGAATGTGCCAGAGTCCAGAGTAAAAAAGAAATTTGTTTAAAGAACAAGTCCTCTTGGTGAGCAGCAACAGGATTTGTTTATTTATCAATAGTTAATGATTCTATGAAGCAGTGCCTAGGAAACAAGCAGTGCTATAGAACAAAACAAGAGACAAAAGAACTGACCTGCTTTTTCTTTTCAAAAGAAGCAGTGCGGCTGGAAGGTAGCACACAAAGGGAAGAGTGACTTTGGGTCACTAAAGCGGGCAGGAACCTGTCAAGCCTCCCAAGTCACGTATATGTTTCCTACAAGTTGGGGATATGAGAAAGAGTTTTCTCCCTAACACCATTTACCTCAACACCTATGACACTTACTCTTTCAGATGGCTCTGGAAAAACAGCTACAGGAACCATATGTATTGAGGTTCCTGATATCCATGATTATTGTCCAAACATTTTTCCTGAAAGAAGAACCATCTGCATTGACTCTCCATCAATCCTTATCTCTGTTAATGAACATTCTTATGGGTCTCCGTTTACTTTCTGTGTTGTTGATGAGCCACCGGGAACAGCTGACATGTGGGATGTCAGATCAACAAATGGTAAGTGAAATGTAAGCTTGCTTTTTGGACTTTAAGTCCAAAAGCAAAACAATTACCAAAAAATGTGTCAAGTCACTTAATAAAATATTCTACTTCTGTTTCCACAATTCTTGCCATATTAACATTAAATAAAAAAAAATTTCATGTACACAGAGGATATTTGATAAAATTTTGAACTGAAATTAAATGAGTCAAAATGTTTTGATTTTGATTTACCAGTTTTACCAGATTTACCAGTTTACCCATCATTTTGAGTAGGTAAAACATTAAACCAATATTTATTCAGTTTAAAATAAACAAAACCCTTAACAAACTCATAAATTGAGAATGTCACAATTCCCTATTCTGAATAAATTCAGACAAATCATATAAATGTCTCTGAAACTCATATATCCCATAGATACATTTAAACATTTACTACTCAATTAGGAGCACATAAAATCAATTAAGTTGTTTTTAACAATAACTATGAGCTCAGATTTATTTTTAAGGGTAAAAATTTAAATCCGAATTGCTCAGTATTAGAGGAATGATTAAACAAACTATAGTACATATTATTAAGATGTACTAATATATAGCCATTAAAATTAGAATTATGCAAATTATGTAGATACAAAAGAATGCATAAACCAAAGAAAGTAAAGTGAAAAACAGATCACGAAGTTGTGTATGTATGTATCTTGACTATAACTACATACAACTGAATGGCTGACATCGATAAAAATTAAGAATAAATTTCAGATAACTTAACATGTTATCTACCTTGGGTTCTTTTTCCCAAAACGTTAAGTGCATAATAAAAAAGAAAATGCTATGAGAGGATCCCATTTGGGCTAAGATAGCTCCCTAATCTCATATTCATTTGGGGCTACAGGGAAAATCTCATGGGCTAGTCAGTGGCCATCAGACTACAGAGCCCAGGGTGAGAGGAAATACTTCCCACCTCTTTGAGGCCACAAAGCCCCTCTATTTACAGAATGGAGAAACCCTAAAATAAGGTGGGGAAAATACCACCAATAAAGACTTGGTCAAAGTAAGAAATTAGGCAATTTGTTTTTATCATCAAACCTTTAGCTCTTTTCAACAAAACCACTTTAATATTTTTTAAAGTTAATCACGTTAAAGCAATTCCATTAATATCAAATCAACTCTGAATTCACCATCTCCTATAAATTTAGCTCAATAGCCCATTCATAAACAATAATAATTGCTAACCACTTTTTTCCTCATTCAGATCCTAGATATTATGATTATACATATAAGAAAAAATGTTCTGCATGGAAGTATAATATTATAGCTATTACAGGTTTGCCAATAAAAAATATAACCACACTGGAGATAATATTCCTAGAGACCTGTTTCAATGCTTGCTGGTGTTTTAGAACAGAATGAACTTCACTTAATGTGCTGTGGCATTGTCTTATCTCATTTTTACCTTGTGCACAGGTTAGATTTTGGTGGACATAGTTGGCTTGCCATCTAGCTAACTGAGGATAATAAACCATCATAATAAAAAATATTGTGTGCTATGGATCAATCAGTTACTATTCATGGTTTAGCTGTAAATTTAATCATCTCTTAACACTCCTTGTATTAATAAATAAATTCCAATCAATATTTTAGACAATATGTTTTATAAAAATTCACAGGCAATGATAGCACAAAGAATTAGGAGAATTTGAACAATTTTAAATGAAAGGGCAACAATTTTGAGTAAGATACGTATAAACAGTCTTAAGGAGGGTATTGTGTAAACTGTAATCCTAAATAGAAGACTTCCAATATTTTCTTTCAGCTCAATATTATTTATTCATTGGGCAAATATTTATTGAATGTATATTATATGTCAATTACTGTTGCTCTGGAAAAATGCAACAAGGTCCTTGCCTGCATTGTAGAAGTAGCAATCCAGCAGTAAGCAATACTTATTTAAAAATTAGTTATAAATGTTAAAAAAAAGAAAAAGAAAAAGAAAAAAAGGCCAGGCACAATGGCTCATGCTTGTAATCCCAACACTTTAAGAGGCCAAGGCAGGTGGATCGCTAGAGCCCAGGAGTTCAAGACCACCCTGGGCAGTATGGCAAAATCCTGTCTCTACTAAATATATATATATATATATTAGCTAGTCATGGTGCCACACGCCTGTAGTCCCAGCTTCTCAGGAGGCTGAGGTGGGAGAATCACTTAAACCTAGGAAGTCAAGGCTGCAGTGAGTCATGTTCGTGCCACTGCACTCCAGCTTGGGCAATAGGAATGAGACCCTGTCTCAAAAATAACAAGAATAATAATAATAATAAAGTAAATGTTAAAAAAAGTACAAGGTGCTTTATGACTAAGAAAACATGAAAAATCAAGTGTTTTAAGTCAATGCTTGGTATTAGGGAGAGTTAACCACCCCCCCAGCCAACCAAGGAATTTCCATTTATTTTCTGTTTCCTCTCTTCCATTTCAGCTACCTCGGCAATCCTTACGGCTAAGCAGGTTTTATCTCCAGGATTTTACGAAATCCCAATCCTGGTGAAGGACAGCTATAACAGAGCATGTGAATTGGCACAGATGGTGCAGTTATATGCCTGCGATTGTGATGACAACCACATGTGCCTGGACTCTGGTGCCGCGGGCATCTACACAGAGGACATAACTGGTGACACGTATGGGCCTGTCACTGAAGACCAAGCTGGAGTTTCAAATGTTGGTCTTGGACCAGCAGGGATCGGCATGATGGTTCTGGGCATCCTGCTACTGCTTTGTAAGTACTCAATTAAATCCTTCTTTTCAATAGTTCTTCAAAATAGGACTGTAACGAGGCTTACTGGGATGGTTAGGTTCATGGAGCCATTTCTTTTTGTTATCTCTAGCAATTCTTGAGTGCCTTAGAAATAAACAATGGTACTGACAAGTATATGTGCTTAATCCACAATGATAACTAAGAAAGCCTAGGGTGAATGAGAGTCCTAAAAATGGGAAACACATGCAAATCACTACATATACTACATAAAAGCACAAAACAAATCCCATCATGGAAATTTCCTTAAAATGCTTTAAGAGTAGAGAGGCAGAAGCAATTAAGTCAGCGTGGAAAAGTTAGGACAATCTTTTTGGAAAAGTGGATTTTGAGGTGGGCCTGAAAAGCTGAGGATTTTTTTTTTCTTTTTCTTTTTCTTTTTCTTTTATTTATTTATTTATTTTTGAGATGGAATCTTGCTCTATTGCCCAGGCTGGAGTGCAGCGGTGCAATCTCGCCTCAACTACAGGCACCCACCACCACGACTGGCTAATTTTTGTATTTTTAGTAGAGACGGGGTTTCACTGTGGTAGCCAGGATGGTCTTGAACTCCTGACCTCGTGATCCACCCGCCTTGGCCTCTCAAAATGCTGGGATTACAGGCGTGAGCCACTGCACCCTGCTGAGGATTTCTTTTAAAGGAGGATGATGTCTAAGGAAATTTGAAAGGTAATCAAAAACAAAAAGAAAAAAAAACCACACACTCAAACAAAAGAGTGCAAGATATGGAAGAGCATAGCACACCTAGGAAGCAGAGAGGCTAAAAGGGAGGCTGGGAGCCAGCATGGAGGCATGTTCATGACACACCAGGCATTCTGGGCTTTAGTACAATGGCATAGAAGAGTCGATGAGGGCTGATGAGCGCAGGTGACCCTGCGGTAGGAAGCAAGTAGAAGAGACTAGAACAGAGAATTAGCCTCTGGGCTCTGGGTGAGTGCCTAAACTAAGACTGGTCACAGAAGTGGCAAGATCACCAAACAAAAATTTCCCAAAAAGGGCCCTCCTTTCCCCATAGAGTTTTTTTAAACATATAGATCCTCAGAGGAAGAATACTTCATACACTTTAGGTTGCCCTTGCGATATTTAGGTTTCATGGGGATCAAAAGCTGGGTTCTAAAATTAAAGAGAATTAAATTCATCAAACTGTATTGTTGCTATGTTTTCAGGGATGAGCACTAATTAAAATGTAATCATTTCAAGGCATAAAAAATAACAGCTGACTTTTGGTGAGGATTTCTTTCTTGAAATAATCCGTGAGGTTTCAAAGCTATGCAAAGATCATGAGTGATTCTCATAATGATATTAGACGTATTTTCCCAGAATATAACTCTACGGCAATTGAGTAGTGGTTTCAGGTAAGCTTTGAGTTAGTGGTTCTCAACCCTAGTTGTACATAAGAATTAGTTAAAGGTCTTCCAAAATTACTCATACTTGGGTCATACTCAAGATGAGAACAAGCATCAGCATGTTCAAGCCCTTTGGTGAGACTAATGTGCAGTTCAGGGTTAAAAACCCAGTGCCAGCTGCATTTCCAGAAGGTTAGCACTAAGAATTTCAAGACTTTTTCCTGACCCAGTCAAAGAAAGCTCAAGAGTTGTTCAACTGATTGATTGTAGAATAGGAGAGGAATACCCCTATGGACACTTGTTTCCAATGGAGAAGCCCATGGTCTATTTTAGGAGAGAGGGGGCAGTGTGATGGTAGTGGGAGGGATCTGAGCCCAAACCTATGTTCCCAAAGGACCTCAAATTGACACTTTTGATGTTAGCTCCAAATGAGATTACACATACAGCAATTGTATTGGGTATGTGCTAAAAACACTTCATTTCATTTATTTGATAGTGCCTTTGTTAGAGCTCCTGCCTGCAATGGTACATGATCCAGCTCACATTTAAATTCACAGAAATATAGAATAGGTGGAATCATGGCCTAGGGGCTACCAATTCTAGTTTTAGTCCTTTTCCAGAAAATGCTATGGAAATATATAACTTGACCTTTCACTGTTCATAGTGAAAATTTGCAAAATTGCCAAATTAATTGTTGTAATAAGATTAAAGCTGATTTTGCAGCTTTGATATTCTCTTCTTTTGTATCTGTTTTTAATTTTTAATTTTTGTGGGTACATAATAGGTATACATATTTATGGGGTACATTAGCTGCTTTAATACAGGCATGCAATGTGAAATATTCACATCCTGGAGAATGGGGCATCCATCCCCTCAAGCATTTATCCTTCTATTCTTTATCTTTAATTAACCCACTTAGTAAAATGCATGCCGTGCTAGAGAATTAGGAAAGTATGAAAAGCAACTAGAGTGGGCCCAAAGAACTAAACAGAGTGTATTCTAGAATCTTAGAAAACTTAAGCAGTGTCTATATTTATGGATTAAAATACAGAATTGAGGTGATTATTAGAGTAACAAATAGGAAATTTCCTCTTAGAAGAAACACTTGGATAGCTAAACATTTTTGATAGCTTTAATTTTTCATTATCGTCTATAAACAAAGTCTTAAAATCATTGTAAATATCTCCATTAAATTTAGTGAGTATCATTTGACTTCTATTTTAAGTGTAACTGTAATAAGGATTGAAGATAGGTCCTATCTCCAGGTCCTATAGCTGAATCCTGTATTCAATCCTCTTGATAATATATATTCATGATGTGTTTAACTTACATGTATGTGTGCATCTGCCCTAACCAGCTCAAGAGTCTTAGACTAAAGATGACCTTACTTTTCTAATCTGTCAGTAAAGAAATTCAATTACCTGATCTCAAACTCCTTGCCATCTAGCGCTAAAGTTCTATGTGATTTGGTGGTGTTGTATTTATAAACTTGATATGTATACTCAATCCTCTAAAGGAAAAAAATGAGATTTTCTTACATATATTTGTATTTTTGTTCGAAATATACTGCCACCAAATGCTTCCCAAAATGATTCATCCAGTGACTTCCTAAACTGGGCAATTTGTGTTAACTCGACATTGTCACTTTCTTGGGCAGTGTCTCCACTCTTGCTGCTCCTGTGTTGCTGCAAACAGAGACAGCCAGAAGGCCTGGGAACAAGATTTGCTCCTGTGCCTGAGGGTGGAGAAGGAGTGATGCAGTCTTGGAGAATTGAAGGGGCCCATCCCGAGGACAGGGTAAGTGGACTGTCACTTTCCAGAGAAGTGTGGAGTTTCAGTGGAAATTGAGCATGTCTTAACAATTACATGCTGCAAAAAAATGAACAGATGTCAGTTTTTAAATGTTTAACATAAAGCATTTGTTTTTAAAATGTTTATTTTTCTTTTCAGGATGTGTCAAATATATGTGCACCCATGACAGCCTCAAATACCCAGGATCGGATGGATTCCTCTGGTCAGTAGACACCAAAATCTGTTTTTCCTTTTAAATTTTTCAAAATTATTCAACCAGACCAACTTCATGTAAAAGTACCTTATGGAAAAGTCTGTCGATCTCTTTGGGTGACAGTATAATTAGAGGGAATGTGACCTGTTTGAAGTAGCCACTTTTTTTTTCTATCTGAAACTACAGACAGTGAAGTATGACACAGCAGTTAAAAGAGCAAACTCTGGAAGCAGAATGCGTGGGTTTGATTCCCAGCTCTGCCACTTGCCTAAGGGTTGCATATCTTTTATCCGAAATGCACAGGACCGTGAGTTTGAGTTTGGCTCAAACTTTTTGTGCCATGGTGATCAAAAAGTTTCAGACTTAGTAGCATTTTGGATTCTTGATTATCGGATTTGGGATGCTCAACCTGTAGTAATAAGTCCTTAGTCAAGACATTTAACCTCACTGGGCCTCAGTTTCCTCATCTTTAAAATTGAGCTTATGATAGCACCTACTTTAAAGTGTTGCCGTGAGGAGTAAATAATACATATTATATATGTAATATATAATATACACATGCATTGTATAGACTTTTTTTATATATAACATACATGTATGTGTGTCTATATATATACACACACATATATAAGTGTGTATATGTACATATATCACAAAATATATGTTAGAGTAGTGCCTGGCACAGAGTACATGCTACTGTACTAATTATTTATAATACAAGCTGGTTTTTTTTTTTTTTTTTAAAAAAAGGAGCTAAAGAAAAGGCAGTAAATGTACTCTAATAATACACTGAATAACTTTTCTTAAATTCAGACAAGCTTTTACCTCAAAAGAGAGTCATAAACTCTCCTATCTTACCAGCCCCACAAATATCTAAGAATACTGAACACACTACTTAGCTATATGGCAATGATTGCACCAAATAGAGAGGGTGCTTAATTCTGCAGTGCACGTGAGCTTTCTCTGATGGTTCCTTAGTATCCCAAGCTTGGCCCTTTGTATGCAAAGAAACTCGTGACTGAACATCCCTGTGAGCCCAGCTCCATCTTGTTCGGGAGTGAAGGAGGACTATGAGCTCAGTTTCTGCAATCACGCCGCTGGCCTTGCTTTGGAGGGCTCTCGGGTGGGTCAAGCCCGCAGCAGCCACGGCGGGAACGGGCGCCTGCTTGTAGTTCCCCTTGGCAAGTTCTACACCTTTAAGTCTAGGGCGAAGTCTGTGCAAATGTGGGAAGGCCACTTCCCACCACTGACTCCCTCTGTGTAATTAATTTACTTTCATTTGGTCAACAAGCCTGGAGATGTATCGATGTAACTCGTATAGCTCTTTGTCAGCTTTTTAGCGCCTACGCCTTGCCCGGTGGTGGTGGCACCGCAGATGGCGGCGGCGGCAGCGTTTTAGGTAGATGCGCGCTGCAGGCAACTCGAGCGCTGTTACACCAACATCCTCCCTTTTCAGAAATCTACACCAACACCTATGCAGCCGGGGGCACGGTGGAAGGAGGTGTATCGGGAGTGGAGCTCAACACAGGTATGGGGACAGCCGTTGGCCTCATGGCCGCAGGGGCCGCAGGGGCCGCAGGGACCGCAGGGGCCGCAAGGAAGAGGAGCTCTACCATGGGAACCCTGCGGGATTATGCTGACTCAGACATCAACATGGCTTTCTTGGACAGCTACTTCTCGGAGGTAATGCCCTCACAGTCACACAGCAAATCGTCTTGAGACTGAATAATAATAATAGTAAAATACTCACAATGGCAGTAGGCCTCTTCTGAAATATGCTGTTATTCTCAACCCTATCCCAAACCTGAATAAAAAATATTTCACTTCTCCTTAAAACACAAAATACTAATTTGCCACAGGATTTCATATTCAACTGCCATAGCGCATCTTAGTACTGTGAACAAGGCCACACCCCTCATCATTCTCCACTTCCCTTTTCCATTTTTCTATCTTCTGTTTCCTTGATTCCTCACCTTGTTTCCCATAGCAGTAGCAAAGAAGGAAAATGCTCATCAAGGGGAAAAAAAGGTGCATTTATGACCTCTGTTTTTGATATCCTTCATGTTCTCCTGGAGCCTCCAACAGAAAAGAGAAAATAAAAAGAATTGGGAACGAAAGGAGTTAAAACTCAGGAACACAGCATCACCACAACTCGCGCTAGATTAAGACCTAGAAGACAGCTCTCCTATTCTCAGTCCAGTGACTTATCCACCAACTTACCTTCACTAAGAAAAGGGGTCCAGCAATAGCACTGCTGGGTATATATCCAAAAGAAAGGAAATCAGTATATCAAAGAAATATATGCACCCCCATGTTTATTGCAGCACTAGTCACGTAGCCAATACATGGAATCAACCTGTGTCCATCAACAGATGATTGGACTTTTAAAATGTGATTTATATACCCAATGGAATATTATTCAGCCATAAAAAATGAAATTGTGTCATTTTGCAACAACATGGATGGAACTGGGGGACACTGTGTTAAGTGAAATATGCCAGGCACAGAAAGACTAACTTGACATGTTCTCACTCATTTGTGGAAGCTAAAAGAAAAAAACCAAACTCATGGAGATAGAGAGTAGAATGATTGTTACTAGAGGCTGACAAGGGTAGTAGGGAGGGGAAACAAAGTGGGATGGTTAATAGGTGCAAAAATACTCTTAGATAGAATGAAGAAGATCTAGTATTTGGTAGCACAACAGGATTACTATAGTTAACAATAATTTATTACACATTTTAGAAGAACTAAAATAGAACTAGAATTTTATCTCATATTTCAGTTAGCCTGCTTTATTCCCCATCTGTTCATACATGAATTTCACCATTATTCTTTACCAAAAAAATGCTGAAGATGTTGTTGCCATTGTAAACTCTATCTTAAAATTGGTAGTTACAAATGCTATCACAGAATGTGCACGGATAGTATCAATTATTTTAATGAGTGATTGATACCATTATTCAGTTTATTCTGTAACAACTTAACTCAGAAGTCTCTCTGAGGGATTGCTGTTATTCTTCCTTATTTTAGGGAAAAAGAAATTTCTAATTCGCATTTCCTTTTAATTTTAGAAAGCATATGCTTGTGCAGATGAAGACGAAGGTCGACCAGCCAATGACTGCCTGCTCATTTATGACCACGAGGGAGTCGGGTCTCCCGTAGGCTCTATTGGTTGTTGCAGTTGGATTGTGGATGACTTAGATGAAAGCTGCATGGAAACTTTAGATCCAAAATTTAGGACTCTTGCTGAGATCTGCTTAAACACAGAAATTGAACCATTTCCTTCACACCAGGCTTGTATACCAATCAGTACTGACCTCCCTTTGCTTGGACCTAATTACTTTGTTAATGAATCCTCAGGATTGACTCCCTCAGAAGTTGAATTCCAAGAAGAAATGGCAGCATCTGAACCTGTGGTCCATGGGGATATTATTGTGACTGAGACTTACGGTAATGCTGATCAAGGTGTGCAACCCACTACAATTATTTTTGATCCTCAGCTCGCACCCAATGTTGTAGTAACTGAAGCAGTAATGGCACCTGTCTATGATATTCAAGGGAATATTTGTGTACCTGCTGAGTTAGCAGATTACAACAATGTAATCTATGCTGAGAGAGTACTGGCTAGTCCTGGTGTGCCTGACATGAGCAATAGTAGCATGACTGATGGTTGTATGGGACCTGTGATGAGCGGCAATATTTTAGTAGGGCCAGAAATTCAAGTGATGCAAATGATGAGTCCAGACCTTCCCATAAGCCAAACCGTTGGCTCCACATCCCCAATGACATCTCGACACAGAGTAACACGATACAGTAACATACATTACACCCAACAGTAAGTGCTTTATGGTCAGTATTCTATATGGAGACCTTGCACCTTGTAATCACCAATACATCCACCAAAAATATATAATGTACCATATATATTAATAGTCAACAAATACTCAGATATTCTAAGGTCAATGCCATTATTTGATTATACCATTTTGAGGGTGAATATGGCTAGGCACTTTAGATAAGCCTTTTTAAAATTCTTTCTGATTTTAAATAATGTGTCAAAAAATGTGCAGAAAAATGTATTGCATCCCTTGATACTGTCTAATGAATAGCACATAACTCATATTGTGAATCCTATGGGTCTTGAGGCCCGTAGAAACAGTCTTGTAAACCAAGATGCCTTGTTCTTGGAAGTTACAAAAGAAGCCCTGTCTACATCCACCAGCCATATTTTTCTTTAGAGAAATATTTATATTAAAATTTTTAATTGAAAAG
This sequence comes from Hylobates moloch, assembly GCF_009828535.3. Classification (NCBI taxonomy): domain Eukaryota; kingdom Metazoa; phylum Chordata; class Mammalia; order Primates; family Hylobatidae; genus Hylobates; species Hylobates moloch. The sequence continues at coordinate 48,234,567 of NW_026652280.1, read as the reverse complement.
TTGAATGAAATGTACATTTCTGAAAGGAACGTAGAGTATCTGTCAATATCTTTAAATATCTGAAGTCGTTTGTCTCTTCAAAAGATTTTTCAAGATTATGCGCTATTAAGCAATAGGGGATGCTTAATATAATAAGAAAAGAGTTTGCCAACTGAAAGCATCGCTGGAAATGGTTCATCAAAGAAAAATATATACTTTTATTGAACTTTATTGATTTATATGATTAACTGTAAATTAATCTAGAATAGCAAAAAAAATGACAATCCTAAAGTAGAAAGAGTTATTGGGGAAATATTAGAGTTTTCCCCACTTATAGGGAATTTTTTCCCTACTGTTGCCAATTATGTCAGAAAAATATATGAAATATGGCTTAATCAATTTCATTGACCTGAATCATAGAGCTTTCAACTGGCAACCAGATATTTCCCAAAAACACTCTGTAGTTATTCATATATTCAACAATATTTACTTAGAAGCAACTAGGTGTTGAGTACTAGTCTTGGCTCTGTGAATGTACAGGTAAAGAAGACAGACATGGTTTCTGCCTTCATAGAGCTTCTATTCATTTCTAGACTTAAAATAAAACTCTGGGATATGGCTTTAAGTTCCTAACAACAATAATTAACGAACTATTTAAGTCCATTACCAAGTTGTGTTTCTCTTTGCAACACTACTGTTTATGTAGAATAAATAAAATGGAAACACTTTGCTTACTTTTAGTAAGCATAAAGCTGACTTGAGAAAAAGAAACTCTAGCCAGGTAATTTTACTTAATTCTGTAAAATATGTATACAGTAGCAGCAATAATGTGACTGAGATAATGTAAATGAAATAAACTTATTTTCAAGGCTTAATCCTTTTGAAAGGAAATAATTGTAGTGCTTCTTGCCTATCTTTTGCTCCTTTATGAATAAAACTGTTGTAGAATTTAAGTCATCTCAGATAACCTCTTACCTAGTTCTCTCGTTTTCTAGACAAGGAATCTAGAAATAGAGAGGTTAAATGACCACAACCAGCTAGTTGTGGTACAAAGCCTCGAACCCATTGTTCAGATACCCTAGCCAGTATGCTTTTTTATACTATAACTTCACCAGATATGAAGAGGATCCAAACCTGCCTGTTGCATACTCTTTGCTATTCCCTAATTGGAAGAAAAATTATCTCTCAAAAAATTAAGTTTTATGAAGTGTAAGCGCAGACCAGCTAAAACATTGTAATGCTACAAAGTTATTTACATATTTCCTAATATTTTCCAAATTATGTGTACTGCCAGCTGCTACATCCATTTCTCACTTTAGTAAATTTTACTAATCTGTAATTGATGAAATCCATGGGGTAGCCAAGGAGCATTGGTCTCATGGTGATTAAACACTCAAGCAACAACCAGCCACATAGCATCTGGCACACACTCCGTTCTGTGGCAAATCCTGACATGGACATTTCTCGCTTAAAGTTTGCATTGGATGGCTTTTGTTAAGTCAAAAACTAACATGTTGGTGAGACTGCAGAGAAAAGGGGACACTAATACAATGTTGGTGGGAATGCAAATTAGTCTAGCTACTGTGGAAAATAGTTTGGAGAATTCTCAAGGAACTGGGAGTAGAATAGCCATTTGACCTAGCAATCCCATTACTGGGTATAAACCCAAAGAAAAATAAACTGTTCTACCAACAGGACACGTGTACCCACGTGTTCACTGCAGTGCTATTCACAACAGCAAAAACATGGAATCAACCCAGGTGCCCATCAACAGTGGACTGGACAAAGAAAATGTGGTACATATACACCATGGACTACTATGCAGCCATAAAAAAGAATGAAGAATGAAATCACGTCCTTTGCAGCAACATGGATGCAGCTGAAGGCCATTATGCTGAGCAAATTAATGCAGGAACAGAAAACCAAATACCTTATGTTCTCACTTATAAGTGGGAGCAAAACATTGGGTTCACATGGACATAAAGATGGAAACAATAGACACTGGGGGCTATTAGAGGAAGGAGAGAAGGAGAGGGGCAAGGGCTGAAAAACTGTCTATTGGGTACTATGCTCACTACCTGAGTGACGAGTTCGGTCATACCGCAAACCTCAGCGTCACGTGATATAGCTTTGTAACAAACCTGCGCATGTATTCCTTGATTCTAAAATAAAAGTTGAAAAAGAAAAATAACAAAATAAAAAATTTATAAACAGGTATCTTTTTTATATAATGATTTCTATTCTTTTGGGTAGATGCCCAGTGGCGAGATTTCTGCGTTGAATGGTAGTTCTATTTTTAGTTCTTTGTGAAATCTCCATACTGTTTGAATGTTTTTAACTACAAATGGATAAGTAGGATCATACTCTTGGTATATAGAAATACATGTTGTCGTTAGAGAAATTTTTTGAGTGTATTTTAAATTACTGTTATCATTTAACATTTAAAACATGTTAAAAAAATTATAAAAATGAACTCAATAAGTTTTCTAGAATATAGTGATTATTTTAAATTTAGGTCTTTTTTTATATTTTAAACTGACCAAAAAAGTGGAAATTGACCTGCAAAAATAGAGTTTGCATTCTATTAGGCCAATCATTCTAAGAATTATAAAATAGTCAAAACACTATGAGATTTAAGAAATGAAGAATAGTACCAAGCATTTAACTAATAGATTACTCTTTTTTTTTTTTTTTTTTGAGACAGTCTTGCTCTGTTGCCCAGGCTGGAGTGCAGTGGCATGATTTTGACTCACTGCAACCTCCACCTCCCAGATTCAAGCGATTCTTGTGCCTCAGCCTCCCGAGTAGCTGGAACTATAGGCGCGCGCCACCAAGCCCGGCTAAATTTTTTGTAATTTTAGTAGAGACGGATTTTTGCCATGTTGGCCAGGCTGGTCTCAAACTTCTGGCCTCAATCAATCCACCCACCTCGGTCTCCCAAATTGCTGGGATTACAGGCGTGAGCCACCACACCTGGCCCTGCTTACAATTTTAAAAGGAGGTTAAAACACCACTTGTGAAAAGGATAAGATAATGTTCCTGTGAGCTTTTTCTTCTCTTTATCAATACACAAAGACTTAAAGCTGCTTCCAAAGAAAAGATTTACCTCTAACAGATGCCCTCCTCCATACGATCTGTGGAAATAAGAGCTGAACAATGTAATTTTCTCTCAACATTGTTAGTAAGGAGGAACTCTTCCACCATTCCAAGGTGATCAGTATCATTCAGAAGCAACTCAAGCTTCCAAAATTGACATATTTTTTAAATGTCATCTCAAACGAAAGAGCATAAACCAATATTCTCTTTACTGCTTAAGACTCAGGATATTAATTTGTCTAAGAAGTAAAAATGATATCGTGTTTATGTTAAGGTTTGAAAATGAACCCAAAAGCTCGAGAAATTATATTTTATAAATAAATATGATAACATATAATCTGAATCTTATTTCCTGCCCTGTGAAATTACTTGAGGGGGTAGCATCATTACATGAATAAATGGGTTATCTTGGAAAAGTCTTATAGGTGAAGGGAAAGGAAAACATTAAGAACATAGAGTTAATAAACTTGTTCAAGAAAAAAGTTATTTTCTAAAAAAATTCTTCTTTTGAACTAGCTATTTCTGATCATGGTGTATTAATTATTAAATGTAATAATTTGTGATGTAGTTATTTAAAAAATATATATGATGAAACGATGTTTTATTTTCTCTTTGGTGAATGTAGTATTTCATAGGTAAACACAGACAAATTCAGAAAATCTTTTCCCATTTTACTGATAATCATCTTTATTATTATGTGCACAGTACAGGGGCATGAATTCACTTGTAAATTAAAATTTAGAATAATTCATTTGTTTTTTAATAATAAAATTTATCAATAGAATTATTATTTTATTATTAAATGCTCATTATAAAATAACAAATTTAATAAACTCCATAAATTATTGTAGATACAGCAATTAAAAAATTAAGTATCACCATAGAATACTATGCAGCCATAAAAAAGAATGACATCATGTCTTTTGCAGGAACATGGATGGAGATGAAAGCTATTATCCTTAGCAAACTCATGCAGGAACAGAAAACCAAATACCACGTGTTCTCACTTATAAATGGGAGCTAAATGATGACAGCACATGGATACATAGAGGGGAACAACAGGCAATGGGACCTCTTGGAGGGTGGAGAGTGGGAGAAGGGAGAGGATCAGGAAAAATAACTAATAGGTACTAGGCTTAATACCTGAGTGACAAAATAATCTGTACAACAAATCCCCATGACACAAGTTTACCCATGTAACAGACATGTACATGTACCCCTGAACTTAAAATAAAAGTTTAAAAAAACATTATCTCTTCCCACTGGATTCAATCTTGGGGCATGAGATTTAAGATATGAATTTAAAATAAAATAGTACCAAGCATTTAACTAACAAATTAAAATTTTAGAAAGAGGTGAAAACAGTACTTGTGAAAAGGGTAAGAAAATTTTCCTGTACAATTTTTTTTCACCAATTCTCTATTCAACAAAATTATTACTATTGTTTCTGTGCCAGAGGTACCAATTTACATAGAATAAGGAAAGAATAATTATTTTCAATCAGGGGAATTGAGGAAGGATGTAGAATTGAAGATGATGTAGAATTTTGTCTGACGGAAATTACAAAGATATAAGAGGCAAAACACAGGCTATATCCAAAGACTATTAAGTAGCCAAATTAAACATACTTAAAAATGTCTGAAACAAAATAGGAATTTTAAAATTATCATATAGTCAACCATTTTAAGATGATGGTTACTGCATTAATTACTCAAAATATACTATCCTATTGAATTATCAAAATAACACTCTGAGGTATGATTTATACCCATGTCATAGATGAAGACACAAAAACTAAGCTAAGAGAAATCCTCTTTTATTTTTCGAGATGGAGTCTCACTCTGTGTCCCAGGCTGGAGTGCAGTGGCGCGATCTCGGCTCACTGCAACCTCCACCTCCGGGGTTCAAGCGATTCTCCTGTCTCAGCCTCACGAGTAGTTGGGATTACAGGTGCGTGCCACCACACACGGCTAATTTTTGTATTTTTAGTAGAGACAGGGTTTCTACTAAACCAGGCTCGTCTGAAACTCCAGATCTCAAGTGATCCGCCAGCCTCGGCCTCTCAAAGTGCTGGGATTATAGGCCTAAGTCACCACACACGGCCAGAAATCATTTTTGTTAGAGCTTAAGTGGGTAGCAAAATTAAAATTCAAACCCAGGACTCACTCCAAAACTCTTACTGCTACTCACCAAATTCTTTTATTTAATTCTGGAAGGATATGTGAGAGGCAGCCTGTAGAAGGATCTTGAATCCAGTTAGGAGGTTGGATTTAACTTGGTAGGAAATGGAGAACCAGTGAAATTTTTTTGTACCGGCCAATGGGCAGGCCCAATTTTATGAGGTGGCACTGAGACGGCCCTCAGGAATCCTCATGATAGTCTGTCTGTGTTCTGTTGAGACACCCAGGTGGCTTGTTCACTGCGGTGGAGAGCCTAGTGTTTGTCTCTGTGGAAGTCAGGATCTCCTGATAAGTCACCATTCCAAGCCTAGGAAACCCTTTAGCTCACCACTGAGGTTAGCAGGTCTGTGATGTTTCTAAAGCGACTCCAATTAATCATCCTACTTGTTAGCCAAAGTATTTGCACATTGAATGCCCTTCCCGTTTTGATCACTTTGAGTGAGGTGTTTGGACTAATTGCAGTTCCTAGAACAGGGCCTGCTTTCTCATACCTCTGTCACGCTGCTCCACCCTAGTTTCTTAATCTGGAGCCCTCTCCACTCGCCTCATCTGTTTAGCTTTTCCTTACTCACTCACCTCAAGCATTGCCAGTTCTCAGAAGCATTTCTTGTTATCTCTTCCACCACCCCAGCCTGCTGGGGTGCTGCTAATAGTCTCTCTTCTATTAGGTTGACATACGATTAGGTATGCTGATAATTCTGACTATTGTTACAGCTAGTTCTCCTTTATTCCCTTCAGAAATGACCACACTACTTCCCTGTGCCTGCTAGCCTGTGAGCCCCTTAAGAATACAGACAATGCATTTCTCTTTCCTGTATCTGTGATGTTAGAAAGTCTAGTGTATAGCACGCATTCATTTAATTTTAGAAGTGAAAAATATAGTCAAGTTTTCTCAAGCACCTAAAAGTAAGTGTCTACAGTTCAACAGTGTCGCCTCTAGATAGCAGCCTTCTGAATGGTCTCCAAAAAGCTTGTGTCAATGTCACCCTTAAGGAGAAGATGCAAGCCTATTAACTAACAGGACAATCACATTTCCAGAGAAATCGATCTTTTGCAGAAAGAGTACTAAAATAAAGTCACGGAAAATAACTTTGCGTGCTTTTTGAAAGAAATTGTGGTATAGATAGATAAACTAAATTCTAAAAATGCTACAGAGAAAGTGAAGCTGGGAAATGTAGTTCCACAAAGGCCTTAAAAGTGTGTGATGGTAGAGCAAAATTGACAATTGGTAATTGTCAATCCAGCACAGATACCCAACACAGCCAGTTTTTAAAGCAGTGACAGCAGATTTGCTTTTCCTACAGTTAGCCAAACAGAGGTATTTGAATGTGAATTTAGTGCCAAGAGTTTGTCGTTGAATTTTTTCTAGTATACTTTTCTGTAGCTTGGTTTTCTCACATTATTATGAACATCATGCGGTGTCAGCACACGTTTATCAACCTCATTCATTCAAAAATCTGCATAATATTCATAAATTTGCACCACACCTTTTTAACCATTCTCTTATTACCGGAAAATTAGGCTGATTTCAGTTTTTGCTATTACAAATAATGCTACAATGAATATTTTCATATCTAATATAGACATGATACAGATGTACATACAAGAACAAACACATGGAAGTTGAAATATTTGTATAGGATAGACTCTTTAAAGAGGGATGCCATATCAAAGCATATGGACAAATAATTTTTATAGCGTTTTCCCAAATTTTTCTGTCAACAAGGATGTCCACTTAGACTTTTGCCAGCTGTTCTTGACAGGGCTTGCTTAGCCATAGACCTAATAATAATTGATGTTATCAGCTTTTTAATGCTTAATAATCTAATAAAGATTATAATTACTTGATATTACTCATCATTATACAGAATTTGGCATTCAGTAAATATTAGTTGACAATAAAAGAAATTAATCAATCAATATAAATTACCATATATACTTAAATACATTTCTAGTCTCTCTTCTATTAGATTGATATATTATTGGGTATGCTGATAATTCTGACTATTGTTACAGCTGTAGTATACTGTTTTCGGTGTGTTTACTATCTGACAGGTACAATCCCCACCCATTGACTCTTTTTTTATTATTATTATCTTGGCACTTCTAATACATTGAAGTTAAAAAAATTTGAAGGATATGTTTAGAATTAATTAAAATTAAATTGAATTATACATTAATAACTTTGATATCTTCAGAACTCCAGCATTAATTTGTAACTTTGCCTGTCCCATTATGACATTTACACAAGATAAATGATTTAGAAGAATGTTAAAACTTCTGGAAATTTGCTGATCATTGACAGAGGCAATTGATAATAAGATTGCTTTCATTATAGCCATTAGTTGATTAATAGTTTTTCTTTTCTTTTGAAGTTATTTCTTATGCCTAAATTCAGTAACAAAAAAAAATTACATGACAGGCAGCAAAATAGAGCTCTCAATATTAAGAACTAGTTGAAATTTATTTTAATCATATTTTCCAAAGCAACATGAAAGCCAAATAAATGAATCCCAAATTTAAACTTACATGTCACATGGAAAAATCCCACTTCCAGAAAGCCAACTTAATATCAGTAAATATGAGATAATTTTCAACTTTTATCATAAAATTTGAAATACGTAAATGATTGCTACAATATTTTAAACATAGACTATCAAATACAGATCATGAAAATTAATTTGCTAAGACAACTTCTTTAAATTCTATTTTAGCTTACTTGAAATACCAGTAGGCTAAAGAAACCCAGTTGATAATGAGAAGGAATTACTGGCAGCAATTTTGCCAATGCTTTTATGGATTAAGAAAGCAAATAAATAAAAAAGATTGCGAGATGTCTTATCATTTTTGAAAATAATAAGGTAAAAGGTAATAAAACTATTCAAACAATTATATACATTATTTTATATAAATTATATACATCCATTTATATATTTATATATAAATTTTTATAAATAAAATTATATAAATCCATTTTACAGATAACAATGTGTATTGTCTGGTTACTGAAGTGTTGGCACACAGGTAGCATGTGCTAGCACAAAGTGTTTGTTCACTAGCTGAATTGTGCATAAGAAAGGTAGTGTCAGGGTGCCAATATATAAAGTAGATAAAGTGAGTTGAATGAAAGGGGAACAAATGAAAATTGAAGACTACCTGTATTTATTGTTGTTGGCGTAAAAGATTGACCCTAGAAAACTTTTCTTAAAAAGCGGGCCACAAAATATAAATCAAAACCACAATAAGACAGCATCTCACTCCAGTCAGAATGGCTTTTGTTAAAAAGTCAAAAAATAACAGATGTTGGCAAGGCTGCATAGAAAAGTGGACACTGATACACTGTTTGTGGGAATGTAAATTCCTCCAGCTACTGTGGAGAGCAGTTAGGAGATTGTCAACAACTACGAATCGAACTACCATTCCACCCAGCAATCCCATTACTGAGTATATACCCAAAGGAAAATAAATTGCTCTACCAAAAGGACACATGCACCCATATATTCATCACAGCACTATTCACAATAGCAAAAACATGGAATCAACCCAGGTGCCCATCAGTGATGGGCTGGATAAAGGGAATGTGGTACGTATACACCATGGAATACTATGCAGCCATAAAAAGGAAGAAAATCATGTCCTTTGCAGCAAGATGGATGCAACTGGAGTGATTGCCCTAAGGAACTAATGCAAAAACAGAAATCCAAGTACCACATGTTCTCAGTTATAAGTGGGAGCTAAACGTTGGGTACCCATGGACATAAAGATGGGAAAATAGACACAGGGCCTACTGGAGTGGAGGTGGGTGTGGGACAAGGACTGAAAAACTACCTGTCTGGTACTGTGCTCACTACCTGGGTGACAGTCATATCCTAAACCTCAGCATCACGTAATATACCTTTGTAATAAACCTGCACATGTACTCCCTGATTCTAAAATACAACTTTTAAAAAATGAAAAAAAAAAAGAGAGAGGAAAACAAAAAAGGACCATACTTTCGTTAGACATTCAGAGCTAAGGTTTTCTGAGATTGATAATTACCGAGTTAAAGGTAAGAGAGAGGCTGAATGTGTGTTTGATAGGGAGGCAGCAAGTTTGTGTGGTGAGTGATGGTGAGGTGTTGGCACAAAAGTCACCATGCATGCATGTGATCAGAATAAATATTGATTGACTACGAAGTCTTGTTAAATACACATTATGTATTTAACAAGGAGGCACTGACTGGGTGACGACTTTGATATCAGTGTGGCATGAGCCACCATATGTGGAAAACATGAAACTAGATAGGAATTAAAAAAAAAAAAGTAAAAAACAAGTATTTACTAAAATGTGTCTAGCACTAGGCTGTTTCTCAAAATTTTTCTTATTTAATGCAGCTTATGATCTTTCTTTTATAGTTGAAGAAAATTGAAAAGAAAAACTATAAGGAAATCACCGTGAACCAATTCCAATGTTCATTCATTCATTCATTAAATGTTTTTTGAGCATTTTCATTATTTGCATATGAGCTAAGGGCTAGGGATAGAAAGGTGAATTAGGGTCCTTACCATCAAGGATCTCAGTCAGATTCAGGAAGAAGTAAAGGGTTGAAATACAGTATGAGAAACAGTTATACAAGGGGGTATGAATGAGAGTGTTAAGGGAGAAGAGAAGGGGTGCCTAGCCTTAAAGAGGTGGGAAAGGCTTCCCATAAGAAACGACCTTTGAGCCAAGCCTGGAAGGAACCACAGAAAACAGCCAGATGAACAAATGAGAAGAGCATTCCAGGCCAACAGGATGGAATTGGAGAGAAGGAGAGAAACAGGGAAGATGGAGAAAGACTGGCTCCTCTGACAACTGGAAGCAGCTGGTAAGGCTGAAGAATAAAGGCAGATCATCACAAGACAGGAAGGAGTCAGAAACCTGGAAATGAATGACATGCTAAGGAATTTCCATTTTAATCTGAAAGTTAAATCTGAAAGAGAACCATTGAATATGCCTAAAGAAGAACAGTGAATTTGAAATCTCTCGTGAAGTTTGCCTCGGCATGCATAGGAGGAGAATGAAGCTGTTGATGAGAAGACCAGAAAGGAGCTGTTTCGATAAACCAAGGCAGTGAAGAAATAATATGCGTTCCATCTACACATCTTAACCCTTGGGATAACTGAATAATTAGCTGCCCACATCACAAAATCTTACTATAATTGTGCATTTCATGGTGGTAACGAGTGATGCCGGCTGTATCCCAAAGGTGGCGCTGTAACCTAAAAGCACGGAGCCCAGGAAATGCCCTGCAAACTCTAAGGGTCTCTCTGTAGGACTATGCGCTGAAGGAGCTGACTCAGACCTAGTCCTCCACCTCAGGAAAAATATGCCTTCTACATTTATAAGGAATAGAAATGAAATGAAAAGACAAACTCCGTGTTACGATGTCAAGGTTTTTTTTTTTTTTTTTTTTTTTTTTTGCTCTTAGTGCAGGATGATTATTTTCCCAGTATAAAATTAACATGTGCTCATTGTAGAAAATTTAGAAAATGTAAAAATATAAAAGAAAATGAAAATAATTTCCCATTACCCAGAGACAACAACTAACACTATGATAATTCTCCTCAACTAATGCTAACATAGCTCTACCCTTCAACTGATAGGTAAGGCCTAGAAACCCAAATCTGTGACTGAAATTTAGTCTTTCTCAAATACCCATATTCATTGTATACATTATTTTTTTAGTTGAGGTTATCCTATATAAAAGCCTGTACCTGCATTTTACACTTCATATTCTTTGCAAAATAATTAAAGAGATATTTCATCCCATGAAAGGACACTGAGGTTTCCTCTACTCCTTTTATATTATAAGTGATTGTGTGATTAATATCTTTGTGCATAGAGCTTAACATGCACTTTACATTATTTCCATTAGAACTGAAGTTTTGGGGTCAATGACTATGCACGTATTTTAAAATCTGTATATTACAACACATTGTTATGTTAACAAGATAGTCCTTGATGTTAGTGAAGACACCTTATACACCAAAGTACAATAATCATAGCTATAAATTTTTTTATATCTCTGGAGTTCTAGTTTTCCTTCCAGTTCTGAGTCTGTGAGTCCAATAGATATCATTATGAAGCTTACATTTGTTTATAGGATGCCAGCATTATAAAGGCATATTTAAATAGATAACCTCTGCTATCAAGGGTTAGATTGTGCCAGTTGTTTTTGATGGCCATAAAACCTACTTGGTTTTTGGACTGAAGACAATGTAGGCTTTGCTATCTATAATGTGTCCAGCCCCATCTATATATAGTATAGTCCTAGAACCAAAGTTATAGGACATAATTTTCTAAGAAAGAGCCATATTACATCTAACAATTTGAACCCTGAAGAACTCTCTCCTCCAAGAAAATAGGCATGAGAAGACCTGAACCACAATACCACAACAGAATCTCCCAGGTATTACCTGTGGGCTGATTGATAGAACTCGGTAGACAGCGATCAATAGGTATCCTTAGATTTAAATACACATTTTAGAGGAAAAAAATATTCCCAGCTTAGTCCTTCAGTGCAAATGAGAACAAGAAAAAAAGAAAAATATATATATTCCCAGCAAAAAGGATATGATCTGACTTGATAATGGTGGATCTTATCCTGAGATGGCACTTATTACTTATCTTCATTCCTAATTTCAAACAATTGAAGATTTTTACACTGTCCAGAATACATTACACTATGACTAATCTTTCACAATTTGTGGATTTCATGTACTAACCTGCTCCTTCTTATTTTCTATTTCCATAGTTTCCATTTCCACCCCTCTCTTTGCCTCCCTTAATTTAGGGAATGTATATGCTCTGCCTCACCTGCACTGTGATATTGGCAAGAAAGAAGGTACTGTGACAACTGACATTTTAACTCAGATAAAAGGTCTTGTTTTATCCCTTGGACAGGATGGGAGACCTGGACAAGTGAAGGAACATTCCATTTATATAGTAATCACTTTCGTAACAGTTACAAGCTGGGTGCAAACTCCGCCAAACAAATGTCGCAAGCTAATAAGAGTCACCAACTTTTTCTGATGGCTGTTATCTATTCATACAGCAGCATAATCTTCACAGCATGATTAGAATCCTTTATCAAAGACTCAGAATGCCTCCACCAACTACTGAAATCTAGTAGTACTTGAGGACCAAGCCACAGAGCAAGCACTAAAAAAAGTTAACTAGAACCTTACCACTTTTTCACTCACCCCAATTTCATAAAAGGTATCAGTAAAAAACAACCAATTATCTAAAGAAACAAAAAGTAAAGAAAAATTATTTATCACGTAAGTAACTTGGTATCAACTAGGTAACTGATCTATTTTAATTTAGGAAGTTAGTGTCTTCCTTCCTCAATTTTCAGATTTTCCGAGGGGAGGCTAAAAAGGCTCGAGAGGCTCTCTACAAGGAGAAAGCAAGCCAGAGAATCTGAAAAAGTGAGCAATTCGCTAGCAGAATAAGACAGAACAGTACACCTACCCTCTATTAACTCCAGCCTCTCCCAGTCTCTCTCCAAGGCATCAGCTCTTTTCTGCCCTGCATCACAGGCTACCTCCAAAAACAAAGTCCAGAGCATCAGTAGGGCACTGGGCTTCCCGGATTCCTCCCTCCACACTCTTCTCTCCCCTAAAGGGCGAAAGGAGGGGATAAAGAGAAAAGACCACAGATAATCTCACTGGCTTAGGAATTATGGTTTCCATGGAATAAAAAGGAGTGTTCTTTCTCTGAAGATGAGGGTGTGTTCACTTCACTGCATGTTTTGGCAAAGTACTTGTCAAGCATCCTCAGCTAAGACAGAAAAGCATGTAGCTTAACAAGAAAAAAGGCTGAGAAATGAAATCTGAAGTTGAAACCACTAAGCTCCATGACAGGCAGACAGATTAGCAGTGACTACTTGAAAGAGAAAACATCCATCAATTTGCCAACAAGAAAGTCTGGTCAAAATAAGGAAATGCTTTCTCATGAGTCCTGAAATTTGAAACAATTGGTGACTCCAAGAGTTGGGTGCGTCATTAATAGCAACCATACCTCCTGAATTTTCAGGGCAGGTTCATAATTATCACCACCACCCCTGTCAGGCTTAACTTAAAATCATCTACCTATTGTCCTCTTATTATACATTCTTGTTACATCAAATTGAGTTTTAGAAAATACAATCACCATAATGGGCATTCGTTAAATATTTGTCAATTTTGCATAACCAATCAGTCATGTATAATCCTTCACAGCATGAGTCGAATTAGTTCCTTTCTTTCTATGCCTGTTGGCACACCCTGATCCAAAATTATACCATTATCTCATTTATCTTCATGTCTCTAGGTGAGACTCTGCTCAGTACGTGTTAGGCACTAATACATGCCTGTAAAATGAATATTTGTTGAGTTATCCTTCTTCAGTCACTTCTTAACACTTTTACCAAAATCATCTCTTCTATTAGCTGTAGATTACAGGAAAAAAAATCTATCTTTTAAAAAAAGAAATTATAAAGAGATGTGTTATTAACCTTTCAGGGGTAAAATATTAGATGCTTCAGCTTCTTGCAACCAAGGCTTGCAGTTTGCATGACTGGATTGAGAATTCTATTCATACTTGGGTCCAATTCTTGGATAAGACACATAAAATCTGTTCTCATTTCTTTTCTTATTTATAAAATTAAAGAATTTGACCAGATCGTGTTTTTCAAACTGTTAGTCACACCTCCAATGATGGGTCATAAAGTCAATTTAGTATGCCTATCTAGACATTTTTAATGAAATTAAATAAAATGTTAAAAAAATCAGAATACATCACACAAAGTAAGAGTAAGTATTGCCTTAAAAATTTTGTTTCGTTTCTGTACATGTGTCTGTGTGTATGTGTGTGTACTGGTTGGTGGCATAACTATGTTTTTGACCATGAGTTGTGGTTAAAAGAAATTTGAAAGCCACTAGACTAGTTCATGCTAAGTTTCCTCAGGCTCTCAAATGCTTGAATTCTATGAGTAAGTTGCGAGAGATATGGGAAGGGTTTTTAGTGCTAGGAAGAGGGAAACTAGAGCAATAGACACAAGGCAGTATCCCCTGGAGCAGAAAAACTGCTGTGCATGTGAGAGATACCATCAGTACCCTCGATATTATACACATCACAGGAAGATAAGCACTGGGTAGGTCCTTTCTACAGAACACCTCTTCCAGAGAAGCACTGGGAAAATAAGAAAGTCATTAAATCCTTAGATTGCAAGACAGGAATTTGTAAAAATGAGTACTCAATGGTCCTCACCTACTCTAGGCCCATTGTAATCGTTACTAAGGAGAGGCAGTTTATCTACATGAAAGAAGTCTGTGGTTGTAGGTGCATTATATTTCTTCATTCATTTAAATGAAGCCTAGAAAACCCCACTTTTGACTGTCTTTGCTTTGATTTTCAACTTTTGAAATATAAAACTAGACCACATCTTGCAGATGTTGATACATGTGCCCCTTATCTTCTAGCACTTTGTGCTCAACACTGGCAGGCCGTGCAAGGGTAGACCAGTCCCTTACCCCTCTGGGCTTCATGGTCATCACCTTCAAAGAGCGAGTTTCTTGGGCAACATAATCTCTGGGTGTTAAATTGCCCAGTTGTCACCTATTCCTATTTAGCAAGATAATCCCTGTTGGATAAAATATCTTTCCTAAATGAGAGGGACCTGAGGATTCCAGGCATTTTTTTCAAGAAGAAATCAGTCCTAAAGGATCCTCTTTGTGAGTAAAGCCACAGGTATGCAATCCCCAGAATATTTTATAGTCAATTGAGAAAACTGGACAAAGCCCCTTGGAGAGCAATGAAGAATTGTTCCCTGAGGGACAACTTTTCTAAAAGGAACTCCAGAATTCTTTGGGATTTTGTGTTAACCTCACCTCTTTCCCTGTGCTGCCCTTCTTGATGGGCTGAAAGAGAAGGGGATGCTCACATCTTTGTCAGGACATCCATCACCCTGATCGATGGATGATGATAGATGATAGATGGATCAGGGGGATGATAGATGGATTGGGGGATGATAGATGGATCAGGGGGATGATAGATGGATCAGGAGGATGGATGCCTGAACCTGACCCCAGTAAATGTGGGGGTCACATTTCCCCCCAACACACGGTTGTTTGCCTTTCTTCAAGCTCGTGCACAGCAGATTTGAATTAAATCTAAATGAACATCAAGCAATTTAATTAGTTGATTTTTTTAAGAGTGAGAAAAAGTTATTTGGGGACATTTACATTTTTAAGTGAAAATACAAAACACAAAATTTTCCTCTGATAAAAAGATTGATATAAGCTTCAGATCCTCATTCTGCCCAGAGGTAATGAGGAAGAGTGAACTGACAAAAGAGGAAAGTAATAGAAAAAACACAGAAAGAGAAGAATAGATAGGCAGAGAGTGAAAAAAAATGAAACAGCAGGAAGGAAGAATGAGGGAACAAGAGACAGTAGAAAGCCCGGAAAGAGTAGGCTGGGTCCAGAAAGACAGGAAGAAGGGCACACCCTGAAAGGTGATTAGAAGCCAGCCCCTCCCACCCAGCCCAAGGCAGAGCAGAGGGAGAGTCTCCCTTCTAGAATACAGTCATTTCCTGGTTTGGAGTTGGGTGCACTAAATAGCTGCCTCTTCTGATTCCTGAAGTTTCAGACACTGAAACTTGCCTGTATCCTACTGTCTGAATTGTTGTCACTGACCCTGATCTTAGATTTCCTCCCAGGACCCCCCAGCTCTATTCTTCGATGTAACCCTCAGAGAATTGATTTCTAGCTCATATTTTGCTCAGGCTTTTAATCCACTGAGTTCACTTCAACTCAACAAATATTTATGCAGTATCTGCTATGAACAGACTAGGCACTGGGGGTACAAAGAGAATCCCATCCTTGGGGGAATCATAGGCTAGCTAACAAGAGAGATCAACTTTTAAGCAAACATTTCAGTATAACCTTTAAGAAAACTCTACCCAGGTGCTGTGGGCATGCAGACACAGAGCACAGGCTAGTATGTGAGCTCAGAGCTGGGTACCTGGAGAAGACGGATCCTGAGGTTAGTGCTAGGGAAGCAGCTAGGAAAGGGGTGGGGGAGTCCTGTTCCAGCGGTGGTGGGGGGACAACCACCAGCAGTCTGGTATGTCACACACATAAAGAACATAAAGTCATGCCAGGGAAGGACAGGAAATTAGACTGAAAATGTCATTGACCAAGCACTGGAAAACCACGCGTCACTCAAAATAGCTGGAAGTTTATCTTACGGTATTTGGGAAGACATTGAAAAAATTTAGGTAAGCGAAATACATGTTCAGGTTTGCATTTCAGATATGTATTTTTAGTGCCTGTTTGGTGCTGGCACCGAAAAGGCACATCTGAAATGCAAACCTGAACGTATGTTTCCCTTACTTAAATTTCCCTTACTTAAACTTACTCTCATTATTTGTGGAGAGTAAGTTTAGATGAAAAGAGGAAATTGGGCTGGTCCGGCTTTCAGTTCTTTATTTCTCAGCCCGTCTAGACCTGTAACAGTCTGGACCTATTGGGTACCACTGAAGGCAGCTGCACAGATAAGCTACTTTGTCTTTGGACCTTGAAGGCTATTACCAATGAGCTAGTTTAATATCTTTAATATTTGGTCTATTTTTGCAACTGTTGAAATATTTTGGAACTTGTTTCACATGTTAAATAGACCATCACTTCAGAGCACTAGAATCTCCCTTGGGGTATTCACTCCCATTTTAACCTGAATTAATTAGCAGCATTCAGACAAAAAAAAAAAAAAAAGGCCAGGTATGGTAGCTCATGCCTGAAATCCCAGCACTTTAAGAGGCCAAGGCAGGAGGAAAGCTTGAGCCAAGGAGTTTGAGATTAGCCTGGGCAACATAGCAAGACCCCATCCAACCTTATTTCAAAAAAAAAAAAAAAGGAGCAAGTGGGTTAATCGTATATTATGATGCCTTCTGATAACATGCAATATGAAGTATTTAGGATGCATTCTGGACAAAAATATTTAATTAGAATTTGACAAACCTTTAAATTTAAGAGTAAAACACAAGGGATTAGAAATCCAAGGATAGAGGAACAAGTTAAACAACATCTCAAGACCAATACAAAAGTGGAACATTTTGTTGGATAACTGCTTCAGTTTTTTTCAACAAGTTGATATTAAAAATAATAATTAAATAAAAGGACACTGCTCTAAAAAACACAAAATTACCGGGCTGGGGCGGGGCCTGTAGTCCCAGTTGAGAGGCTGAGGCAGGGAATGGCTGAACCTGGGATTGCGCCACTGCACTCCAGCCTGGGCGACAGAGCGAGACTCCGTCTCAAAAAAAAAAAAGTTGTGTTTCTGAGTCAGATCCTGATTTAGACAAATGAACTATAAAAATCATGTTTTGTTTATTTGAGGAAATTTGAATATGGACTGAGTATTAGAGAAGATGAATATTTACTGACATTAAGAAGATGAATATTTAGTGAGCTCTAAAAGGTAGAGCTCATTCACGCAAAAAGCAAGTAACAAAATAGCATTTACGGTAGAATCTTATCTTGGTATAAAAAGACAAATAAATGTGAATAGAAAAGTAACTGGAAGAATTTCAATCAGGAAAGGGAACTAATATTTATTAAGCACCCTGTATGTACTTAAATGTTATGCTAAGTATGTTTTTTAACATCACTTGTTTAATTATTTAATTCTCCCAAACACTTCTTGCAAAGAAGATGCAATTTACCCCATTTTACAAACAAGACATGTACTTTAAGGTTTTTATAAAAATACTCTCTGGTGGTCAGAATTTGGTGACTTTAATTTCTTTTTGGACTGAGTGTTCTAACTTTCTGCAATGCATATTTACTACTTTTGTAATACTAAAAAGGGTTTTTTTTTTAAATTATGAAGACACTTCTAAATAATACATGGGTCAAAGAAGAAATCTCAAGATAATTTTGAAATGTTTTAAACTACACAAAAATGAAAACACAACTTATCAAATTTGTGGGATGCAGAGAAGGCAGTGATTAGAGGAAAATGTATAGCATTAAATGTATACACTAGAAAAAATAAAAATCTAAAATCAATCATTTAAGTTTCCACCATTGGAAACTACAAAAACAAAAGCAAATTAAATTCAAAGTAAAGAGAAGGAAAGAAATAACAAAACTTAGAGCAGAAATCAATGAAACTGAAACCAAGGAAAACAACAGAGAAAAATCAATGAAACCAAAAGGTGATGCTTTGAAAAGATTAAAAAATCAATAAAATTCTAGCTAGGCTGAGTAAGAAAAAAAGAGAGATGATACAAATTACTAATATCAGAAATGAAAAAGGGACATCCTACAGATCCCATGGACATTAAATGCATAGTCAAGAAATAATATGGGGCCGGGCACGGTGGCTCACGCTTGTAATCCCAGCACTTTGGGAGGCCGAGGGGGGCGGATCATGAGGTCAGGAGATCGAGACCACGGTGAAACCCCGTCTCTACTAAAAACACAAAAAAATTAGCCAGGCGCGGTGGCAGACACCTGTAGTCCCAGCTACTCGGAGAGGCTGAGGCAGGAGAATGGCATGAACCCAGGAGGCAGAGCTTGCAGTGAGCCGAGATCGCGCCACTGCACGCCAGCCTGGGTGACAGCGAGACTCTGTCTCAAAAAAAAAAAAAAAAAAAAAAGAAAGAAATAATATGAATGACTCTATGCCCACAAATTAGATAGTCTAGATGAAACAAACCTATTCTTTGAAAGGCACGATCTGCCAAAACTAACACAAGAAGAAATAGACTGTCTGAATAGGCCTATATCTGTTAAAGAAATTGAATAAATAATTGATAACCTTTCCAAACAGAAAGCAACAGGCCCAGATGGGTTCACTGATGAATTCTATCAATATTTAAGGAATAAATTATACCAATTCTCTAAAGTCTCTATCAGAAGAGAGAAGCTGAAGGAATACTTCCTAACTCATTCTATGAGGCCAGCATTATCCTGTACCAAAACTGGACAAAAATATTACCAAAAAAAAAAAAAAAAACTACAGACCAGTATCTCTCTCATGAACATAGATACAAAAATCCTCAAAAAAATTAGCTAATAAAATCCATCAACATATTTTTAAAAAATATACACCAAAACCAAATGGGATTTATCCCAGTATGCAAAACTGGTTCAACCTTTAGAAGTCAATTAATGTAATCCATCACATCAACAGGCTAAAAAAAAGAATCCAACACACATTCATGATTTAAAAAAAAATCTCAGCAAACTAAAAATAGAGGGAAACTGTCTCAACTTGATAAAGAATGTCTACAAAAAACCTACAGCTAACATCATACTTAATAAGAAACTCTAAGATTTTCTCAGTAAGATCAGAAAAAAAGGCAAGAATGTTTCCTCTTGCCACTCCTTTTTAATATCATATTGCACTAGTTAATGCAATAAGACAAGACAATGACATAAAAGGAATATAGATTGAGAAGAAAAAAAAAACTGTTTTGTCTATGTAAAGAATCTGAAAGAATCAACCAAAAAATTTCTGGAACTAATAAGCAATTACAGGAAGGTTGCAGGATACAAGTTAAAATAAAAAACTCAATTGCTTTCCCATATACTAGCAATGAACAAGTACAATTTGGGGTTTAAAACACAATATCATTTATATCATCATCCTCCAAAATTCAGAACTTAGGTATAAATTTAACAAAATATGTTTAAGATATATATGAGGAATACTACAAAACTTTGAAAGAAATCAAATAAGAACTAAATAAAATGGACAGTTATTCCAAGTCCATGGATAGGAAGGCTCAATATTGTCAAGATGCCAGTTCTTCCCAACATGTCCTATAGACTTAATGCAGTCCCAATCAAAATCCCAGAAAGTTATTTTGTTGATATCAGCAAGCTGGTTTGAAAGTTTATGTAGAAAGGCCTGAGCAGGGTGGCTCACACATGTACTCCCAGCACTTTGGGAGGCTGAGGTGGGCAGATCACTTGAGGCCAGGAGTTCAAGACCAGCCTGACCAACATGGCAAAACTCCATCTCTACTCAAAAAAAAAAAAAAAAAATTAGCTGGGTGTGGTGGTGCATGCCTCTAATTCCAACTACTTGGCAGGCTAAGGCAGGAGAATTGCTAGAATCCAGGAGGCAGAGGTTACAGTGAGCCGAGATTGTGCCATTGCACTCCAGCCTGGGCAACAGAGTGAGACTACATCTCCAAAAAAAAAAAAAATACAAACAAACAAAATAAAGTTTATGCAGAAAGGCAAAAGATCTAGAATAGCCAGTACAATATTAGAGAAGCAAAAAGTTGGAGGACTGGCACTACCTGACTTCAGGACTTGCTATGAACCTTCAGTAATCAAGACAGTGTGATATCGGCTAAAGACTAGCCAATTAAATCAGTGGAACAGAATAGAGAGCCCAGAAATAGACCCACGTAAATATAGTCAACTGATCTTTGACAAAAGAGCAACAACAATGCAATGGGGAAATGATAGTCTTTTCATCAACTAGTGCTGGAACTGGACATCCACATGCAGAGAGGTGAATCTAGACACAAATCTTTTTTTTTATATATACTTTAAGTTCTAGGTTACATGTGCACAACTGCAGGTTTGTTACATATGTATACATGTGCCATGTTGGTGTGCTGCACCCGTTAACTCGTCATTTACATTAGGTATATCTCCTAATGCTATCCCTCCCCCTTCTCCCCACCTCACAACAGGCCCCGGTGTGTGATGTTCCCCACCCTGTCTCCAAGTGTTCTCATTATTCAATTCCCACCTATGAGTGAGAACATGCAGTGTTTGGTTTTCTGTCCTTGCGATAGTTTGCTCAGAATGATGGTCTCTAACTTCATCCATGTCCCTACAAAGGACATGAACTCATCCTTTTTAATGGCTGCATCGTATTCCATGGTGTATATGTGCCACATTTTCTTAATTCAGTCTATCATTGATGGACATTTGGATTGGTTCCAAGTCTTTGCTATTGCTAGACCCAAATGTTATACCTTTCACAAAATTAACTAAAATGGATCATAGATCTAAAATGTAAAATGCGAAACTATGAAACTTCTAGAAGATAGCATAGGAGAAAACCTAGATGACCTTGAATATGGCAATGATGTTTTAGATCACAAAAGGCATGATCCATAAAGGAAATAATTGGTAAGCTAGATTTCATTAAAATTAAAAATGTCTGCTCTGTGAAGACAATGTCAAGAGAATGAGGAGACAAACCACAGACTGGAAGAAAATATTTGTAAAAGACAAATCTTGATAAAAGACTGCTATCTAAAATATAGAAAGAACTCTTAAAATTTAGCAATAAGAAAACAAACAACTTGATTTAAAAAACAGCCAAAGACCTTAATAGATAGCTCACCAAAGAAGATACATAAATAGCAAATAGGTACGCTTCACATGATATGTCATCAGGGAGATGCAAATTAAAACAACAGTGAAATAATACTATGTATCAATTAAAATAGTCAAAATGCTGACAACACCAAGTGCTGTCAAAGATGTGGAACAACAGAAACTCTTACTCATTTCTGATGCGAATGTAAAATGGTACAATTTCTTTGGAAGACAATTGGCAGTTTCTTAAAAAACTAAACATACTCTTACCATGTGATCCAACAATCATACTCCTTAGTATCTACTCAAAGAAGTTGAAAACTTATGTCCACATGAAAACCAGCACATAGATGTTTGTGGCAGCTTAATTCATAATTGCAAAACAACTGAGAAGCAATCAAAATATTCTTCAGTGGGTGAATGATAAGTTAACTGGTACAGACAGACAATGTAATATTATTTATCACTAAAAAGAAGTGCACTATCAAGCCGTAAAAAGACATCTAAGCACTATAAACTCATATTACTAGGTGAAAGAAGCCAATCTGAAAAGACTACACTCTGTATGATTCTAACTATGTGGCATTATGGAAAAGACAAAACTATGGAGACAGTAAAGATCAGTGGCTGCTAGGGGTTACAGAAGGAGAGGAATAAATTGGCAGAGCACAGAGCATTTTTATGGCAGTGAAAATACTCTGTATGATACTATAATGGTGTATATGTGTCATTACACATTTGTCCAAAGCCACCAAATGTGTAATACCAAGTGTTCCCTAATGGAAACAATGGACTACGGTGATTGTGATGTGTCTGTGTGGATTCATTACTGTAACAAATATTCCAATCTGGTGGGGGATGTCGATCATCAGGGAGGATATATATGTGTGGGGGGTAGGGAGTATAGGGGAAATCTTCTGTGCCTTCCTCTCATTTTCACTGTGAATCTAAAAACTTCTCTTAAAAAATTGTCTTTAATTTTTTTGAAAAAATAAGTAACTCATGGCTAAATATTAAGATATTGTAATTCCTTGATTTTTAAATACAACTTCAAAAACAATGATTAAAATAGTTTAAGAAGAGAATGAACACAAAATACACAAGTACAGTATTTTTTAACTTTTATAAACCCATACCCCTTTTTGATAAACATACAAATCTGTAGTTATGTGAAATTCCAATAAATACCATAATTTTTAAAAACCAGTCATAGAAGATAAGACTACTTTGTTTTCAGTCTGCAAATAAGGAGACATGAAGACTAAAAACCAAAACCCTCTGCCACTCTCTGCCAAATTATGAAATGTTCTCTTATGTAGTTATATCTTTCCTTTCAGAGTCATGGCATTGTGGGAAAAGTATAAACTTTCAAGTCAGACAGATCTGATTCAAATATTTACCTACACCTCTTACCAGTATGGTGATTTTTGAATAAATTACTGGGTTCACCATTTCTGAATGTTTGTTGCCTTGTCTGTAAAATGAGTTAATAATCTATTCCTTACAGGGTATTTGGGAAATTAAATAATTAAATAAATAATATTTTAAAAAATACTTAGCACCACAATTAAGTATGTAAAGCGTATTCAGTAAACATCATCTCTCTTGCTCACTTGAAATAAAAGTGTGTTTGGGAGTTCAATGATCTTTAGACTATAGCCTCAAGGGGATTATGGGGGCCCCTGGCTTCTAGCTTTTATTTGACTAGCTCTATCTGGGGCCCAGCTAAGGATCACAATTCAGTTCCCTTCATCTCTACTCCCACATCCAATGATTCACCCTTCCACTTATTTACTCAACAAGCAGCTGTTGAGAGCCAAGTAGTGGAGCAGGTGAGAAGTGGCAAATGACCGACGCCCTAACCCCTGCCCTCTGAGAGCTTGCAGTCTAGTCCTTCCAAAGGAGACCTACTCTTTTGGGCTGCATGCTTTTTCCTGCATTGCTTGCGTGAATTCAGGATTGCTTTGATTTATGATCCAGCCACACACCTGAAGTCACTGCCTAGCGACCCCACTTCCTGTCCCGGTTAGCCTTTTGAATTAGACCCATTGGAGAGAGATGCTGGCTCACAGCTGACAAGACTCTCCCAGATCATTGGCTTAGGCTTGGTGATGAGGACAACTAGCCTCCACGCTCACCTGCTGGGAGCTACCCACCTGCTATGGGCCAGGGTTTCCAGTGGTACAGCTGGGATCACTTTTTAAAACTTTTTGTGCTCCTAGAAATTGCTAGTGAATCACAGTGCCCCTAGTAATGTCACTTTTTTATTGACACCCATTGCCAGGACAGAAATTCTCTCCCTCTATCTTCAGCAATAAGAATGTTATTTCCAAAGTAGTGAATGATGCTCTTTGGGGATTTCATTTCAAACTGCTAGTAAAAATAAGGCTCTTCCCTATTTTTGCCCGTCTCTTTTAATTCAAGTGCACATCTCTACCAGTCATATGAAAAATAAATGAACACAGTTGATCACTCTGTCAATACCTTCAGCAGCACGAGCAGAGCTGATGCATGTGTTTTCAGACCACATTGTTCTTATGTAGCGCAAAACATGTGACTCAGAGAACTCCAATAGCTCAGTATTTTTATGCTATTTTTGTTACTAGACAAAGCCCTAAAATAATAATTACATATGTATATATATAACACTTTTTCTAAATAGTTTTAAACATCAAATAGTAAAGTTCATCTTTTTCGAGATAGTTTTAAACAGCAAATAGTAAATTTTCTTTTATCTTGATAGTTAATACTTTGAAAGGAAATATATTAAGCATATCAATGACAACATTATTTTTAATTTTAATGTTTTAAATCTGTATTTAATTTGACACAGATGAATAAATGTGGTGTTAGGATACGTATTCCAGAGTTCTCAGTGGAATTTCAATTTCCTTTATAGCTTAGTTACCTCTCCCCTCAGCTAAACACATCATAGTAGTGTTTTCTTCCATAAAAAACCCACTCTAATAGCCTGTCTTGATCCTTCACAGTTTTTTTCTATGTTCAAATAATCATTTACGGTCATATATAATACACACACACACACACACACAATACTATGTACACTATTCTACATCTTGCTCTTCTCACTCAACAATACCCAGTACATATACCTCTAAATCACCTGGTATATCTCTAATTAATTATTTTTATCACCTGCAAAATATTATACTTTATGTATTCTATGTATCTATTCCTAGCATAATGACATATCCGTTAAATGTTAGGGAACCAACATATTTGATGCAAATGAGAAATAATGTATAGAAAAGAGACAAAAATATATATATAAGCTTTATAATTTGTAACATAATAGATGTGGGTGACGTGGTTGAGATGGGCAGTCACAATGAGCATCCTAATAATCATCTCAGAATTCAATTTACTCACCCAGTCACAGACAACCCCCACGACCATGGCAGAAAGATGGAGGGTGCTTTTTGAGCTTATAGCTAGCATAAGCACAAGATGTGTCTTGTCAACGGGTTGGCTTCAAAAGAGAGAAAACCCTAGATGAGGATTCACGGCGGCAAGGGGACAATGGGCTGAACCAAGCAAGTTCAGTTTCTTCTCCCAAGCTCACCAATGAGATGATTTCTTCCTGCATCCAAAAACAGGAGCGAAGGAGGGATGGGGAGCAAGGTCAGTTTTCCTGTATCTGAAGCCTCCCACATACAAATGTGAGTTCAGAAACAATAATTATATCTAATAGTTGGTTTTTGAATAATAGTATCCTTATAGTAAAGTTTGATATCTGATAAGACAAAACCCTTCAATATTCTTCATAATTATTCTTTGATTAGCTTTTAGGTACATATTTTCTTTCATATAGACTTCCAGATTTTTTGTATTCTCTCCCACCTCTATTCCCCACTTATACTATGGGTCAAGTCTGAGAATGCATTAAACATTTTTTTAGGAATTGATATTTCATAATAGCAATTCTTTTCATCCAGAAATCTAATAATGTCTTTCTATTTTCTTTGATCCTATTTTACATCCTTCATTAATATTCTTCTGTGGATTCTTAGGAAAGTAACTTTCAAGAATTTTACAATTTTTAACTGAGATTGCGAATAGATTCTTTTTTTCAGTTCACTCTCTAGATCCTTATTACTAGGATAAAGAAAATTTATTCATTTATATATTTATTCTATAAAAATTAACTTTAAAATTTCTAAGAAAAGTACTAAGTGCACATGTGTAATAATAAATTTGAAAACACTGGGAGATATAAATAATTTCCTACAAAATGTAAATTATCAAAATGTAGCCCCCAAAAAGAAAAACCTTAATAGATCAATTGAATATTGAGGAGCAGCCTAGCGCAGTAGCTCACACCTGTAATCCCAGCACTTTGTGAGGTCAAGACAGGTGGATAGCCTGAGCCCAGGAGTTCAAGACCAGCCTGGGCAACATGCCAAAATGCCATCTTTACTAAAAATAAATAAATAAATAAATAAATAAATAAATAAATAAAAATACAAAAAATTAGCCAGGTGTGGTGGCATGCACTTGTACTTTCAGCTACTTGGGAGGCCAAGGTGGGTGAATCACCTGAGCCCGAAAAGTCTAGGCTGCAGTGAGCCATGATCATGCCACTGCACTCCAGCCTAGGCAACAGGAGTGAGACCCTGTCTCAAAAAACAATAATAAATAAAGAATATTGAGGAGCTTCAGTGTAGCAAAACTTAGTAACTGGAGATAAAATTTCATAAGCTCAAAGCACTTCCTTCAAATGAAAGCTGACCAACCCAATTTAGCAGAAATTGCATCACTTCAGAGTCTAAAGAAATAAAGAGGTATTCTGAGAATCTGTCCATCCTGACTCCACATCGAAGATTGACATTAAGCCACCATGTTGCACAAGTTGAGCAACATGCACAAACATCCATAAAATTGGCCTAGTGTCTAATGCATCAAAAAGGAAGCCTAAGCTGACTCATGGACATGCTGTGCTAATGAAGAAGAGCAGAGGTGGAGTTTTCTCTACCTTTAATCTCTTCTAGGCGTACCTTCCAGAAGAAAGGCCAGATATGTTGCAGCTGTGCCAGCCTCAGATCAAAAACATCAATTTATGCTGCAAAGATTGTGCTTTGAGAAACACACTAGAATTCAGACTGAATGAATCCATAGGAATCTTAAGTTTCAGTAAAGGAATTGAAATAATGTTAAATGTTAATATGAAACAATAAAGAAAAAAACTATAGGCTAATAATGCATTTTTCTGTAAGACAGATTTTTTTTAATTTAAGTAGATAGTTTACTTGAGTTAAGCTAGAGGATTGCAACCCAGGAGCATAGATTCAAGTTGCCCTGAGTATATACTCCAGCTAGCAACAAGTGGATTTGTAAAGGCACAAAATGGGGACCAGGAATGGGCTGCTACAAAGTTGTTTGCCAGAAATTCTCACTGGTTTAAAGAAATAATATTGATTCATGATTGGCTATACATTGTTAAGCTATAGGATAAGTTTGTCCAACTTGCGGCCCGTGGGCCACATGTGGGCCAAGACAGCTTTGAATGCAGCCCAACACAAATTCGTAAACTTTCTTAAAACATTATGAGATTTTTTTTTTAGTTCATCAGCTATTATTAGTATTAGTGTATTTTACATGTAGCCCAAGACAATACTTCTTCCAATGTGACCCAGGGAAACCAAAAGATTAGACACCCTTACTATAGGTTACAGGTTATTGTGTCCAGTGCGGCATTATTAAGTTAATTTACAGCTGCCTGTGGCAATAGCAAGCAGTTTCGGGAGATGAATACATAGCTCAAAGGGGAGAGCAGGGCGTGACTGCAGTCTCATTTTAATGTATGAGACAGATTTATTAACAATTCAGGTAAGTAATGATTCTAATCATCTTCTTAATGTCAGTGAATAGAATATTGTGTTTATTCAAAGGAAGGCCAGTTAAACATGTCCAAAACTGCAGAGAAAATATTTGTGTGTGTAAACTAAAAGTTTGGTGCTTTCCTGAGCACTACAGATCCACTTGAGATGAAAGCATTATTCTGTCACCCGAAAAATGCAGGAAAAAAAGGAAATAAGACCCTTGAAATGTCTGTTCGCTCTAAATTAATCTTTCAGGAGATTTTGTAGTTCCTTCTTAAAACACCAATACTAAAACACAGAGTACAGTAAGTTGTGCAAGTTTTACAGGTTTGACAAACGAACTTGGAACTTACTAATTATAAAAGTATCAGTCTATGATGCCTCACTAGGTAAAAAGCCAGTAATACATGAGTCTTTGGTAGAAAAATGTACTGACTCTGAAGAATAAAGAATGACAGCCTCCTCTTTTAGAAGCATTTCCATTCCTCATCATGGTAGAGCTAGTAGTTCTCAACTGCAGTCATTCCTGAAATCCTTGGAGGTCATTTTTCCTTAATGTTCCATGCTGTTTTCAAACTCCATTCTTCTACAGACTGGCATCTGCGGCATAGCAAGAAACACAGATGCTGCTTCATACATTTCCACTAGCAGGCAGGGCTCCAGGCATGTGGTTTCAGAAGCTGGTGGAGTTGTCTACATATTATTTCTTCCCATGGGTGGAGATCTAAATTAAACCACCCATAAACAAGAAAATCTCCCTCCTCAGAAATTACCACAATAAGACCAATACAATTTGATTACTAGAAAAACAGAAGCCAACTCTCCCATGTCACTTAAAAATACTTGAGGACTTCTGAGAATTGTGCTCTTTATCATCAAAAGGAAGATGTAAAATATACAAATGAAGGGGACATAGCAGAACCAAAGAGTGTAGTAAATTAATATCTGACTTTGCATAGCTGGTTCTCATCTTTTCATATCATATCATCCTATCACCTGAGACGATGGAAGAGTTAGGACAATGTTAGGTCCAGGAGGGATGCCAGGTTCCCTGGGTCTAATCAAGATCCAGAACTTTCTAAGTTCTAAGTCTGGTGTCTTAGATTGATATACTATTGATATACTTTACCTTATTTTAATTTCTTATGTTCTAATAAATTATTAGAATATTTAAATAACATTTAAATTTCTAAATAGAGCTAAAGTATGTTTTTTCATGAGTGCTATTTTTCTCATAAAAGAAGCAGAAAAGATTTACCAATAACAAACTTTATGGGAGGGAGACAGACAAGGAGGAGGGACAGGCATTCTCTTACATTATCGGTGGGAACATAAATTGGTATAGTCTTATGGATGACAATCTATGAAACATTTGGACTATATGTGGTAGAGAAAGGCAATACAAGCAATCCAGCTAAGAAATAAATTATGCCATGTATACTAAGCACAATACAGGAAACACATTGGGATAAATGATTTTCTTAAATGAGGATGAGGGTGCCCGAGTGTTGAGAATAAAGACATCTCTGAGAAGGTCTCATTAGCTACCACTTAATGGTGGGGAGGTTCTGAGTGAAGACTTGAGGCAGAAAGAGCTTAGGGCTTTGGAAGAATTAAAAATGTGCCTGTGAGAGAAAAGGAGTGTGCAATATGCCGGGAGAGGATAATGGGGAATGGGTCAGGCAGTTCCCTATACGACATGACAGGCAGTTTCTATTCTGTTCCAAGCACAATGGAAGCCGTGATCTTTTTAGAAATAGCACTCAGTGTCCTAAGTGGGGGAAAAACTGGACAAGAGATGAGAAAAAAGCAAAAGCTCAGTTATAAGCCCACTGCCCAGGCTACATGAGAGATGTTAAAAATTTTGCTAATGAGGAAGCTCAGAGAAGAGAACTAAAGTGGATTCAAAATACATTTTGCAAGTAAATCAAACCTTGTCAGTTGTATCTCTGACAAATAAGAACTGAGGAAGAGATTTTCCTAAAAGAAATATTTTGTTAAAGTGAGCACTAGGTTAATTTGGAAAACTCCTTCGTCACACTTTTTATGACCTTACAAATATACTACCACAAATATGCAATTACCTGACCAGACTAATTCAGAGCAAAAAGAGGTTGACTGTGGGCCACAGCATAAGCAAAACTTTTAGAAAGTTACATTCATCTACATTTACCCTTTTGAAGTCTGGGTTTAAATCAGCATATGATTAAAATTTTGCAAATCTTTTTAAAGAAATAATTCCAGGGATCACAGAAGCATGGTGAACCACGTTACAGACCATCTAAAAGGAAATTGGGTTAACAGCTCCTTTTACTGATTATTCAAGTACAGACTGTTCTCTACAGATGCACAATTATTGCATTTTGTTACATTTCTGGATATTTTCATATGATGATCCTAAGGGAAGAGGTATATGATTTCCATTACTTTGAGTAACAAAAAGTGATAGATGATTATTTTTGCAAGCCATTTCAAGATGTATGTATAACTTTGGGTTTTTTTGTTTTATTTCATTTTGTTTTTTGAAGCAGTCTTGCTCTGTCACACAGGCTGGAGTGCAATGGCACTTTGTTGGCTCACTGCAACCTCCGCTTCCAGGGTTCAAGAGATTCTCCTGCCTCAGCCTTCCAAGATTACCCTCCTGGGATTACAGGCTCGAGCCACCATGCCCAGCTAATTTTTTTGTATTTTTAGTAGAAATGGGGTTTCACCACGTTGGCCAGGCTGGTCTCAAACTCCTGACCTCAGGTGATCCACCTGCCTCAGACTCCCAAAGTGCTGGGATTACAGGCATGAGCCACCATGCCCGGCCCAAGATGTGTATATAATTTTGTTAATGCATGATATGTGGAACTATGATCTCAATTCATGAATTTCTGGATATTCAAGAATAATTAAATACCAAAAAGTAGTAACGTTTGAGATATAAGATATATTACATGTTTCCCGTCAAAACAGACTAAAGCCAGTGAAGGCAAAGTTAATTAACATTCTCTACTTAATAGGCAATAAAAGTTCTGTAGATAATGAGTTCTAGGAACATTATGGAAACCTCTGAAGGTACTGCCCATTGGAATAAATATTCATTTTTATTGCTTCACTCCTTATGTGACAATATAACATGGTACAATTTCCACCAAAGAGAAAAATGGTTTCTTTAGCTTTTTCAACCTGTGATGTGTTGTACCCACTTTCCAACTCATACATTTTCAACATGGCACATTAATCGAAGCGCAGTCAACACACCCAGTGAAGATCCCTTTTAGTGATTATGATAGTGTTATAATTCTTATCTTTATTTCAACCTCTTGAGTAAGATCCAGTTTCAGGTTGGGCTTCGGTTTCCAAAGACATTATCTAGAGAATAAATAACATAACCACTCACTAGAAAACACGGGAAAATTCTTCCTTCCTTCCTTTTCCAAACATAAATGAGAAAAAAAGAGAAAGAACTGCTAAGTCCAGAGGCTCTACACAAATGCACATCCCAGCAGGACTAACCTGCAGATTACCTTCCTAACACAGTGTAAATGTAGCCCCAATACAAGGGTGCTTTATTACTATACTGAGGTCCCCAATCTTCCAAAGGAGAGGAAGTGTTGGCTTAACAGAGTGCTGTCAAGGGCACTTGGAAAGATGAGAGATCCCCAAATGCCTATGGACAGCACGATGAGATTTGTCATTGCTTTCTACGATCATCCTGTACAGGGACAAGAAATGGAACCAGCCTGCATCAGACCAATGTGCCATATGACGCTCCTATCAAGGCTGCATTTGCTCTTAATGTACTACCTGACCAAGAATCCCTAGATAGTATTTCAAAATACAGAAGTGAATTACCAGTGAAATCCTTAACCTGTGTTCAGGTAAGCTAACAGTGGAATGATCATTACCTTTTTAAGCACTAATTAATTAAAATTGTTAACAAACTGGAGTTTTAGAAAATGCAAATCATAACAAAGTGAATCATATCTAGAATTTAGTCCACAATGCAACTTAATAGGTATGCTTACAAATATAATTCACTGGCTATCATTTTTTAAAATCTCCTTTGCCTTCATCACAATAACACTCTGAAGAGTTGCAATATATTAAATGATGAGAAAGAAAAAACTAAAAGTGTATTATTTGTCTCTCCTTACCTGCCTCGAAGTTTAGAATGCTATTATTCATAAAGTCTAGCTTTCTTCACATTATTTTTCAAATAACTTTCTTTTTTAATTATAAAAACAATGTATCCTCATTAAAAAAACAAAATCAGAAAATATAATATATAAAGATAAAGAGGTAATGAAGAAAAAATAAAAATACATCTATAATCCCCTCATTCAGAAAATAAGTTCCAGTATATTATGGGGCTTGTCCATGCTTATATATTTCCTCACATTATATTATAAGAAAAAAGCACCCATATACATCCACATGAACCCAAACTCTCACCACTGTTAAACAAACTCAAACACTAAATTCAGAAAGGTAACCAACATTTTGGTCACTGAATTCCGCATTATATAAATCACTAACAAATTCAATAGTACTCAGCTCAGATTTTATCACATTTCTTTGTTAACTAGTCTAGTCACAGAGAAATCACCTCCTAACTCAGAAAAGACCTTGTCCTGTGTCTCAGTTTTCCCATGTTGGAAAGGATTCAGTAGTAGTTCACTTTTTGATTTTAGTCAAAAAGTGCATAAAATATGATATATAGAATTTAGCGGGAACTCTACAAAGAACACCAAATCTGATCTTTTGAAATTTTCTTTCCTAGTGGAAGCAGATTTTAAGGGTTCCCTAATTATTTCTCTATTAGCATCAACACTCGTCAGATTTGTCACAAATACCATTTAAGATATATGATATCACTCAGGGATGAGCAATTTTTCTTTTTTTCTGTAAAGAACAAGAAAATATTTTTGACTTTATCCATATCAACTCTGTTGTTACAACACAAAAGCAGCCATTCACAATGCATGAACAAATGGGCATAGCTGTGTTCCAATAAAACTTTATTTACAAAGTATTTCAAAAACAAGACTTTTCTGGAAATGAAGGGTGGTAGTGGTCATGGTTGCACAGCAATGTGAATATATTTAATGCCACTGATTTGTACACTTAAAAATAGTTAAAATGATAGATTTTATGTTATGTATATTTTACCACAATTTAAAAAGAAACAAAAACAAAATTTTGTTCACAAGATGTTTTTTCTAACTCCTAGACTACACAATCCTTTCTGCTTCAAATACTCTGATTGGCCGGGCGCGGTGGCTCACGCCTGTAATCCCAGCACTTTGGGAGCTGAGGCGGGAGGATCACGAGGTCAGGAGATCGAGACCATCCTGACTAACACAGTGAAACCCCGTCTCTACTAAAACTACAAAAATTAGCCGGGCGAGTTGGCTGGCGCCTGTAATCTCAGCTACTCGGGAAGCTGAGGCAGAAGAATCACTTGAACCCGGAAGGTGGAGCTTGCAGTGAGCTGAGATCGCGCCATTGCACTCCAGTCTGGGAAACATAGCAAGACGCCGTCTCAAATAAATAAATAAATAAATAAATAAGAATAATGTTCCATTTTCTTTCTTTCTTTTTCTTTTCTTTTCACCTGTTACCAAAAATCTCGATTCCTGACCTTGTGATCCCCCCCCGGCTCCAAAAATCTGGATTACAGGTGTGACCACTGCCTTTCTGTACTACTCAGGAAACTGAGGCAGGTGACAGCCTCCTCAATTCAGGAGAATTGCTTGAACCCGGAGGCAGAGGTTGCAGTGAGCCGAGATCGCGCCACTGCTCTCTAGTCTGAGAGACAGAGCGAGACCCCGATTCAAAAAAAACCTGTGATTAAGTGGTTTCTAAAACCTAATGTGTAATACTTGCAAAGATAAAATTGCTCTTCTACCAAACCTTTCTTTCAATATTTCTGAAACGTAAAAAGTACTTTAAATTCTAATGTTATAAGCAAAGTAGCTAAAATGGGGCTGGTAATTTTTCCCCTCTGCTTTATCTCGGGTTAGAGTCGAAATATTTAAGCACCTCCGAGTATGTAACAGCAAGCAGGTTCACCACACTGGAGAAAATGTCTTGAGTAATGAAAAGAGCACCAAGATAATCTACCTTATTAGGCAATCTAGGCTTTTTTGAAAGTTATAAATGAAAAGAAATACAGTATAAAAGATGTCATTTGATTATCATCAGAGTAATTTTGCAACGCATTATTTGTATATTTCAAATATTCAAGGCATCATATAACTGTTCAATTTTATTTCTATTTTTTTTATTCAAAGCCTACATTCATAGTTGCTTAATGGGATGTTTTTCTTCTTCATATTTTTAGTGCCTTTCAATAAAATATATCATTGCTTAGCATCTACATTTTGCTTAACTTTAGATCTACCCACACATACTCAGGCTGAAAATAAATGCTCTTTTACAAGTTAGATTTTGGGGGATTTTTGTATGTTTTGCTTTGCTTTTCGGTTTTCATTGTAACCATAGTCAACTAGATTCAGCCATAAGACATCAACACTGACCAAGTGTAGTCCGGACTAGCTTTTGCACTTCCACATCATGATTAATTTATTATTCATCTGGTACCTTCCTATTAAACTTTGTCTTTAGCCTGTGAACTTTTCTTTCAGCTTCCAACAAAGGATTTCATTGCTTTAGGAATTGAGGTGTGGCTAAGTTTTTACCTGGGAGCAAAGGTGATGCAAGCGTTTCTGGTGAGACCTACCCTTGGTTTAGGGTGGGGAGGGACCGCATAACAGACCATCTGTAGACTCCTTCGGAAGGCAGCAGAGACGCTGCAGAGGGCTTTTCTTAGACATCATCTGCAGACGGCTGGCAGGATAGAAGCAGCGGCTCACTCGGACTTGTTCACCAGTGAAATCAGAGACAATGATGGGGCTCTTCCCCAGAACTACAGGGGCTCTGGCCATCTTCATGGTAAGTCCTGTATTTTCCTAATAATCACAAACTTCCCTGCTTCCTCCTTTGTTAAAGAATATTATATCTGATTGCTCAATCTTTATTATAAATTCTAAAAGGAGTGCAGTGGAAATCAACACTTTAAAATGAAATTGTGAAGATTACCAATTTCCTTCTTTTGTTGTTTTTTGTTTATGTTGTATTTTACATAGAAAAGTAAACCAGAAAGAAATGAGTTTTTAAAACCATTTAGAATTTTTTTTTAGTTAATGAATTAAGTAATCTTAATCACAGGTTATATTTTCCACAACATTTTCGCTTTCTTTAAAGTTATGCTTTTACTAGTTTTTCTAACCCACAAACAAGAACACAGGAGCCACTTCTATTTTCCAAGATTACACCTCTCTTAGCATATAGCTAAGAACTCTACACGCCTGGGCTTGATACCTGACATGCTTTTAAAAGTAAAAAATCGCAGAGTTAAAATCAAAGCAGTGTTTGACTCTAGAGAAGTTGGGAGGATTATTAAGTAAGTATTTACGTTTAGCTATTATGTGCCAAAAGAAAATGTCAGCCTTTGGGGGTGGGGGGAAAGACATACAACATTTTAAAGCCATTTTTCCAGAAGAGTAATACTTCTGTTGATTGAGAAAGTTGTACATAGTATTATCTAAAAGAGAAACGGAATGTTACAGACTGTTTAAAACCTGGATGTTACAGACTAACTTACTCCTTAACTGTGTTCTTATAGCAAAAAAAAAAAAAAAAAAGTCACAATATTATCTGTTATAGGGAGATATCAAAATAGTTAAATATACCTTAAAAATGAATGTCAAGACAATTCCTAATGCGAATTCATATGGTTTCCATGATAAGCTGGGTTGGCCTAGGCATCAATTTACCTCATTTTTTCATCTAAAAAATTGAGATAAATGGACTTCAAGAAGTCACAGGGAGATAGATCTCAAGAAAGGACTTTCTTAGCTCTCCCTAAGATTTTTTTTGTTTGTTTTTGTTTTTGTTTTTGAAACAAGGTCTGGCTCTGTCGCCCAGGCTGGAATCCAGTGGTGCGATCTCCAACTTCCACCTCTGGGGTTCAAGTGATTCTCGTGCCTCAGCCTCCTGAGTAGCTGAGATTACAGGCGTGCACCACCACAGCCAGCTAATTTTTTTGTATTTTTAGTAGAGATAGGGTTTTTCCATGTTGACCAGTCTAGTCTCAAACTCCTAGCCTCAATGGATCCATCCACCTCGGCCTCCCATGATGCTGGGATTGCAGGTGTGAGCCACTGCACCCAGCCTCTAAGATTCTATTTCTATTACAACAATGTAACTGTGCTCAGTACCTGATGAGTTTATTTGAAAGGAGGATGTTGTTAAAGAGAAATATGACGGTTGTATGACTTTCCCACCTTTCCAGATGGGAAATGTCTGGGCTGAACTCCAGGTAGTCTGATAACCCCTATGTCCAAGCCAATGGCAAAGCTCAGGAAGTTAGGGGCCATGCGGCATGGGCTGTCGGGATAGTATTGCCATGAGGACATAGGCTTGGGCCATCACAAGATAAGGGGGGGCTCCTTTTTTCTGCTTTGACATATAGGCCACTCTCAATTACCCCTCTGATTCTGGAGTGACTGTGACATCCTTACATTGAGACTAATTTTTATTTTTATATTCCCAATGCTTATTATATCTATCTTAGAGTGGACATGCAATTGTTTGAAGAATGAATAAATGAATGATTTAATGAGCCTTCTCTAAACTATAAAACCCCCACACAATGTCCCTATAATTCTAGTCATAAAGGAAACTATGAAATGACATATATTTGCTTCCACTCAGGAAAATTTTACATACACATGCTGTTTAAACAACAATATAACTTCATACATAAATTGTTCAACTGAGTGGTCTAGACCTATTCTGTTCAATATGGTAGCCACTAGCCACATGTGGTTTTAAGCCACTTGAAATGTGGTTGGTCTGAGTTGAGGTGTGCTATTTAATATAAAATACACATCATAATTTGAGGAAGACTTTGAATGAACAAAAGAATGTAAAATATGTCATTAATAATTTTTTATGTTGATTACATGTTGAAATGATAGCATTTTGGATGTATTAGATTAAGTTAAACATATTGTTAAAATGCATTTCACCTTTTAAAAATGTTTTAAATGTGACTAAATTTTTTAATTATGTGTGGCTCGCATTTGTGGTTTTTATCTTTCTATCGGACAGTACTGGTCTACTATTAATGCTATTGATAAAAGGCAGTGTCAGTCAGGAGTGAGACAATCAAGTCTTTATGGATTCAGTGAAATTTGAGGTGATTTGGGATAAGTATAGATGGGCGGGCCAAAAGGAGATCTCTTGGGTTGTCAGAAGAGTATAATCAAAGGCAGGCACAGTTAGGATTTGCCTAGGGGAAATGGACACACCGGTTTGACTAGAATGACAGTTTGCTTTGGAGAATCTGGACATGAATTGGAAAGGCAGCTGAGGGTCAGATTGAAAAGTGCATTTTGTGAAGGCTCATGGAAACCTTTTATAAGTGGGGAGCCACCCAGAGTTTTGAAATAATGTGGTTATGGGGGGAAAAAGCAATGTTTTCTAAAGCATTCTCAAGTGGGAATGCTCATCTTTTGTTGTTGCAGGGTGGGGTCTGAAAGTTGGCAGATGTGTTTGAAGGTTTTGTAATAATCCACCATCCAGTGACCATACATGGGTTGCCCAGAACAGTGAGAAATAATAGCAAAGTCATAGACTTAAATCTCTGGCTATGCCACTGACTCACTACAGGCTTTGTTTCCTCAACTGTCAAATAAGAATCATACCCCACCCCCTGCCTAATGAAAACGGTCATAGTGAGAATAAAGCAGCAATGCATGCAAAACAATTAAAAAGTGCTGTGAGAAAGATGAAGTGATTTGTAAACCCTCTAATTTTTATCACTTGTACTATTTTTAGTAATGGGGTAATTCTTGATAACTTCTTAATATTGTGTCTTACTATCTTGAATAACCATGGATACCAGTATTAGTAAGTCAAGAAAGGGCCTACATTTGTCTTGAGCTAAAAAGTATATCAAAAACAGGTGTCGTATCAATTTTTAAATTGACAGGAAAAAATAAAAGCTATATTTGGGAGGAGAAGGCATGGGGAGTAACTGTCTACTATTGAAAAAAGTGTAATATTTATCAGTTTCTTGTGCTTGTTTGATCCATTTTATGCAATGTAAAATAAACCTTTTTGAGGAAAGGACTCATGGTTGAAAATGCTTATCTTCAGAGATTTAATCTTTTGAAAAAAAATTTATCTTCAGAGGAAACCACTGTGTTTTGTAGTCCACCAAATCCAAAACAGTTTGTCATCCAACACTGCTATGAGCATTTGGACAATTTGCTATATACCTTTATGTTACTATATTAGGTAAAGCTTTCCTCACTAAAAATTAATAGAGATGTTTGAAATCTAAAGATTTTTAGAGTACAATTTTTTTAAAGTAGTTGGTGGTAGGAAAAAAAAGAGAGAAGTAGTTTAAATACCAAGTTTGAGTTAGCAAGTGTTCTAAATACAGCACAACTATCTTCAACCGCTTTGTTTTCTATAAAACATCTAAAAAAGAAAATCTTTAGAAAAAGAATTCTAGGCTAAATGGCCCAAATGTTTAACAAATTGAAAAATCTCTAAGGTATCTCTTCTTCTCCTGATTGACCCAGTTTCCAGCACTGCTAATATGTATAAAAATAAATGTCCTACTGAACCTCCCAAAAAGTTAATATTCTAAAATCAGAAAAACCTCGCCGAGTAGTTCTTCCAGCCCTGCCTACTTGGGTAGAAGTCAGGAAGGATGTAATTACTTCTACCAATTAGCACTCCCTCTTGCTTCATACCTGAAACCGGTTTTCATCTGGAGCTAGAACACTCAGTGCTCATGAGGTTTCTCACAAACCTTTTAGCCTTTGGCTCTTTCTGTCCAGTTAAGAGTCAAGCTGGTAGCCTAAGGTGAGGCCTTGCTTTGGGTAGTTCACCATAAGAAAATTACATAGACGATTGGTTACTACGCATAATCACAAGATGAATAATGGAATCTGTCTAACACACACCTTTTTCTTGGAGAGCTGCTGTGCAGCTGGCTAGGTTGTACACTGCACGACTCCAGGAGGTGCATTCACATAAACTACAGCATGAGCAGTGCCCTGGCATTATTCAAGGAGCAACCTAGACAATTGTACAGTGGAGTACTATTTCTTTTCTCTTTCTCATGGTCAAGAAAGAGAACATTCTTATGCACCTTGACAGTGAATAATAACAGGTCACTTCATATAGAAACGGCTCTTTTAGGCTGGGTGCAGTGGCTCATGCCTGTAATCCCAGCACTTTGGGAGGCCAAGGCAGGCAGATCACAAGGTCAAGAGATTGAGACCATCCTGGCCAACGTGGTGAAGCCTCATCTCTACCGAAAATACAAAAATTAGCTGGGCTTGGTGGTGCGCACCTGTAGTCCCAGCTACTCAGGAGGCTGAGGAAGGAGAATCGCTTGAACCCGGGAGGCAGAGGTTGCAGTGAGCCGAGATGGCACCACTGCACTTCAGCCTTGTGACAGAGCGAGACTCCGTCTCAAAAAAAAAAAAAAAAGAAATGCTCTTTTATACCTCTTTTGAAGTTTGGTGACAGAATTGGTTAACATTTTATTAAATGTCAATTTAATAAAACTAACTTACTTTGGGCTAGGGCTCACCTATGTGCTTTACACCTATTAATTTAATCCTCACAACAAACCTATAAGGTAAGTAAAATTAATTATTATTCCTATTGGACAGATGAAGAAACTGAAAGATTAAGGAATGTTCCCAAGTTATATGCTAGTACGTGGTTGGGAGTTGGATTTAAATTCAGTGATTCAGAATCCAGTATCCAATTTTATATTATCATACTTGACTGCAGCCTACACAGCATTTCAAATAAGCATTTAAGAATATCCAGGGATATTTATTTTTCTTAGCATTCTGTCATGATACAAGGCTTAACTTTCTAAATTAATTGAGTTTACTCTAAAAATCAGTTATTGGAAATTGAATTCTTCACAATTAAATAATTTCCTAGTAATTAGACATATATCAACTTTGTTCAATTAAGGAATTTACTTTGATAAATACAAAGTTTATCACAATGTTTCAGAGTTTTTAAATTTAAAATTTCAATGTATATAGAAAGCTGTGAGATATTATGAAAGATGCTAATATGAATGATATTACTTACCTGTGTATATTTCATGGTATTTTTCCCAAAAAAATTTAATAAATACAAAATCATGTTTAAAATTTGGACTGATTTGTTTGAATTATCTCATTCACTCTACAAATTTCCCCAAGCATCCGCATTCTAGAAATCAGAAGTGTAGTCAGGCCCTTGGCCTGGCTGGGATGAGCTACCTGCATCTAATCCATAGTCTTATGTTCTGTCCCCTGCCACATTAAAGTATGAGGTAACCCCAAACAAGATCTCGGCCAAACCAAAGTAAAGAGCAGGTGCTATTATACTTGCTTTTTGTTTAATCTAGCTACCCATATCCTCGGATTATATTTATTGTGTACATACCATATTCAATAGGAACCTTAATGATACAACCATATACATTTTTATTAACAAATAGAGCATATGGATATCAAATTGCTTTATTTCATATATTTTTTAAATTTAATAATTAGATTTGCTTTTGATAATATTTGTAATTCATATCTATACCAAGGCATTAAGGCTATATCAACGCTTTAAAAATCATATAATTAAAATTTACAAAATAACCAGAAAACAAAAAGAAAGAAAAGTACAGTAATTCTCAGGATAAGGGAGGTTTTCTCCACATTGGTATTTCCAATCCAGGCCACCAAAAGAGACAACTTAGTTCATTCAAATCGTCAGAAAACTGTGTAAATATTTATTAGCTTGATTTAGTCATTCCACAGTTTACAAATATCTCAAAACAACATGTACATGATAAATATATACAATTTTGTCAATGAAAATAGATTTACAAATAAAAACATACAAATTGTTTTTAAAATATCCAAAATTATTATATTAGAAAATTAAAACAAGTAGCCATTATATAAATATTAATCAACTAAAATAACTTTTTTTAAAAAAATACTATTCTAAATAATGTAAGGCTGTGATGTCCTCTAAAAATCTAAAGATCATTGCAATATTCAGAAATGTTTCCTATCACCTACTTCCCAGGAGAACAGAAATTGTACCTATTGTGTATTAGAAGAATCATTCTCTGCAGGGCTAGTCCAAGCATGATTCATATTTTCGGGATGACTCTTCAGTTTTCCTGTAAAGAGGAGCCTGCCTGGCCCATCCCTCCTCTCACGTGTAGCTGAGTCGTTCTTATGCTCTGAGAAAGGAATTGTGCAGTTACTACATTGCTCTGGTCTTTTCTACCAAGTAACTCAAGGTATTGCTTTAAAAAGAGCAACAATGTTGGAAAATAATTTTGAGACATGTTATAACCACAAGTAATTGTTCTTTTCCATGACAAATTTGAACACACACTTCTTGGAATCAAGGTTTCAGCTGGAATGTCTAGAAGGGAAGAGTCCTGACATCTTATGTCTGACATAATTCCTCATTTGGTTCAGACTTGGACTAGTCTATTCATTATAACCCTAGAAAATAAACAATGTAATAAATCTACATTGTTTCAGGGGCAACCATAGTCTTTTGCCAAATAGAAATCTAAATTGACTGTCATATAATTTTCTTTGGACCATTAGTTTTTTTTTTTTTTTTCTCTTTATGACAACTTTGGTTAGAATTTAGCAGTAGTTGGCTCACACCTGTTATCCCAGCACTTTGGGAGGCCAAGGCGGGTGGATCACCTGAGGTCAGGAGTTCAAGACCAGCCTAGCCAACATGGTGAAACTCCCTCTCCAATAAAGATACAAAATTAGCCGGGTGTGGTGGTGTGCCCACGCCTGTAATCCTTGTTACTCGGGAGGCTAAGGCAAGAGAATCCCTTGAACCCGGGAGACGAAGGTTACAGTGAGTCGAGATCGCATAATTGCACTCCAGCCAGGGCAAAAAGAGCCAAACTCCATCTCAAAAAAAAAAAAAAAAAAAAGAATTTAGTAGTAGTGAGGTACCTGCTCTGGAGTTAGGCTGCTGCGGTCGCTATCCTATTATGGCCATTAGCTAGGGCAAAGTATTCATTCCCTCACATCTCCAATTCTTCATCCGTATACTAGGGATTATAATACTAGAATTTCCTTCAGGTGCCTGCTGTAAATATTACATGAGACAATAAGTATAAAGCTCTAGGAGTAGCAGCTGATACTGAAACTACACAATAAACATTAGCTACTGTTATTACTCTTCTAGTTTTTTCTTCTTCTGACTTATTTTCCACCATTATTTTTCTACCAGATTCATCAGATAATCAGTGGATTAGCAAATACTTGTTAAGCACCTGTGAGGGTTACAAGAAAAAAAAAAATAACCTAGTAGCACTGAATTGGAAAGTTTACAACACTCCTGGCTTAGCACAGAAATTCTTTCATGCATATAAAACAAGAAATAATAAACTGTGGTAAACCATCATGGGCTAAATTTCATGGCACAGAATATGTGTTGTACAAACTCAGAAAAAGAGACATCAGTAAAGACAGTTTCATGGAAGTTGTTGGAACTTGATGGATCTGAAAGGATGAGCAATATTTAAGTGGGTGGAGTAGAAAGAGGTAATGCATGCCAGGCAGAACAGAAGATGAAAAATGACACAGATGAACATCTCATATGCTCTTGAGAAGGTGAAGACTCTAGCCTACATGGCTTCATTTTACTCTCATTTAATTTTTTGGACCACCCTGAAGATTAAG
This sequence comes from Hylobates moloch, assembly GCF_009828535.3. Taxonomy (NCBI): domain Eukaryota; kingdom Metazoa; phylum Chordata; class Mammalia; order Primates; family Hylobatidae; genus Hylobates; species Hylobates moloch. The sequence goes on along the minus strand of NW_026652280.1, from coordinate 48,192,304 downwards.
TTCAATATTTAAATTGAAGTAATAGAGCAGAGATGAACAGATCCATGTCTCACTGCAAACAGGGTTTGTGATTGGAATAGCATATCCTCATCTTTTAAGTTTTGTTCTCTAAACCAGACTGGTTCCATTCCATTCTTTTCACTTGTACAATTAAAGAAGATGTTCTGTAATTGTAGAGGACTAATACAGGATCGCCCTCCTACAAATCAGTTGGGTGGCTGATGGTTTTTAATAATCCCCTGTGGCCCCTTTCTGAAGTATTTCACAATGGTGCTTACCAATGTTTCCCAAAGCGATGACTTTCATAGCTTCCAGGAACTGTGTATAAAGCAGCCAGGTAAGAATTGTGTGGTTGCTGCAACTGACTATTAGGCATAGTTTTTGCAAAGTCCAATAGGTTCTTCTTTATATCATCAAAATTCTGTAGTCAATTAAAAAGCTGGTGGAATGTGTTTATATTGACAGTAATATTATTTTTCCTAGTAGGAACTTACCCTTTGATTATTGCTTCTTGAAACTTACTTCTTTTGAAATAGAAACAAATCACAATATGAACAATGGAATATAATAATCAGGATTATTCATTGTATATAATTCCTTATTTGAAGAATTCACATTTAATTCGACTTTGTTTAAATGTCTGCAGGTGGTCATATTGGTTCATGGAGAATTGCGAATAGAGGTAAAGTATGAAAAAGGTTTTTGTACTTAAAATAATAGTTTAGTTTAAAAAATTAAATTGTGTTTAGTAGAAATGAATATTTAATTTCTAAAATTATTCAATAATTTAATTGTGAAAATATATAAAATTAAAATTCTAGTAACTGAAAACAATATTTAAAAACTAGTCATCCATAAATGTCATTATTATAATTTATTTCATGCATTCTTTTCTTCTTACCTTAAACAAATCAGCTGGTCAAACCCTATGGGCCCAGTAAGATACTGTGGAGTGTAAAAAGAAAATATAAGATATGACTAAATGCTAATGTTAAAAATCATATAGCTTTGTAATTATTTTAGTTATTTAACATTTATTACTTGCTTGACAAAGTATCAGGTAGAGCTAATTAGATACCTAACAGTCTTAGAGATCTTGAAACACAGGGGGTTCCTCAACTAGGTGTCTGTAATCAATATTCTAAGCAAAAATTGCCATTAATTTGCATAACAAATGGAATCCCTTTTTACATAAGACTAAAGGTCAATATGAAGAAGAGATGGCTGTGCAACAAGCTAAAAGAAGGCAAAAACGTGAATGGGTGAAATTTGCCAAACCCTGCAGAGAAGGAGAAGATAACTCAAAAAGAAACCCAATTGCCAAGGTAAGTTATAGCAACAAGGGCAGTATGAGTTTTTAGAATAAATGTATAAGGTGTAAATTAAAATAATATGGCAATTCCAAATAACAAAATGAAGACTGGGGAGTCCACAGAACAAGTGAACTGGTATCCTCAACAAAATAGTACAATAATAATAATAATGAGAGAAAGAGAGAAAGGAAGGTAGCTTCTAGGGTTATGAAAAAGAATTGAGACATATTGACCAATTTTAATATAGAAGGCTTACTTGGATACAGAGTCTAGCAAACAAATAGGAAAAATAATGCATGTATAAGACAGAGAAATGGTTGGGAGCAAAATTTGGATTGGCCATGTATTGATAATTGTTGAAGCTCAGTGATAGGATGTATCAGGCTTATTATACTATTCTTTTTTTTCTTTCTTTCTTTTTCTGAGATGGAGTCACTCTGCCGCCTAGGCTGGAGTGCAGTGGCAGCACGATCTTGGCTCACTGCAACCTCCTCCTCCCAGGTTCAAGCAATTCTCCTGCCTCAGCCTCCTGAGTAGCTGGGATTATAGGCATGCGCCACCATGCCCAGCTAATTGTTTTTGTATTTTTAGTAGAGACAGGGTTTCACCGTATTGGCCAGGCTGATCTCGAACTTCTGATCTCATGATCTGCCTGCCTCGGCCTCCCAAAGTGCTTGGATTACAGGCATGAGCCACCACGCCCAGCCTGTTATACTATTCTAACTTTATATATATATTTCACATTTTTCATGTTAAAAAGCTTTAAAATTACAATAATAAAAAGTAAATTATTTTAATACATATTTTAACCCTACCATGTGATCTCTTTCCCTTTTTGTCTCTCCACTTCCCCCTATTTAAACTAAATAAATATCTTTTGTTTTTAAATGTTTTCAGGTAAAGAGGGAGCCTTCAGGAGTAGCCTTGTCAATATTAAATGTCTTTGACTTTCTTTTAACATTTTAACACTATCATGTGGCCACAGTCTGAGCAAATATTCTAACACCAAAATGATGAGCACACATTGGTTCAGGCTGGTTGTCAAAAACAACAGTTTGACTTTATTTCGTATTCCTAACATCTATCAAGGCAAAAAGTAAATGGCACAATGTCAAAAAGAGTGAATCGAATGAACAGATGACTTTAGACTATGGAAGTGGGGGTGGAGAGGGAAAGGCTTGAGTGATGGTCACCTCAACATTTTGGGTATTTGGGGCTGTAGATTACTTCAGATTACCAAGCAACCCAGAAAATTACCTACCGAATCTCTGGAGTGGGAATTGATCAGCCGCCTTTTGGAATCTTTGTTGTTGACAAAAACACTGGCGATATTAACATAACAGCTATAGTTGATCGAGAGGAAACTCCAAGCTTCCTGGTAAGTTTGGGTCCTCAACATTAGGCTACCCTTCTCCTTGTATACCATCACTTTAGAAAGTGACATTTTTCTACTGGTAAATTTAGAGGAGAGTTCAGTACATGAATCGGTCCACCAGCAAATAACAATATTAGTCCCTCCACAGAGCCTCGCCTGAGGGAACACAGCAGAGGGTGCATGAGTGAGGGCTGATATCTAGCATGCCAAGTGCTTCAGTTTACCATGACACAGCATTAGCCTGGTGGAAGGGGCAACTTGCCCAATTGGTCTGTCCAGAGCAGGCACCTTTTTCCACTTTGTCTACCCTTTGGGGAAACATTTCTTCTTTGCACAAAAGTTATGTACATGCCAACAGAGGCCTTATTTCTACAAGTTTTAATAGTATGAAAACTAAGATTGCAGAGTAATAATCCACATTTTCCCTCTGTTCCTAGATTACATGTCGGGCTCTAAACGCCCAAGGACTAGATGTAGAGAAGCCACTTATACTAACAGTTAAAATTTTGGATATTAATGATAATCCTCCAGTATTTTCACAACGAATTTTCATGGGTGAAATTGAAGAAAATAGTGCCTCAAGTAAGTCTTTTACAGTACTTACCACTTTCAATTTATCTACTTTCAAATATGAGTCCCACTACAATATGTCATTCTTATAAACTAATTTATGCTCTTAGTTAAATCAGTTGTTTTGAAAAGTAAAATTCATTAAGATAAATCTGGGTCTTCCTTTCTAAAATGTGTATTTGAGCCTATTATTTACTATCATTGTATTTCTAGGTTATAGTCTGGTTATCAGGTCAATAGTATCTTATTCTGTATATACGATTTGTATAAGCATTTGGCAGTCACAGAGCTAAACAGGCAGCCTTGGGTAGCCTGGATGCATCAGCTGGGCTCTTTTAGGTTAGAAGAGACAGAGACACACTCACATTACTTGGATAATTTGTGGAAAGGGGAGAATTATGACAATCTATCAAGGGAGAAAACTGAGATAGAATATAGCCTCAATCTCAGCAAAGGTAAGGCTTAGAGAGAACTGAAGAGTTTGTATGGAAGGAAGCACAGTTCTACCTGGTTTGGAGAGACAGAAAGAGGTATCACAAGTGATATGCAATTTTTTGAACGTATAGATTATTTTAGGATATTTAAAAATTAGCATCAATGTGAACTTGTTTGGAATATTTAAAATAAACATAATGTTAATTGTTACATATTCTTTAATAAACATTTTCCTGTATTCCTAGACTCACTGGTGATGATACTAAATGCCACAGATGCAGATGAACCAAACCACTTGAATTCTAAAATTGCCTTCAAAATTGTCTCTCAGGAACCAGCAGGCACACCCATGTTCCTCCTAAGCAGAAACACTGGGGAAGTCCGTACTTTGACCAATTCTCTTGACCGAGAGGTACAGCAAAGCACTTGGGGGAACATTCAAAAATAAAGGGTTTGATTATAAGAAAACCAAGAGAGGTGACTCCATTTTACCCGAAAATAAAAAAAGAAAAGAGGTTCTCAGTACTTAACTTGGCTAATCTAAGGAAATTGTTTGCATTTTTAAGTGTGATCCTGGTGAGGGGAGATGCGTACCGGGCACCTGCAGAATCAATTGTACCCTGAACATACCAGTGGAAGTTAAATAGGGGCAATGAAAGAAGGCATTGACATAGACATACATGGACAAAGATTGAACTGCAGCTAACTCCTCATTTGATGGAGGAGAAGCAAGTGTCTTAGATGAAGGGAGAAATTTCTGTCTGGAATAAAACCTTCTTTTATATCACACTTTTTCTCTTGACTTCTTTTAATTTTATCCCTGCTTCCAGAGCACTAAAGAATCTCGTTCTCCAATCCCCCTCATTACCTACCACCACCTTCTATCTCCATTACCACAGGCTACCCTATCAGACTCCATATTATTTTTGTACAAATGGCTTTCCCAATAGACTAACAGAGAAGCTCCATAAGTGAGCTTATTATTCCCACCCTGCTGATTGCCTATTTTTGCTCTAAGGATACAGTACAGTCCTGCCATAAGGAGCTCACAAAACAGAAAACCTGCCCTAGCCCCTTAAAGACCTCCACCCAACCATCCAGAGCCCCACAAATGTCTTCTGCATAAACTTGAATATTTCTACCTCCTTACCCATAGGAATCAAGTAGTTTCCATTTATAATTCTTTGAGATTAATTATTTTTCTTTATTTCTTATCCAAAATTAGCAAGCTAGCAGCTATCGTCTGGTTGTGAGTGGTGCAGACAAAGATGGAGAAGGACTATCAACTCAATGTGAATGTAATATTAAAGTGAAAGATGTCAACGATAACTTCCCAATGTTTAGAGACTCTCAGGTACACCTATTGCTCCTTAAAGAATCATTTAGATATATATTTAATACTTTGAAATCCTAATTCAGGACTTGCCTGTTTGTTGGCTTTTATTTAAGTTCTCTGCACTTATCTTTAAAGAAATATGCATTTATCTTTAAAGAAATATGCTTTTTAAAAAAATTAATAAAAAAGGAAAAAAAATAAAAATAAAAAAATAAAATAAAAAATATAAGAATTCAGCAATCAGAAGAAGGAAATATATAATTTGAGAAATAAGGATTACCATTTAGAAGAAACATAATCCCTCCATGTAAAACCTGTCATTGGGTCTTTAATTCTGCTTCTCACCTTTTCAGTATTCAGCACGTATTGAAGAAAATATTTTAAGTTCTGAATTACTTCGATTTCAAGTAACAGATTTGGATGAAGAGTACACAGATAATTGGCTTGCAGTATATTTCTTTACCTCTGGGAATGAAGGAAATTGGTTTGAAATACAAACTGATCCTAGAACTAATGAAGGCATCCTGAAAGTGGTGAAGGTAAGGTCTGATTTCCCTTCACTGGTAAAAAAAATTCTGTATTAACCAAAATGATCATTTCTACAGATAAAATGTATTTATTTGTTAATAGCACTTTATTACAGAAAACACATAAAAGTAGATTGAATTGTTTGTAATCCCCATAGAGCCACATTACCTGAGGACAACCTCTCTTAACATCTTGAACTCGTTCCAAGCTATTGAATTTTCTATAGTAAACACAAACACACTAACATGCTATGGGAGTGATGATGTATACTTTAAGCACATGGTAATATATTACGGGTGTCCATACTTTAAGCACAAGAAAGCAAAACACATTTCTTGACTTAATCTCATTCGCAACAATCAGATTGAAGTTAGGACGAGATAAGAATAGATGGAATCATGTCTTGCCCATTTGTCAATCAGTTTTAAATGGATTAGCTACCGTCAATACAGAATAAATTGCAACTCTTCCTACTAAATGGGAATTTATGAACAAAATCTGCAAAATAAAGGATAAATAATTGAGTAAACTTCTAATATGCTTGGCTATGACAGACTCGTTATCTGAGAGTGTGATCTGGGCCCCTTCCTTGGTACAGCACTTTGGTTTTTTGTTTGGTTGGTTGGTTTTTGTTTTTTGTTGTTGTGGTTGTGGTTGTGGTGTTTTTTGTTTGGTTGGTTTTTTTTGAGACAAGGTCTCATTCTGTCATCTAGGCAAGAGTGCAGTGATGTGATTTTGGCTCACTGCAGCCTTCACCTCCCAGGCCCCAGTGATCCTCCCATCTCAGCCTCCTGAGTAGCTGGGTCGACATTGTGTGACGCCATGCCTGGCTAATTTTTATAGTTTTAGTAGAAATAAGGTTTCACCATATTGACCAGGCTAGTCTCGAACTCCTGACCTCAAGTGATCCACCCGCCTTGGCTTCCCAAAGTACTGGGATTACAGGCATGAGCCATCGCATCTGGCCCTTGGTACAGCATTTTGGATTCCATGGGAGCGTCCTTATTTAAACCTTAAATCCAGTTGAGTGACAGACCATATAATCCTTTAACAAGGGGGCTGCTGAAAGCTGTACATGCAGTCCTTTGTTACTGTGCTCTTCAGGACAAGTGCTATAGCCATCCCCACTTCTAAGGGTTTTGCTATAAACTCCCACCAATGCCTGGGAGTGAGCTATTCTCTATCTTGTGTATTGGTGTCATTCAGTCTCCCAAACTAGAAATGTGGGCCTTACCCTGAATCGTGACATTTGCTCACAACATAGAGCCTTAGAAATTGTCTCTGAAGTCTGACCCTCTTCTACCTTCTTACTGCCTGTACCCTGGCCTGGCTTTTCCTCTCTTCTCTTAGACGATCGCAGTCCCTCCTACCTCTCGTCTCCATGGACTTTGTTCTCCTCATTCTTACCAGTGCACCACCATATTTTTCTTAAAAATAATTTGGATCCCTTACTCTTCTCTTTAAAACCATCCCTGGCTCTACACTGGCTGTGAAGTTGGCCCTCAACCCTAATTACCAACTCAAGTCACCTGCAACTTATCCTTGACAGTAAGCGTGTAGGAACTATTGGAGAAGCCCAGGCAGCAGTGGGTCCTTAAGGCTCCTCAGGTGACTCCTACAGTCAGCCAGGGTTGCTAGCTGCTAGCCCTTTAAGATGAAATTCACAAGGCGATTTGCCATCTGTATTCAGCCTGCAACTGCTTTCACCTATGCCTGGATAATTTCCCGGCATCCTTCAACACTCAGCTTAGACGAATACCTCTCAGAACCCTTCATAGCTCTCCTAAGTAGAATTATTCCTTTGCTTTCACACACAGACCCTATCATCTCTTTTGCCTCTTACCCCTTGTATTATAATTCCCTGTTTAGACATCTTTCTCCTACACTTCACTGGAAAATGCTTGAGCACACAAAGCCAGTCATTGCAAAGTTAAAACTTAAATCCAGATCTCTTACTTGAATCATTTTTAGTGATATACAGTTGTAACCAATATAAGCATTTTCTTATCTCATCACTCAAAAAAATTTACTAGTGAACGAGAAAAGTTATCCTGGGATTCCTCAGGCCTTGATTTGGGCCACCTCAATAAGGGGATCAAACAAATGGCTATCATGCAAGACCTTCTGAAAATGAGTCTACAAAGAGTTGCTGGGCCACCCGCCCACTGCTTTGCAGGGGCCTATTTGCCAACCAAGATTGTGAAGATAGTTTGCCTTTCCCACCTAGGAATTTTTTAAGTCAGGAAAGATACCATTGCACGTAAATCCAATGAAGATTCTGCAAATGACCATAACTGCCAGTTATAAGAACGTATTTGGGGGCTTGATTTGTTCAGTCCTCACTACACCCTGATGAGGTAAGGCTTTTTTTTTCAGAAGTGGAGAGCTGAGGATCAGAGAAAACAAACATTGTTCCCTGAGTCACACAGCTATTAAGCAGCAGAACCAGGATTTAAATCATGTTACCATAGCCAACTTGGGGTCTTTTCCACTGCACCTCATAGCCTAAAGAGACTACGATGATGTCTTGCTAGTCTGAAAGAGGTACCTTTATTAGTACCAAACTGAGGTCTCATGAGTTAAGAATCCTAAAGCTTTCTCTATCTCAACATTACAATAATTTCTGAAGCTGTTTTGCTATTTAAAAACAAAAGAATTCATTCACAGCATCTTGCATAGTGTGCTGTCATCATCTACTGGGTTTGCGGGAGTATATTTTTGTGAAACTGCCTTCTAATTTTATTTTTTCTCCAGGCTCTAGATTATGAACAACTACAAAGCGTGAAACTTAGTATTGCTGTCAAAAACAAAGCTGAATTTCACCAATCAGTAATCTCTCGATACCGAGTTCAGTCAACCCCAGTCACAATTCAAGTAATAAATGTAAGAGAAGGAATTGCATTTCGTCCTGCTTCCAAGATATTTACTGTGCAAAAAGGCATAAGTAGCAAAAAATTGGTGGATTATATCCTGGGAACATATCAAGCCATCGATGAGGACACTAACAAAGCTGCCTCAAATGTCAAGTAAGACTATTTTTATTTATATCCTATTTCTTGATGAGGTTTTATTAAAACCTATAAGCTATCACAACATAACATATAAACTATTATGTGACAAGAATAGAGATATGACATTGATAAAAACAAGAAACTGGGTAACTCAAAAAGTAACATTTAGCTAAATCATTAGGTGATCATCTAACTATACTAGAAGCAAAGATAATAAGCATAAGTTACAGTGGAAATCAAGGGAAGAATGCCTTAGCCTATCAACAGAAATTGGGAACATGTCTCATGCAAACTTACAGTTGAGTCTTACAAAGGAGTAGAAGTGCACCACGAGAACATGTTTTTATCATATAAAACAGCACATACAAAGACATATATGCCTAAAATATAATGGCACCATGCAAAATAATTGCTATATTATACAGAGCAAGAACACAGGTATTTTATTTTATTGTGCACAGCAGAATTGGAAAACTAAGCTAATATATGCTTAAGAATTATGAAATATGGTCCTGGCACAGTGGCTCACACCTGTAATCCCAGCACTTTGGGAGGCCGAGGCAGACGGATCACTTGAGGTTGGGAGTTCGAGACCAGCCTGACGAACATGAAGAAACCCCATCGCTACTAAAAATACAAAATTAGCAGTGGTGGTGCACACCTGTAATCCCAGCTACTTGGGAGGCTGAGGCAGGAGAATCGCTTGAACCCAGGGGGCAGAGGTTGTGGTGAGCTGAGATGGCACCATTGCACTCCAGCCTGGGTAACAAGAGCAAAACGCCATCTCAAAAAAAAAAAAAAAGAATTATGAAATATGGCTCATCCATGCTGTGTTAATTTTGTTGCTTTTTATAAAAGCATATTTCAATGTCAACATATATTAAACATGAATATACTAAATATAAAATGAGTCATTTTCATTAAATATGTAACATTCCACATTTGAAAGAAAACTATTTTTTTTAATATTATGAAACAGATATGTCATGGGACGTAACGATGGTGGATACCTAATGATTGATTCAAAAACTGCTGAAATCAAATTTGTCAAAAATATGGACCGAGATTCTACTTTCATAGTTAACAAAACAATCACAGCTGAGGTTCTGGCCATAGATGGTAAGAAAAATATTTGAATCATTTTAGAGAAATGTTATTGTAATTGATGTTTCTTTATGCATAGATTATTATGATTATTCAACATATTATCTTTACCACTAGAGAGAGAGAGAATTATCTTAGGAGTGTTGGGCCTCAAGTTTGAGGCAGCTGAATCCAGGAGAGAAAACTAAGAGTTCCAACTTCTCAGTGGAGTTTGAACCAGCGAATTCTGTGTTAGGTCCCTATGATTTGCTGTGGTTGAAGCAGAAATTTTTTGACCGACAGAAACCCCTGAGTTTGAGGGAACGGATAAGGATTCATAGACAAAGCCCATCAGGGAAGCTCAGCTTGAATGTGAGGTGCTTTTGTGAGGTACCTATAGAGACCTCATGTACTTTTATCATTGAACAATGCAATTTCCTCTTCTGCAATGTTTTAAAATAATATTCATTGAGGGTATGTGTTTCCCCAAGTATAAAATTAATTTATGTTGAAGGTAATAAAAAACATAACCCCCCCCCAAAAAATAAGTATCAAAAAGATTGCCATTTGGGAAAACAAAAAAAAAAGTAGTAAGGGTAACAACAGAAATGACTCATAATGCCCCCACAGAGAGATTTTTATTTCATTATTTTTTATTTTCAGCAGTTAAAATTTTTCTTTAATAAACTTTAACATTTTGAGTAATAAAAATACACAATTTCTTATTCTGAATAAAAAATGTGTGCTTTAGAAGCAAAAACCTTTGACACGTTGATTACAAGTGAAATCAACACATTTAAGAAAGTTATTATTTTTGTGCTGATTTCATTTGAAATTGGTGAATTCATCATCTTACTGGTCTTGGGTTCGAGCATATTAAATTAATTTTCAATTAATTATAATTAAAGACATCAGCCTATTTGGTAAATTTAAATTTGCTTTTTACAAGATGCAGAAATAGGATGATTATTTTTACTTCTAAGGATAATACAGTATTTCATGAGAAGACACACTAAGTTGGCTACAGAAAAGAGAAATGTAAAAGATTCTCCTTTTTTGTACAACTTTATTATATACATTTCTTTAACTCTAAAACATTGTTCTTACAGAATACACGGGTAAAACTTCTACAGGCACGGTATATGTTAGAGTACCCAGTTTCGATGACAATTGTCCAACAGCTGTCCTCGAAAAAGATGCAATTTGCAGTTCTTCACCTTCCGTGGTTGTCTCCGCTAGAACACTGAATAATAGATACACTGGCCCCTATACATTTGCACTGGAAGATCAGCCTGTAAAGTTGCCTGCCGTATGGAGTATCACAACCCTCAATGGTAACAGTAAAGTTGCTTCTGTAAATGCAAACTGCTCCTTTATATTTCCAGAAGGATAAGGAAGATCATTTAAGAGCAGGTCCTTCCAAAAGTAACTGGAAAAATTCTTTGCAATGAAGATGTGGTTGTAGCCTTGTGAATTACTTCTCTTTTCAGAAGAGAAAAGGAATGATATACTGTTAGAACCATTTGATATTTTATTTTGAATCCTTTTTAGGGTTCATTCAATATTTTAACATTTTAAATCTGTTTATTTCTACTTCCATAGTGCACCCAAAAAAAATTAGAGTCAGGCATCTAGGTGGGGCATGGTGGCTCACGCCTGTAATCCCAGTACTTTGGGAGGCCGGGGCAGGAGGATCATTTGAGGTCAGGAGTTCGAGACCAGCCTGGCCAACATGGTGAAACCCCATTTCTACTAAAAATACAAAAAGTAGCTAGGTGTGCTGGCGCATGCCTATAATCCCAGCTACTCAGGAGACTGAGGCAGGAGAATCACTTGAACTCAGGAGGCGGAGGTTGCAGTGAGCCGAGATCGTGCCACTGCACTCCAGCCTGGGCAACAAGAGTAAAACCTCAGTCTAAAAAAATAAAGTCAGATATCTATTTATCACAGAGCTGTTTAGATTTCTAAATACTAAATACATAAACTTGTTCTGATGGAGCAGTCTATGAGCAGACATGTAGCATGAAGAAGTCAGTCTGCCCAAGGCCGCAGGGAGTGCCGCTTACACTGTCACTAGTCAGGAACCTTGAGGGCATAGTGGACTGAAATTTGCAAACCCATTATCCAACAGGGAGGAGCTAATTCATCCTTTCTCTTTCCTAACCATTATCATACTCATTGCACATTGTCTGTGCTTTCCAGAAGTGTCATAGAAATAGACATTACACTTCCTAAAAGTCTCCATCCTTTCTGGATTTTATAATGACGAGACCACTTCAAATCCTTAGTAAACTCACTTTTCCCTAGCTCCTTTCTGAACCAGCCTTGCTTCCTTTCATGAATGTACATGCTGTTAAAGCATGTCCTTCAGTCCTAAGTAGCAGCCACTGCCAGAGTTACCAAAGGGATCTTGATCTTGATGGTCATCTTCCCTTGCGCCCTCACACTTCTGGCATAAAGATCTATCTCCAAACTGTGCATGCAGCATTTTGCTCCAAATGAGTTTACTGGATACGTGGCCAACGAAGAGGCTGCCAAAGAAAGATCAGAGAGGGCCAGGATGTGTCACAAGACATATCTGCCCAGGTGTGGCTGAGCAAGGCAACAATGATTGGACTAGGTGGGCAAGGCACAGTGTCAAAGGGTATGGTGGGATCAAAAAGATGCAACAAATGCAATGCTGAACCTTATAAGAACTATTGTGGGATCCGCTTAAAAAAGGCAACATAGCAGTGGGAGATAGAAAACAGTCTAAGCTCAGGACTCAGATAGGCAATAGGCCATCACCACAAGGAAATCCCATATCACAGACCTGCAGCTCATGGGATGAGAACTGGGAAGAGCAGTTGAGGTAGTAGCAGCCAAAGTTGAAAGTCTTGATAAGTACAAGAACACAGAGTCAGGAACACATACACTCAGAGGGCCACACAAGTCCAAGGATTGGTGCAGACATACAAGAGAGTGGTTAAGCCCCAGAAGAGGAGTGCTTGACTCTAAATGATGTCGCCCATCTTCTTTAGTGGGAAAAGCAGAGTAGAACCGATTTTTTGGGAGAGAATAATGGGCCTACCTGAAACAGAGAGGACAAGGAGGCAGGTGTAGACAGATTTACCCACTTGAACCCATTATAGCCCTCATCACTGCTCAAACCTCACTCTATTATCGACCCTACTGTTTGTGGCAACTAACTCTGCTAATGAAAATAAGTAGTAAGAGTGTAAGACACTGCTACGGTTGGAACAGGTCTTCCAAAGCTCATGCGTTGAAAACTTAATCCCCACTGCAACAGTGTTGAGAGGTGAGACCTGTAAGAGGTAATGAGGTCATGAGGGCTCTGTCCTCATGCATGGATTAATGGCGTTACCATGGGAGTGGGTTCATTACAGTAAGAGTGAGTTGTTATAAGGGTGAGTTCAGCCCCCACTTGCTCTCATGCTCTCTTGTCCTTCCACCTTCCACCATGGGCTGATGAAGTCCAAAGGCCTTTGTCAGATTCTGATACCTTGATATTGAGCTTCCCAACCTTCAGAACTGTGAGAAATAAATGTGTTTTCTTTATGAATTATCCAGTCTGTGATATTCTGTTATAGCAACACAAAACAGACTGAAAAGACACCTCGTCCTACTGTTGATTTGCATGATTCTTTCTCTACAGCTACCTCAGCCCTCCTCAGAGCCCAGGAACAGATAGCTCCTGGAGTGTACCACATCTCCCTGGTACTTACAGACAGTCAGAACAGTCGGTGTGAGATTCCAGGCAGCTTGACACTGGAAGTCTGCCAGTGTGACAACAGGGATGTCTGTGGAACTTCTTACCCAACCACAAGCCCTGGGACCAGAGATGGCAGGCTGCCCTCAGGGACGCTGGGGCCTGCCGCCATCGGCCTGCTGCTCCTTGGTCTCCTGCTGCTGCTGTGTGAGTAGCCAATGTTTCGTTCTCTGTTGAACTGGGTGTCCTCATTTGCAAAGGCCTCCGTGCTGCCCTGCTCATCTGTGCAATGGGGAAAGAATATTCTCCGATGTTTTATAGGTAAAGCTAGGGGGAAATGGCATTTTCAGAAAGAATCTGAAATGTGTAACGTGTCACTTGCTAACAGTCTATATTAATGTAGCAACACAAGTTATATATGTCAGACATTTAGAAGACAGCACAACATAATCAAGAGAAAAGCAAATCATGAAGACTTTCTACACACTGTTAGTAATGTTCGTGGTCAAAATTATGGCTTTATCCATGAGTGTGGTGCTTTCTAAGATGTTTTCTCTATATTGATCACATCTCATGAGATTCTAAGATAAAAAGAGAACACTAGTCAAATAAACTTAGGGAAATACAACTAGGCTATCATAGGCTATTAAGATATCATATGCTATTAATATTAATTAATTAATTAACCCCTCACTAATAGTAATAGCATATGATATTAACCCCTCACTAATATTAATTAATAGCATATGATATTAATGTTAATATCATATGCTATTAAGATAGCATAGGTTCTGAGAAGTTATTGCTTCATCTAGCATTTCCTCAAAATAGATTACCATCTGAATATGCATCCCCTTTAAGACCTTCACATTTAACATGACTAAGTTTATTAAACACATTTAGAAAACTATGCATAAGTATCCTTTTTCAATAAAGGTAAAATTTATCAATAGATTTCTGAAAAGTTGTATTTGAATCAAAATCTTGTAAATCAAATAGTATTTTGATTGTAAGAGGTCTCTATTTAAAAGAACTTCCTGACTAATTCTTGTATAAACAAGAGAAATCCTTGCTAAATGCACACTTTCTTAATTTATTATAAAAATCACAGAGTTTTAGAGTTAAAATTAATTTTATGATTATTAATTTTAAAACCACAAAAAGTAGAGAAAATGTGTAGACAACTACACATACAACCATCACTTCAACTGAACAGATATGAATGTTTTGCAATATTTTTTCAGGTCTCTTTTTTTAAAAAGAAATAAATTGCTATAGATACAGCTAATTGCCATACGTGCTATATTTTTCCCTTCCTTATTCTCCAAAAGCATTTACTGTTCTAAGGTTACTATACACCATTTAGTTTAAGAGCTGAAATTGACACTCAGAGGTTTGGTTTTTCGATATCATATTAATCAAGTTCAAGAACCAAAAATTTTTAAGTACCTCTATGTGAATCACTATGCTAGCTTCTAGCTGAAAAGGAAATTTGATTTTGGTTTTCATGCATGTCTAACTATAGGGGAAAAAATACCATGATAAAGCTATAATAGAAATTACTACAAATGGGTAATTACAGAAGATTTCACGAAATAGAGGAATCATTCAATTGAGCCTTGAAGAATGATTAGGATATAATCAGTATAAAAAAATGGAAAAGGCGTTTCCAAAACTTGACAGCATCAGCGAAGGCCAGAAAACACTCAATATTTTCTGTTTTAGGAATCACACAGCCTTGGAAGGCTAACGCGTGGGGAAATTGTGGAAAGTGAAGGAGAAACAGAGAATGCATTAGGACAAATTTGAAAGGGCTACATAGACATGCTGTGGTGTTTGTACTTTATCCTATGAGAAAGAGGAGCTGCTAAAAGCATTTAAATAAAAGACTAACATGATCATATTTGTATTTTAGAAAGACAACCCTGGCCACAGTATGTACTGTAAATTAGAAAGGAAAGAACACCTAAGAGGTCATTGTAAGAGTTCAAGAGAGATGATGAAGTTCAGATTTAGAGCTGTGACATGAGACTGGAAAAGAAAGGACAAGTGTGCAGTGCATTACAGTGGCCCCTGGAGAGGATTGGGAGATTAATTGTTATGGTCTGAATGTGTGTGTCCCCCCAGAAAAATTCATATGTTGAAATTTAAACCCTAATAAAATAGTATTAAGGAGTTGGGCCTTTACCTATATTAATTCAATCCTCACAACAACCTGTGATGTAGATACTATTTATTCCCCCATTTTATGGATGAGTTAACTGAGCAAAGAAGGTTGATATCACATGCCCAACATTACATAGCTGTTAAGTGGTACAGCCAAAATTTAAACCCTAGAATCTGACTTCAGAGGCTGCATGCTTAAACCCCTCACTAAGCTGCCTCTAAGTGAAGAGAGTTGAAACATTAGGATTCAGGTGGCCTTGGCAGGGCAGAGGTGGCAGTGGGGCCACTGACAACAAAGTGTGGGAAACACCTGCTTTCAAGAATAAGTATTTCACTCTTGGTCAGTTAACATGAGAATGACATTAACCTTTATTGCCAAGGATGTGCACAGAAAGATATTTACGCTGCCAGAAGAGCCCTCCAAGCTCAAGCCACAGCTAAGAAATTCTTAAATTACAATGAAGAATGCATTGATAGCCATTTATTAGGCTATCACCCTAGTTACTGAGGGAGTTTTCTGATTAATTACTGTTTACTGAGCGATAATTAGAGGCTAGATTACCAAAACACCATCGTGCCCACCTAAAATCTGGACCATTCTGGTCATATATTTATCTGTGCATTCATCTGACACAATATACATAGCCCCAACATGTGCAAATAAATGCAATAATCGGCCGGGCGCGGTGGCTCACGCTTGTAATCCCAGCACTTTGGGAGGCCGAGGCGGGCGGATCACGAGGTCAGGAGATCGAGACCACGGTGAAACCCCGTCTCTACTAAAAATACAAAAAATTAGCCGGGCGTGGTGGCGGGCGCCTGTAGTCCCAGCTACTCGGAGAGGCTGAGGCAGGAGAATGGCGTGAACCAGGGAGGCGGAGCTTGCAGTGAGCCGAGATGGCGCCACTGCACTCCAGCCTGGGAGACAGAGCGAGACTCCGTCTCAAAAAATAAAATAAAATAAAATAAAATAAAATAAACGCAATAATCATAAAAATATATTAAGGAAAAGGATTGAGGGACCAAACAGCTACTTTCATCATACATCAGTGCCTATTTTAAGACAATATACCAAAAAAACCAACAAGAAATGATCTGATCTGTCTCCTTCAATTTCATAATCACATGAAATTTTAGTGTGCTCACTGTACCAAGTTTCATTTGTAGAAGCTAATTTTGATTTTCATTAGGAATTGTCTACAAATATTTGAGACACTGTATTTTCTTTGTAACGTTTCTGACAATTATCACATTAAACAGTCCCTAAATTAGTCAAGTGTTCTGATGCCTTGTTTTGTTTTTCACTAGTGGCCCCCCTTCTGCTGTTGACCTGTGACTGTGGGGCAGGTTCCACTGGGGGAGTGACAGGTGGTTTTATCCCAGTTCCTGATGGCTCAGAAGGAACAATTCATCAGTGGGGAATTGAAGGAGCCCATCCTGAAGACAAGGTAAGCATCCAGTTCATAAATTATGTATTTCAATTACATAGAGAAAATGTTTGATTTACATTGAGATAGGAAAAGAGGCAAAGGGACATAAAAAGAGATTTCTTGACCTTCAGTTTGAGAGTCAGTGCTGAATAGATGGAGGCTTTTAGGATTTTAGCTCTTCAGATGTCAAATCATAGAAATGGTTATCCCTGCAAGAATTTGCACTTCTTGTAATGTTATCATTTGCAAATTTGCAAAGAGCCACATGTCACTATATTGCTCTGAAATCTGGTTCGCTTTTAAATGAATTTATTTTTCACATGGTTTGCAGGAAATCACAAATATTTGTGTGCCTCCTGTAACAGCCAATGGAGCCGATTTCATGGAAAGTTCGGGTAAGTGGACATAAAATGTTTGAAAGCAATGGTGAGTTCAGTGAGAAATATTAAAAAATAAGAAGTGTTTAAATTATCTTCTTAGTAATTTGCATCTGTGTGCACATGTCAGGAGCTGTTACCACTGAAATGGAGAAAAGCTGTTTTAGTATTTTTATATTAGTCAATTCCCTGACATGTCTGGCTTCAATAAGTTAATTTATCCATTGATGCCACCACTGTCAATATCTAAAGATTTGTTATACTTTTTCCAAACTTTAGTGATGTGTAGTTCTCAGGCAATCAATTACTAATTTTTTAATTAGGAAAGACTTCACACATATAGAAAAATGTAAGGGAAAATATAACAAACATCTATGTATCCACCACCCAACTTTGTCTGTTCCAAACATTGGTCATATTTTCAGTTAAACTCTCATGTGCACATCCTCGATCCTGTTCCCCTTCTTTCTTCCCCAGAACTAACAGTATCCTGATTTCAGTTCAATTACTAATTCCTGGATTCGGACATAATAGGACATGATCACTTATGTTGTCATACAGGTCATACAGGTGAATTTGTTTATTTCTTTGGTTTTACCAAGTGGCTATTTCATTAATATTATCTGAGTGCCACAACTACTCAGTGAACTAAAAGAACAATAATACTTAATGCCTGATATTAAAGTTTTGCTTAATTCCATAGATTGTTTTCAAGTGTCCATCCTGCACAATCCGCATGAGATTTCCCCAAATATGTAACTGTCTTCCTTTATCAGATGCTCCAATCCTCACCTGCTTTTCCCATTAGAATTACATAGCAAGAGCTATGTAAAGAATTATCTAGAAAAAAGTAACTTTCCATGAAAGCATAATGTAAAGGTAACAGGCTGAATAGTCGTGATTTGTTAAATTCTCTTTAGGTACCAAGACATGCTAATTTGCATGATTACATTATGTATGTTTCCTCTTTGGTTTCCATACTGAGCTCATATGACTGCTTAATTATAATGTTTTTTCATGAAAACAAACAAGCATTGCATTAGAAGCTTCCCATAGCTGTGTACTAAATATCCTGTCTTTTCTATTTCTGGCTGTTGTCACTGAAAATCTTATTTCTTTGTACACTTTTAAAATTAGTATATTTTTAGAGCTTTTTCGCCCATTTATATGCCCTCCTTTATGACTCTCACATAACACACTGTGGGATATTATCATCTCTGGTCATATAATTGTATTCTCTCCCACTTACTTGCTTTACATGGTGACTGCTTATAGACACTCAAGACCCGTTTTATAAAATGCAACAAATAAGAGCGTAAGATCCTACAGAATGTTCTCCCTTGTTTTCAGAAGTTTGTACAAATACGTATGCCAGAGGGACAGCGGTGGAAGGCACTTCAGGAATGGAAATGACCACTAAGCTTGGAGCAGCTACTGAATCCGGAGGTGCTGCAGGCTTTGCAACAGGGACAGTGTCAGGAGCTGCTTCGGGATTCGGAGCAGCCACTGGAGTTGGCATCTGTTCCTCAGGGCAGTCTGGAACCATGAGAACAAGGCATTCCACTGGAGGAACCAATAAGGACTACGCTGATGGGGCAATAAGCATGAATTTTCTGGACTCCTACTTTTCTCAGGTAATTTGGTGAAAAACTTTGTGGCTTGGTTATCTTATTTACCTTAGAGATCTTTTTATTTGATTATATACTTCAGTTTTGCAGTTCTTTTCATTTACAGCTTGTTAAAATGCAAGAAAAAATGGTTTGTTTGTTTTTCGCCAAAATAATACAGATAACCTAAGGTAGCTGTCAAAATTGGGTCACTGATCAAAAGAAGAATGGGAGCCGGGCATAGTGGTACATGCCTGCAGTCCCAGCTACTCGGGAGGCTGAGGTGGGAGGATTGCTTGCACCTAGGAGGTAGAAGCTGCAGTGAGCTATGATGGCACCACTGCACTCCAGCCTGGGTGACAGAGTGAGACCTCGTCTCTAAAATAAACAAATTAATAATAAAAGAAGAATGAGTGGATAACCACAACATGAGACCATATAGCAAGTAGCATCTCATTTCTCCAACTGAACAAACAATTGAGGGCAAATCTGTTTTATGTGAGAATTTCTAGCATCTTCTTTAAGAATACAAAGCAGTTCATTTTGTATTTCCTATATCATAAAGGATATCCAAATATGTGTGTGTATATTTTCCTGAGAGAGGGGTATAGTATTCACATTATCAAAGGAGTCTCTGTCTAAAAAAGTTGAAGAACCACTGAATTAATGACCCCCAAAAAAGGGGAGGCAAAAAGAATAGGATGGAAGATCAGTGATGGGAGGAATGACACGTCAGGAAGCATAGAACAGAAAAGGAACATGGGTACGAAAACAAAGAAGACTTTGAAAAGTAGGATGCTTGCCTCTCATTGGATAACCAAAGATTAGTGGGCAGAGAGGCATGGTTAGAAGGGATCTCACATTGAGTTTTGTTATCGATACTGGTAAGTGCCAAGGTCTGACCTACTATCCAAGCAAACAAAGAGTGATATTGTGTTTGAAGAAAGACTGCAGGGCAGGGGAGAAAGGGAGGGGTTGTTTGAGATGAGGACTCTTGGGATATTTCTAGGTGGGATGTGTGTTACAGTCACAGGTCAGGCTCCCACAAGATTCGCAGAATCTAGACAAAGGTTCTAGCTCAATTTTGAGGTAATGTTAACCAAACTGTTGTCCAAACACCAGATAATTTTTTGAACAAGATTGTTAATAGACAGTGCCCTTTACTTCTATGGAATACCTAGTTTGAGCATTCATAATCCAAATGAGTTCTATAAACAGTATTATATTGTTCAATTGACTCTTTCTTAAAATTCATTTTTTCCCATTTTTTCTCCATCTTAGAAAGCATTTGCCTGTGCGGAGGAAGACGATGGCCAGGAGGCAAATGACTGCTTGTTGATCTATGATAATGAAGGCGCAGATGCCACTGGTTCTCCTGTGGGCTCCGTGGGTTGTTGCAGTTTTATTGCTGATGACCTGGATGACAGCTTCTTGGATTCACTTGGCCCCAAATTTAAAAAACTTGCAGAGATAAGCCTTGGTGTTGATGGTGAAGGCAAACAAGTTCAGCCACCCTCTAAAGACAGCGGTTATGGGATTGAATCCTGCGGCCGTCTCACAGAAGTCCAGCAGCCAGGATTTGTTAAGTGCCAGACTTTGTCAGGAAGTCAAGGAGCTTCTGCTTTTTCCGCCTCTGGGTCTGTCCAGCCAGCTGTTTCCATCCCTGACCCTCTGCAGCACGGTAACTATTTGGTAACGGAGACTTACTCGGCTTCTGGTTCCGTCCTGCAACCTTCCACTGCAGGCTTTGATCCACTTCTCACACAAAATGTGATAGTGACAGAAAGGGTGATCTGTCCCGTTTCCAGTGTTCCTGGCAACCTAGCTGGCCCAACGCAGCTACGAGGGTCACACACTATGCTCTGTACAGAGGATCCTTGCTCCCGTCTAATATGACCAGAATGAGCTGGAATAGCACACTGACCAAATCTGGATCTTTGGACTAAAATACTCAAAATGGCATAGCAAAGCTCACTGTATTGGGCTAATAATTTGGCACTCATTAGCTTCTCTTATAAACTGATCACGATTATAAATTAAGTGTCTGGCTTCATACCCCAAAAGTGATATGTTGTCACTCCTAATTCTTAAGTACTATTCAAATTGTAGTAAATCTTAAAGTTTTTCAAAATCCTTAAGATCATATTCACCAGGAAATGTTCCTAAACATTCTTAAGCTTCTATTTTTCCACTGCCAAAGGAAGGTGTTTATCATTTTAAAATGCAATGTGGTTTAGTGGATTAAGCAGGAGCGCTGGTTCTTGTCTCCGTTGCCTTTTCTTATATCATTGATAATGATGTAAGAATCACAAGGTATTTGCTAAAGCATTTTGAGCTGCTTGGTAAAAGGGAAGTAGTTGCTGTAGCGTTTCTTCCATCTTCTTGGTGCTGGGAGGCCATACATGCGTCTTTTGCTCAAGCTAAGGGGTATAAGCTTATGTGTTAAATTTGCTGCATCTATATTTCACATATTCTCACAATAAGAGAATTCTAAAATAGAAATATCATAGAACATTTAAGAAAGTTTAGTATAAATAATATTTCGTGTGTTTTAATCACTTTGAAAGGATCTATCCAAAGAAAATATTTTACACTGAGCTCCTTCCTACACACGTCTCAGTAACAGATCCTGTGTTAGTCTTTGAAAATAGCTCATTTTTTAAATGTCAGTGAGTAGATGTAGCATACATATGATGTATAATGACGTGTATTATGTTAACAATGTCTGCAGATTTTGTAGAATACAAAACATGGCCTTTTTTATAAGCAAAACGGGCCAATGACTAGAATAACACATGGGGCAATCTGTGAATATGTATTATAAGCAGCATTTCAGAAAAGTAGTTGGTGAAATAATTTTCAAGTCAAAAAGGGATATGGAAAGGGAATTATGAGTAACCATTATTTTTTTAAGCCTTGCTTTTAAATCAAACAGCTACAGCCATTTAAGGCTTCAGGGTAATAAAGCTTGAGAGTAATAATGTTAGGTTAGCAAAGGTTTAGATGTATTATTTCATGCATGCCACCATGATAGTAATGCAGCTCTTCGAGTCATTTCTGGTCATTCAAGATATTCGCCCTTTTGCCCATAGAAAGCACCCTACCTCACCTGCTTACTGACATTGTCTTAGCTGATCACAAGATCATTATCAACCTCCATTATTCCTTATTGTATATATAAACAGAGTTTTATATTTTCCTTTCTTCTTTTTTTGCCATATTCAAAACCTAAATTTGTTTTTGCAGATGGAATGCAAAGTAATCGAGTGTTTATGCTTTCACCTAGAAAGGTGTGGTCCTGAAGGAAAGAGGTCCCCTACATATCCCCCACCCTGGTGCTCCTCCCTCTCCCCGGCACCCTGACTACCAGGAAGGCAGGTGCTAGAGCAGCTGGAAAAGTGCAGGCAGCTGTGTGCTTCCACATACGGGGGTGCTGCTGCAACAAGGCTTTCAATGTGCCCATCTTAGGTGGGAGAAGCTAGATCCTGCGCAGCAGCTTGGTAAGGAGGTTCCATTGCTCTTCCTGCTGCTGTCTTTTGCTTCTCAACAGTGGCTCGCTCTGGGGTCTAGAGCACATGCAGCTAACTTGTGCCTCTGCTTATGCATGAGGGTTAAATTAACAACCATAGCCCTCATTTGAAGTGCAAAGGTGTATTCAGGATCTTCAAAGCATTTTAACCTTGCTGCTTAAAACCCAATTTACCATGAAATGGGAATTTTGCTGCATTGTTAAACTGTAGAGGAAACCATGCTATAGTACTAAACGTTATATAAGAGAGAAATTAAAATTAAATGTTTTTAAATTTCAAAAAAAAATCAATCTTTAGGATGACTTAAAAATTGATTTGCCATGTAAAATGTATCTGCATTTTTTACACAAAACTTGTTTTAAGCAGAAAATTTTAAAACTGTACTACTTGATGTATTATACATTTTGAACCATATGTATTAAACCATAAACAGTGTAATGTTGTTATAATAAAACCAGCAATAAATTTATAAATAAAAGCTGAACTACTTGCTATATTAATAGTTATTAAGAAATATGATTATAAAACAGCAGTCCCCAACGCTTCTGGCACCAGGAACCACTTTTGTGGAAGACAATTTTTCCACAGACGGTGGCAGGGATGGTTTCAGGATGAAACCGTCCCACCTCAGATCATCAGGCATTAGATTATCATAAGGAGCAGGCAACCTAGATCCCGCATATGTGCAGTTCACAATAGGGTTCACGCTCCGGTGAGAATCTAATGCCACTGCTGATCAGACAGGAGGCGGAGCTCAAGCTGGATTGCTCACTTGCCCACAGCTCACCTCCTGCTACGGCCTGGTTCCCAACAGGCCACAGATAGGTACTGTTGGGGGTGGGGGCGGGGTTGGGGACCCCTGATATAAAATGACTCACATATGTTTTTTTATCAGTATTTTAGCTATTTTTTCTAGCTGATTGCTTTTCTGCATCTTCCAGCAGGAAGGAAGTATCTCGCGATTCAGGATGACTTCAGGTGGACATAGTGCAGGATAGTGCAGGAGAAAGTGCTGGATGAGGTCAAGGCAGAGGGACTGTACTAACTGGAATCTTTAAGTCATCTACTGTTTATTTTGCAAGTTGCAGTTGTCTCTCAGGTAACTGAGAGATCATTGTTGTGACACTCAAAAGTTGCAATATCCTAAGATGACTTGGAGAGAAAAGTTGGAGTAAAGAGAAGGCAATATTTACAATCTAGCCTGATGAAAAATGTGTACCATGTCACTGGTGAAAGCCATCAGCCCCAGAAGTGGAACTGTTTTTCCATAAATGCTAAAGTCCTCACGCCTCCTTTTAAAAGATGCCACAGAATAAGTCCCTCCAACGCTTCAGAACTTTCTTCTGGCTGACCTTCCTCCTTCTTAAATCTGGACAATGAGGCTTGGACGTGGAGTATGGGGAGGAAAAAAAACTGGATTAAAGCAAATATTGAGTAAAGAATGGTAGTTCGCTTAATTCAAATGTTTCAAATCAATTCCAGGAAAACGTAAGTCACGCAAATAAAATCCAAAAATATTACCAGCTTCTTCTATTCATAGAAAGTTCAAGGAACAAAAGTGACAAAATCGGTTTAGTTTAACTTGAGGACCTTCATACATGAGGTAAGAGTGTGAATGGAACACATTCAACTGACTAGTTTCAATGCAACTAACAATTTAGAAACAAAAGTTAAGAATCCTTCTTGTTCTTGCATTTCCACATTGCCTCGTATCTTCTTCTGGGTCTACAAAGAGGAATACTGAATTAGAGATTATATGGTTTAACAGCGTTCAGTAACATGGTCTGAGATGGTTTTATGTAAAGGGGATAATTGGTAAGACAAGAAGATAAACAATCATTTAAATTCCAGAAGCCAGAAACCACACGTTTTCCATGATGAATGCTGAGACTCCTATGCTGAGATTCCCTCCCTGGCCAGAGACATCAGGCTGTTCTCTGGTTGGTGTCTTTACTTTCTTTTTCTTCAACAGTTTGATTCATTTTTACAAATAAAAAACAAAAAATTTTAGACGCAATAGAGATATCGTTAAAACTGAAGAGGATAACGTCTGAAGAACATGTACAAATGGATGCGGTTCTCAGAGCAAGAAGGAAAGAGACATTGGTGAGGGTACCAAGTGGTCAAGAGAGCTGTATACTCTAATTCAACTCTACAGTAACCCTTAGATTACAGGCATGGAAACAGAGACTCAGAGAAGCAAAATAACTTTCTCAAGGTTGCACAATAAGTGACACAAATGTGAAAGTTTATCGATAGTTGTCTGGAAATAATAACTATTACTCTCGGAATAATCTGTTCACTTCCAGTCTAAGACTTGAGTAGAACATTAAAAATTAGAAAGAATACAAAGAAAATGAAAATTATAAAAAGGATTACAAATCTAGATGTAATTTTAAAGACTAAAGAAGTAGTATAATGTAGGCATATGTGTGTGTGGGAGGGAGAGAGAGAGAGTGACAGAGAGAGAGAGAGAGAGAGAATGCTAATACATGATGCTGCTATTTTGAAGGACATGTGGAGGTTTTTCTTTCAGGGGCCAGGGACCAGGTCTCTTCCACAACCAATAACTAATAAGAATGAGCCAAAAGCCTAAACTGCAGAAACAAGTATTTAGCTGAATTTAAATTACAATTTTTGTATTTTAATACAAAAGTAAAATGCAATTTTATACAATTATAACTGATGCTGTAAGTACTGAAAAAAACTACCTGGAATCTCTTTCTCAGTCAACTCCCTAAGAATTACTTTGATAAAACACTATTTAGCAGAGGTTGTATGAAATGTTTCCGGATATGAAATGATTACCTTAAACAGGTCCTTCCAGCTCAGTGTTTCCATGATTTGTGGAAAAGAACACATTTTAACAACCACAAATTTTTTACTCCTTGAAGTCAGTTTCATTTCTACCTTGATTTTCCTGAGGAACATGGTACCACTGTATTTTCAATTTTATGCCTCAGAACATCTCTGATGTTTTCTGTGTGCAGAATTCATCATTACTAAGTTAGCAAACAGTGAATTTTATGTGACAACACAGACAATCAAATGATGATAATATAAGCAAAACATTTATATCGAAACAATGTGTATGTCCTCATTTTCCCAGAAGGCAGAAGAAGTATTTATGTTCTTTCATAATCAAAAGAAGGATTGCAAGGAACTTTCTTGATTATAACGCTGTAAAGAATCAGGTAATCCTGTATTTATTCAAATGGCATAATGACATGATTTTCAATCCTGCAAGAAGACATTGTTACTAAGTGAAAAATGAGTATTTAAACACAAAATATGAGATTAACTTCAGTCATGTCTTCTCACGTCCAACTGACTTCTACTGATAATAAGATTTATATGGTCCTAACTCAGATGAAACACACACACACCCACATTCTTGCCTCAGGTAACCTCATGGCTTGGCATAGCTAAAGCAGGGTCTTTCCATTATCAAATCTGTGGGCTGACACTAATGCTTAGTGGGCGCTGCAGACACAAAGTTTCTGCATTTAAGAATTCTGCTATCTAGCTTTATTATTTTAGAAAATAATAATAATCACCTAGATTTTGCACCTAAATTTCTTTAGGTAAGCTATGGTGAAAAAGCCTTATTTAACCAGACTTTTAATTATTTTCAACCAGGTCTGACATCCCCAACATTTAATTAGTAAAAAATATGCAATAAATCCTTAGTCTAGTAAGTTCTGACAAAATCTACCTTCCTGTATTTTCCCTCTTTTTCTCAGCTGTTATAAATTGCTATGAATTTTTCCTCAAAACATATTTTGTGGCTGCTATCTGACACCTAAGTTGATTTTCTAACTTGCCACTGTTTCTACATACACGCTCTTGGATCCTGGAAATGTTCTCTTTTGTGCTGGTCTTTGAATATTCTTTCAAGGAGGCAAACTTGTAATGAAGGCATATGCTACCAAGACAATAACAGACCTCCTACTTTATGCAACAAAGGCTCACCCAGGGCCTCTCAAACAAGCCAATGCATGCTATTGCTACTTTTGCCAACTCTGGCTAGAAAAGGGTGTCTCCACTGAAGGAACAAGTCAGGAGATGTTCGTGAATATAGAGAATGAGTTGTCAAGCTAAGAAAACATATTAAAGTTTGCAAAAAAAAAAAAAAAAACCCCACTACTGAAGGAGCTAAGAGAATTTTTAAAAACCCCATTCCATCTGTTAATCAATCAAAATAACTATATTATATTTTAATGATTAACAAAAGTTAAGGCCGGGCGCGGTGGCTCACATCTGTAATCCCAGCACTTTGGGAGGCCGAGGCAGGCGGATCACGAGGTCAGGAGATCGAGACCATCCTGGCTAACACCGTGAAACCCCGTCTCTACTAAAAATACAAAAAATTAGCTGGACGTTGTGGTGGGCGCCTGTAGTCCCAGCTACTCGGGAGGCTGAGGCAGGAGAATGGCGTGAATCCGGGAGGCGGAGCTTGCAGTGAGCCGAGATTGCGCCACTGCACTCCAGCCTGGGCAACAGAGCGAGACTCCATCTCAAAAAAAAAAAAAAGTTAAACTTGAGAAGGCTTCTGTTTTGTCTTTTTTGTGCATTTAAGTTAATGGTTAAGAGTTCAGGCTTTGGAGACAAACTACATACTTGAGTTCAAATCCCCGTTTCCCAACTTACTAACTTTATGGTTTGGGGCAAGTTTCTTAATCTCTGCGAACCTCTCTGGACTATTATTATGAAGATAATAATAGCTTCTACTTCACAGAGTTTCTGTAAAGTTACTAGAATGCACTTTGAACATAGTAAATGCTCATAAAGATTTGTTTTCATTTTTTTACTGTATTTTAAATCTTCAAAATGAACTCAATCATCTGAAAGTTAAGAGTTCCGGCGTACAAACTACTGAAACCACAGAATCTCGAAATATCCCTATTGTATGATCCAAAGCCCTCCTTTTATATAGATGGTTAAACTGAGGCTGAGAAGTAACTCGTGGATCAATTTCAGAGTTAAGAACTGGCTACGCTGATTCTCTTTCTGCTACTCTAGACTGCCACCATAATATGTCTTTTTTATTAATTTTTTGCCTTAGCCACAAGGATTGTCCTAGTCTTCTCAGCACTGGAAATTCCGATGAATAGACAGTCCAATGAAGATGTACCAGTTCATCACAAATTGTTATCTTGTATACCCAAGCCGATCAGAATCACCAGATGATTGCAATTTTTCAATTCAGCTTCCTTGGAAAAGTGAATTTAGGCTTCTAAATGAAGACTTGAATTCCTGTCTTCAGGTGGATATTAAGTGTGACAGGGTCATGTAGGTTGTTTCTATCATGTTGCAATAGGGTCATGGGCAGGATGGATGGCTTCTTTCTTCCCCAAAGAATACTTACTATGTCATTTCTACCAGCTAGATGGGACAGCCAGATGGCTTTGGGGAAAAAAAAAAGTTACTTGAAAACTAGCATGAAAAGAATGATGCTAATCGACCCCACTTCCATTGGATATATATTTTAATGTTACTAGAATAGTGACAAACTGCATGAAAAAAGACCACACTTTTATGTTCAGTTTCTATATGATTTATGGATCATTATCACTGCTGGGCAAGTGAAAATAAGCTTATTTGCAAATGCCAGCTGACCCATCATAAAATGGAAGGAAGTGAAATCTGTCTTTACCTTTGCATGTTTTTTCTTTATTTCTAGCACATGACATGCCTGATGTCTTCATATTCACTGCTACCTGCTTCCTCTAAAAACTGGCTATAACTAGTTGATAAGTTTTTTAATTGTTTGAGAAATTAATTCACAGTAAGGTATAAATCACAAAAAGCACTGTTACTCCTCCCTGAAGTGTATGTCTTTAATGTTTAGAATATTTGTTGACTGCATAAACAAAGTTAATTTTCATTATCATTGAGCAATAGGTTAGGAGGTAAAGCAACTTGAGAACACACACTGTCCAGCATCTCTCCAATCACACATTTCACATCTGTCCATTTAGACCATTTCTGTGCACATGATCACACCTGGGACTCAGGCCTCACAATTCTGACCCTTTGAGCATACTCTGTAGACTCAAGATTTCAATGATTGAAAATTCTGGGGTATAGAGTAGACTAATTCTCCTGCAGTGTCAAACAATGAAAACTAGCCATGGCAATTTTATGAAGCATAGAGCAATTCTTCACATGAGCTTTTACATGGACTTCACATTATCCAACTCTGAAGCTTTTCTGTAATACTGTTCTGCTTAACCTGCTGTCATCAACATACCTATTTACTTCAGATTCATGTTCTAATCCCACAGTTAAGAAAGAAGTACAGTGATATACTTTCATCCTCTCTCATACCCATAAGAGAATTAATTACAAGCAGTCTTTGTTGACTGACTTAACTTTATTGTAGTGATTCTGCATAAGATGGGTGTAACTCTCTCCAAAGGTATAATGTCATTCACATATTGTTCCAGCTGAAGAGACAGCCATTGGGAAGAGGAAGATGTTACGGTAAATGTGCAGACAACTGCCTAGCTGAGTAAGGGGTCAGCTTTCAAGATGCACAGTAATGTTCATAATGAACACAATCTTTTTTTTTATTTTATTTTAACCACAATTGTCCTCAGACAAGCTGAAAAGGGTCATTGTGAGCATTATATCTAAACTATCCAGAGCAATTTTTTTCCCATTGCCTTCTTTGTATCAAACTTTTTTGCTTAATCAGTTTGCTTAATCTTTAAACACATCTCTGTCTCATAAAACCTCCACTTGGAGTGAGAATTAGAAGAGGTGATGTAACTCAATCTAGGTCTACTGAAAAAAAAAAAAGCTATATAATTTGAACAAAATGGGTTTAAAAACAGACATTTTCAGCCAGGCGTGGTGGCTCATGCCTGTAATCTCAGCACTTTGGGAGGCCGAGGTGGGTGGATCATGAGGTCAGGAGTTCGAGACCAGCCTGACCAACATGGTGAAACCTCGTCTCTACTAAAAATACAAAAATTAGCCGGGTGTGGTGTCACGTGCCTGTAATCCCAGATACTCAGGAGGCTGAGGCAGGAGAGTCGCTTGAACGCGGGAGGTGGAGGTTGTAGTGAGCTGAGATCATGCCACTGCACTCCAGCCCAGGCAAGAGAGTGAGACTCTGTCTCAAAAAAAAAAAAAAATTCCTGAAATTCTAGACACCAGAGGCAACGTTTTGGTTCTCTTCTCTTATAATATCTGAAAGACTGCTTTGACTCTCCAGTTCCCTGGGCGTATATAGATGCCAAAGTTAATTAAATTATTATTTATCATGTTATAGGGTTTTCAATTACTTTTGCTACAGAAGTAAAGTTACTAGATAGAAGTAATTTGCCATTCACAATATCTAACCTGGGATTCAAGAATAACAATATTGTAATTGTAGTCAGCACAGTTCATGAAGTCTGTCCTCCAGAGTAGATGACATTCACAAGCTCACGCCCTCAGATGGAGAAGCCCTGTGATCAAGGCTAAGGCTCCCATCTCCTTCCCTGATGGAACCCACGTTTTTCCTCAACCTGAGAAGAATAGCAGAACACAAGTGGGTAAGTTCATTATTGAATAGCTTAAATGCACTCCAATCATTTTAACAAAGGAAATCCTTCACAAATTTCAGAATGTTATTAACAAATTAGTACGTTGACTGAAATTTTCAAGCCACCACCAAAAAGACTAATTTGTAAAGTAAATTAAAATAAATAATTTAATTACTTTAAATTCTTGTTTTTTCTTTAGAATGAAAATCATGTACTTTTGAAATTCTGCATCTCTCAACCAAAGTACTTACAATTATCATTCTAGGTCATTTGGAAAGATTTTTAAACCCACTATTTTACTTCCAGGTTCACTGTCCAAAGCTACTGCATTGTTCCTATTTCACTTTTTCATTGCACATGAGACTGTCATTGTCTATCTACGAATGAATGAGATAATTGCCAAAAACCAGTTTTGTTTGTTTTTTTCTGTCTTCTGAGGGGTTTTTAAAATTTATTTATTTCTGTGTATCTCCCTAAGCTCATTAGTCACAATGGGTCAGTGTGATGGTTTCTCTCTGAAACTCAGTAAGTACTGCTGTGCCTGCCCTAAAACCCTGCAAGCCCTGTCATGCTGGTGATGGATTCCAGTCCAGGACTGCTGTTAGCAACCGAGGACTCCCCTGCTCTCTTTCTTTGCTATTTCCCTTAGCTTTCCAAGAACTTCCATAAACAAAACTTAGGGTGAAACCAAAATGACAGATTTGTTATGAGTGGATAAAATCAACTTTCCCCAGTGTTGCACCCCTGTAGTGAATTCATACTTTGTTCATTTCCAGGGAGAAGGAGGATTTTTCATGTTGTTGATGCTTTCTTCCTTGGTTCCCCCTGCAAGGAAGGGAGCCTTAAAGCAGAGGAAGAACACAGCAGTGTTCTCCACTGGCCTCTGAACTCCTCTACATCACCCTGTCCCGGCAGTCTTAGCAATGCCCACCCTTGATGAAATTGTGAGGTAGAGCAATTTTATCCACAGTGAGCCAGGCCTCCCGTCACGCCCCCGCCCCAGTTTGGTGACAGTCACTCATGTCCTTCCAGGAATCCAATGTTCTCTTCCCCTTTTCCCCTTTACCCTCATTTTACACACTCTCTCTCTCTCAATTCCAAAATAACCTTGAAAATTTCTTCACTTATTCATCTATTTACACATTCAGCTGGGATTTACCAAAAGCCTATGTTGGGCCAGGCACTGTTTTATTTGCAGGATACGCAGCAGTTCACAGAGTAAAATCCCAGCCCTCACAAAGTTTACATCCTAGGGAATGGCAACAGATAAGAAATAAGTTAAAACACAGTCTTTCAGGTTACAATGTACCAAGAAGAAAAATAAAGAAGAGAAAAAGAGGATGGGGATGGGGAGCTCTGGGTACGGGGTCGGGGGGGGAGGGTAATTACAATTTTAAAATCATTGGTCAGGGAATGTCCTTACTGAGAAGGTAATATTTGAGGGGAGAAAAGTGAAGAGTGATGGAAAAGACCTTGTACATTTCTGGAGCAGAACCTTCCAGGGAAAAGGAACTGCAAGTGCAAGGCTCCGAGGTGGGGCATGCCTGGTGAACCTGTGGCATTAGTCTAAGATGTAAATAACTGACAATGGATCAACATGCTGCCCTCCCGGTAATACGCACTCCAAGGAAGGCTTCTGCTGAAGGAATGCCGACATTAATCAGTGAATGGGAGAGGCCTTCTGTTGGGGCCTCCAGGCCTTGCTGGGGTTTCCCAGGCAGTTGCCTGTTTCATAATTGCCTCAATCCAGCATTATTATATTCTGATCACATTTTTAAACTAGTGTGACTTAGCTCAAAAAAGATTGCATGAGGTGTGTTCAACACCCTACTGATTCCCAAGAATAGACCATTTTGTTTCCTCCACTGCACCAAATCCTATTTTGCAACTGTCATTGTCTTTCCCTAATTCTCCTCTACCTCATGAACAATGTTAACAATTTCCTTAAAACAGCTTGGCTCAGAGACTTTGCATCCAAAGCAGTCAGTCCATGTATACTGACTCACAAGGAAGAACATGTGGGGAAAGCTCAGTGAGACACTGTGACTCATGGCACTGGGACTCTCACTCTTTCGGGATGTTGACGTCCGAGGCTGTGATCTCAGGGCTGCCTATTTTTGCTCCCCCAGAATGAGGAGACTGTTCATTAAGGATGTGCTGGCTTCTCTGTGCTAGACAACAGGGCTTGGAGTCTGCTGGGCTTTATTATCCTGTGAGTTCTAACTGGGAAAGTCAACATAACTTTTCCCACTCTCTTATTAGGGCCTCCTCCACCCACACGTTGGCCAAGGCTTCTCTCTCACCACCTAAGGCAGAAGCGGCTCTTGGTCCATCTAACTGGAGAGTCCGTAAGAATTTCAAGATCCTGACTCCAAATGTTGGTGCTGTCATCCATGCCTTGACTTCCATGGAATAGGACCATGGGTCTTTCCCCAGGATTGAGGAAAAGGATGATCCTCTCCCATTTCTCCATGGCCAGTGTAACGAACTGTCTATTCTCAGCTGGCCCCTGAGCTCCTCCAGCTTCATTCACCCTGTCTGTCTTCCTCCTGACCACACTCAATTCCAGGAGTATCCTGGATACTTACACCTCTTTTTTTTCTTTTCTTTTGATAAAGCTTTTTTTATGGAATGGAAAGTTACAGTTTCTAACGTACATCTTTTCCTCTGAAACTTAAACATGTTTCTGCTTAAAGAAGCAACAGGAATACATTCCTTACAGAAATGATTTTTAGGACTTTTACATTCTATTTCTGATGCTGTCACTTTATTCTTTTTTTTTCGAGACAGAGTTTCACTCTTGTTGCCCAGGCTGGAGTGCACTGGCACAATCTCGGCTCACTGCAACCTTCACCTCCCAGGTTCAAGCGATTCTCCTGCCTCAGCCTCCCAAGTAGCTCGGATTACAGACATGCGCCATCACGCTCAGCTAATTTTTTGTATTTAGTAGAGATGAGGTTTTACCATGTTGGTTGGGCTGGTCTTGAACTCCTGACCTCAGGTGATTCACCCACCTAGGCCTCCCAAAGTGCTGGGATTACAGGCTTGAGCCACTGCACCTGACCACTTTATTCTTTACTAGGTTAAATATTCCCAGCACCTTCAGCCTTTTGTTATAGATCTTGCTTATCATCTTTGTATGTGTGATATTGTCCCCAGCGCCTAGTTCAGTTCTCTTTATAGATGTTTTACATAGATATTTCCATAAGATGTTGTCAATCTGGACCTAGAAAAACATCAAAATAATAGTTGATCTTTCCTGGATACTTACACCTCTTAACTGTCATCCCGGCCACTCTACAACCCTGATTTACACCTACCAGCTGCCATCCTTATTCTGCTCTGGGCTGCAGTGTTGTTAGGGGAAACATACGTACACAAACTAACGTGCGTGTATATGTGTGCAAATGCACGTACACACACATATCACAGACCAACATTTTCTTACCAGAACCTCTGCTAATTCACCCACAGTGGATATTCCAAACACTTTTCCTTATAATACTCCTTTTTCACTTAAAATTAATCCCTTCCAGTGTGTGGGCTTATTTCAACAAGTCTTAATTGATCATCTGATATGCGCTGGATGCTGAGGGTTGGGCGCACTGTGAATATCACATGGCCTGCTTTCAAAAAAGGAAGAGCTTTGAGAAAGCTCTGCTTTCAAAAAAGGAAGAGCTTTGAGAAAAAGAAATGGGTGGAGTAGTAGATAGGGATGAAATAACCATAAACTACAATGTGATTGCTGCTATGCAGGTTGTGTGAGTCATCTGAGATAGAGCCACAGAGTACTGAAGGAGAGGTAAGTAACTGGATATGGAGAGTATGGAAAAAGGAATAGAGGATGCCACTCAGGTCCTAATGTGAGTGGCCAAGTTTGCAAGGCTGCCATTGACTGAGTGGGGCATATGAGAAAGTAGCAAGCTTGCACTGGAGAGAAAGTAAAGAGAGGAGATATTAATCTGTTCTCATGCTGCTAATAAAGACATACCTGAGACTGGGTAATTTATAAAGGAAAGAGGTTTAGTAGACTCACAGTTCTACATGGCTGGGGAGGCCTCACAATCATGGCAAAAGAGAAGCAAAGGCATGTCTTACATGGAGGAAGACAAGAGAGAATGACAGCCAAGCAAAAGAGGAAACCCATCAGAAAACCATCAGATCTAGTGAGACTTATTCACTATCATGAGTACAGTATGGGGGAAACTGATTCAATTATCTCCCACCAGGTACCTCCCACAAAACGTGGGAATTATGGGAGCTAAAATTCAAGATGAGATTTAGGTGGGGGACACAGCCAAAGCATATCAGAGGGAAAGCTTTTTTATCAATATGCTGAGTTTGATATCCCTACAAAATTATTATGGAAGTGTGAGGTTCCCATGAAATATCCAAATAGTGATGTCCCATGATTGGAGCTGGAGAAAGAAAGCTAAGTTTACACGATGGAAGTGACCACAGAATCATACCTGCTACTAAGTAAGAAGAAAAGAAGCAAAGTATGGCACTCAGAAGACACACACATTTTACAAGTAGCAGAGGGTAAGAAATGGATTGAGAAAGAACAGCCAGTGAATGGGAACAAAATAAGGTGACTATTTCTGCTACCCAAATCTATTTGCAATGCAGTTGTCCTTTCTCATTTCAAATGACTTGCTAGGCTTTTCTAATTGGATTTTGTTCTAATGTCTCAAATTCAACATGTTTTTACCAAAAGAAAAGTTTTTACTTCTGATTTCCCTGTTTGTGTCAACGTGATGAAAAGAAAGCTTTTTTCACAGCTAAAGCGAAAGCCCCTGACTCTTCTTCAACAGCGTCTATGCTTTGAGTCACTCTGCCCTGGCAGGTTCAACACCTGGTTCACAATTACTCATCCTTTAAGAATCACTTCAGCAAACTTCCTCCAAGAAGCCTTTTCTAATCCCATAGTCCAAAGCGTGAGATGGGAAACTTCTTCATTGTTCATATACTGCATGTGTAGTTCTACCACAGCGGTTATATTATTTTATAAGTAATTATAGTTATATTATTTTATAAGCACCTATTCTTGTTTCTTTCGATACAGGAAAACATTTAATTTTGCATTTCCAATAAAATGCAAATTAAATGTTTGTTGAACAGGGACAAGGTAAATATTGAATAAACTAGTAGAACTAAACCAAAAAACAGATTCCTCCTCGTATTTCCCTTCTCAGATTACCTGGGAGTATTTCATATTTTGTCCTGTGTCCATATGCCCTTTGCTAATCAACATTCTATGAGTAATCCTCCTGACCATGATAACCTTTTTTTATAACAGCTACACAACTCTATGACTTGTTTATAAGGCATTTTAAAAGGATAACAACCAGATTTAGCTCTCACCTCTGAAACATTAATTCTAATACATATACTCACGAGATTCTCACTGGAATTAAGTGGTCAGCCACTTATCAGACCTTTAGCGAAGAACTGTCCATTTTTAAAGTAATATTTAATGCTAAGATGTGTTGGCAGTAACGAGGCAGTGTTAGTAGAAAAGAGATATATTAATTTTCATTGATCTTTCTGAAACCCTTTAAAGTATTTTTTGTTTTAGATCATATTAAAGAGGTGATTTTAATGAGCTAATCACTTGAAGATTATTCTCATCTGTGTATGTGTGTGAAGCAAAGTATTCTGGAAAACATAAATTCAGGTAGATATTTTGAATATATCTAGATGTTAAAGATAATTATTATTTGCACAAAATATGTTTTGAACTAATCCATTCTAAATGTCTTAAGAGAAGTGCATTTACCATAATGTTGAACTAACTTGGGGGAGGAAAACATGAAAGTTAAAATGTTCACATCCTATTAACACTTCAATTTATTTTAAACAAATCTTTAGTCCTTTGTTGGTAATGGCTACATTTATTTTTGTGCACAGAGATGTACAAAGCAGATTTACTCTAACCCCAGCATAAAGAAGTTAGGAGCCAGAGAGTTAGCTGTGAAACATCTGATTCTCGAGAAGTCCCTTCATCTCCCTGAGTCATAAGTTTTAGAATTTTTAAAGTAGAACTAATTCAGGAGTGACATTCTATGGCTTTGGATGACATATTGGCATCTTCTCTCAAAGTCCTGGAGAAAACGTCTTATAGAAGGAATATTACCTAGAAACTAACTTTGACAGCCTTCAGGGGAGGTTGAATAATACAACAGAAATAAAGTTTGCATTGGCTGTTTCTCATTCTGGAAGCTATGATTATCTTCATTTCTGAATAGAAACCAAAGTCTTAATAATGAGGCATAAATACTTCTCTACAAGACTCAATTGCAAGGGCACAAATTTAAGGCAGGACTGACATAGAGTTTCCTACAATGATTTCTGCAAGTGATTTGGTAAAGCCTCACTTCTTAAATCAGGAGTGCTCCCAGCATGATGGCGAATGAGAAGTATCACCGAGGTGTGCTAATACCCACATCTAGCTCAAGAGAAAGCAGTGGAAATTAAGACATATTTCCTCCAGATTCAATGATGTAAAAAAGTTTACTGAGAGTATCCCATAGTACAGAGCACAGTTTGAGGCACTTCTGAGCAGAGTAATGAGCTAAGTCCTCAACTAATTCAGCCACCATCACTTCAGTAACTGCATGAGAAAATCCATTCAGCAGCTAAGCCCCAAACATATGGAGAATGTGCTTCTCTCAACTCAAATAGGCAGTAGTCCTTGGGGGCCTGGGAAGAAAGAGTGTAATGAGGAGGTAGTGACTGTACTGGATCTTGAAGATTGGCACTTGGGAGAGAAGGGTGAGAGATGCTGCCAGAGGGAGAGGGGGCACTTTGGACCACAGAAGGAACTCTACTATTTGAGCCAAATTTAATGCCAAACCTCTCTTTCTAGTCTCCAAATAACCCTTTATGCTTATATAGGAGTGGAAAAAAGTTAAATATTACATTTGAACTCAACTGAACATGGACACAAACAATGGTCACCAAGTCCCGGAACAGGTGGTGTGAGCCCCTTGAGGAATTCATCCAGCGCTGTTTCAAAGAAATCTCCATTTAATCTATTCCTATTTGTTAGTTATTGAAAAACAACAGACAATCGCAAGAACAAGTTGACCTTTTTGTGTTCCTTGAGCCCAGTCGGGAAGGGCCCTTGTGACTGGGTCTCATGCCAAACAACTCGTTACAATAAGAGCTAGGGTCCCAGACTATGCGGAAACTTCATGAGAACCCTCTAGTCTGGTGAGTGTAGTGTCCCGACTCTGGAGCCCAGGCTGTTGCTTCCTGGTCTGGTGGTGAATCCTCCACAGTCTGGTGAGTGTAAATATAAATATATCTTTTCCTTCTCCCCTTCCCACTGCAATTTGCTTATTATATCATTTGCCTATTATATCCGCGTTGCCATATAATTGGGATAAATGTTGTTTACCCTTAAAGGTATTGTGTGTGTGTGTCTTTTTTTCTCCCCTTGCGCCTTTCCGGCACAGAACAATAGGCTCGTCCATTACTTCCAGTCGTTACATTTCTTGGAAGTTTCGTAATCCAGTGCTGATTCTAGTGTTTGGATGCCCATACTAAGTTTCTGCTTTTCAAG
This sequence comes from Hylobates moloch, assembly GCF_009828535.3. Lineage (NCBI taxonomy): Eukaryota > Metazoa > Chordata > Mammalia > Primates > Hylobatidae > Hylobates > Hylobates moloch. Next base: position 48,154,732 of record NW_026652280.1, on the reverse strand, counting down.
AAGATGTCAATTTAACATCTTACCTCGCAATCATATTGTCCTAATTTTAACAATTATTTATTGAACCCTTAAGTTCTAGACACTGCAAAATGCTTTACATAAGATTTTCCAATTTCGTTCTCAAAACATCCTGTGCGTTGGTCGCTATTAACCCCATTTGACAGATCTGGAAACTGGGGCCCAGAGAGGCTAGTTCCGGCCTCCCAACTAGATACTCTTGGAGCGGGGCCTCTGATCTATCTAGTGGTGTAACAGAATTTGTAAATCATTTCAAAGAGTATATATATTTCCCGTAACACCCTAGAGTTTTCTCCTAGCCCAAGAATTGTCCTTTTTGACCTCTGGTGATTGTTTTTCCCTGCGCCAGATAAGCTGCAAACCTGTTGGAAGCAGTGAAGGGCCATAGGGAAGAGCGGCCTTTGCGAAGACAGCCACCTGAAATTCGGCTTCACAACCTCCCCTCCCGGAGAACTGGCCGAACGCACGGCGGTCGCAGCTTTCCTGAGGACGCGGGTCCCCATGTCACCAGCGCCACCTGCGCACCGGGCCCAAAGCACAATCACAAAGCGCGGGACCTTTGGGCGGCGCGCTGGGAGGCCTGCCCCCGCAACCACTGGGCCGGTTGGTCCCGCAGGACTCTGTTCCGTGGAGCTTTTGTCCTTGGGCCGGGGCCGTGCGACACGCGCTACCCAGGTCGAGCCCCGCCAGGAGGCTCCTTCCTCCCGCCATTCTCCCAGAGAGGAGGGGCTCGGGAAGGAGGGAACGGTGGGGCAGGGCCTGCCACCCACAGTCCCCAACCCAAGGACGTCACGGTCCCAGGAGCGAGTGCGAGGGGGCGGGAGTCCACCCCGCGCCTCCCTCCTCTGCGGAACTCCCCACCTCCGTAAGAGCGGCCCGGGCCAGCCCCCAGCTCCATTTTCTCGCAGCGACCACACCTGGAGCCGCGCCTTTGGGTTGGGCTGGGCTGGGCCGCGCAACCGCCACGGGGAAGACAGCCCTCGGGGCGGGGAGGGAGAGGGTGGCCGAGCTGGCCGGGCCGGGGAGGAGCCGAGTGCGCGCTCGGGGCAGGCGGCGGCGCGGAGCGGTGCGGCGGCGGGAGGCGGAGGCGAGGGTGCGATGGCGCGGAGCCCGGGACGCGCGTACGCCCTGCTGCTTCTCCTGGTAAGTGCCGCGAGCGGGGCAGGGGAGCCACCGCCCGGGAGGGCGTCGGTGGGAGAGGTCTAGAGCTCGCGACCAGACTTGCCCGCTGCCCTTGTGCGCGTTACCTGCCCGGCGCTCCCTCCTGCTGCCCGAGTGGGGAAGGGCCGGGCAGGCTGCGGCGAGATCCGACCTGGGGCTTCGGAAAAACCTCTTGGCTGGAGCCAGGAGAGTAAGTTGCGACCTATCGAAGTTGTGTTTTCCTGTCACCCAGGCCCCAGCGCTCTTTTCTGTGGTGTGTGGGTGTAGTGAGCCCTGGGGCGGGGAACACCATTGCTGGGGGTCGGAGGCTTTGTTTAGAGTCTCTGGGACGAGAAACGTGGGGGCAATAGGAAGCAACCTCGCGCCTCTTCCACGTTCCTTAAATTTCCTTAGAAGTCCCCAGCTCCTCTAGCCGCCGACACAAGCCAGTGAACTGGGGGAACCAGGAACATACTTGTATTCTTAGAGTGCAAAAAGTTGGCTAAAATTTTTTTTAAAAGGTGTAATTTACAAAGCTTAACTTTTAGGTGGATCACTCACATATAGTTTTAACTTAAAGTTTATGACGTTGGTGTTTCAAAAGTTTTCCAATATTAAAGATAATAAACATATGTAATAGTTGGAAGGCTTATTCATTTAAAAGGTTACAGAAAATGGAAGTGTAGCGCCCCCTCCCCCAAGCCCCACCCCTCACCCCCCGGAAACGACGTTCAGTCCCTGGATTTAGAGTTCTTATGTTCAAATTGGATTTTAAACTGTTGGTTTTCTGTTTGTTTAAGGGGTTGCACGTATGTATCTCGCTTATAGGGGTTTACTAAACGGGTTTTAATAAAGTGACAGTTATGCTGCAAATATAGGTGTGAGTTCGCCTTCCAGAGAGTTCACAAATATGTGTTTACAGAGATTAGATGCAAAATCATACCCAGTTTTCTTATGTAATAATTAAAAATGCAAATACATTCACTATATTCAAAGTTCTAACTTCCAAAAACATGAGCCCTTCTATCCTCGAGTTTTGGTGGGATATGGAAGAAAATCGTGTGTGTGTGTGTGTGTCAAAACGGAAAAAGGCGTGACTGAATCCAGTCTAGAGATTTCCATGAACTCTGGTGGAAGAGCATGATAATTAGGACGTCCAGGCCTAGCACACAGTTCATTTTCATGCTCTATTTATCCATTTCATTTTCCCCATGTCTCTGAGGTAACTTTCAATGAAAGTTCATTTTTTTGACAGAACTTTTCTAAGACGTGATCTGGGACGTGGTTTTTAGCCTCCGGGTTGGCAAAACAACTGATCCTCTCACCTTGATGTTTCCTTGGTTAAGGAGAATTCCAAGCTAATATAACACCTAGCTTACTTTGAGAGTTACATATTCTTTCCATATATGAAAACAAATGACCTTTAATCTTCAAACAATATAGCAATCAGGCCAATTTGTACACTCACAGAGTAGCAGGTAAGCAAATTAGGCATATCTTTCATTTTAGCAATTTGATACTTTTACCTTATTGGGCAGTAATAAACATCTCCTTTAGAAAGCGACTATAGCCAATGGAACAGGAGCAAAATTCTTGGACTGTTATATGTATTTTCTATAAAACTTTCTGCAGTATAAATTTGAATATGTTTATTTTTGTCCGGAGAGTAGTGGGCAATGCAGCATTTTACCCCCAGTGTGTTTGCAGTTGCAGTTTTTTGGTAAAAAAAATGGAAAGCAACTCATCTGACAGAAGTAGTTGCCAAGGAAACAGGTCCTTTATTGGAAGGAATATAAATTGTAGTCTGTTAGATCAGAGTTCAGTTGCAGATAACGGAATTTACTCTAGCTATTTAAAGCAAGAATAGGTTTATTTCGGGGCACTAAACTGACTACCTAAGTGTAGGAAGGATTGAGAAGACTGCCATTTGAGCTGTCAGTAATGACTTCAAAGCCGCACGGCAGAGCCACACTGCTTAGGGAGCTGCTGCCTCTCCTGCGACCAGGAACTGCACTGCCACTCCCACAGTCTGAAAAACTGCTGTGATCAGGGTGCTACTTTCACTACCAGCTGCAGACCCATGCATGCCACATCTGCTAGGATGCATAACAACATGGATGCTTGTACCTTGCCTCTTGGTGTTCGCGAATCTAGTAGCTGGACACTAGAGCCATAATAAGATGACTACAAAGAACCCAGCTCCATACATCCATATCTGCTTGCCAGGAGGCACAGAGCTGTTTCACTTCCTTCTTTCAAATATCATGTAAATACTGATTGAACCCAAACCCCATTCAGAACAAGGCCTGCAGTGGAGTCTATGACACATGGTATTTTGCTTTCCTTAGCAGTACGGGGAGACACACCAGAAGGTAGCTGTGTCACCCACATAGCTATCACACATTTAGGCCAGCTGTATCAAAATGGGAAAAAGAAATAATTTTCTGATTAAAATCAGAGAATATTTCCTCCTCAAGGGTTCTTTGTCTGCAATCCATCAGCTCCCAAATGGTTCACAGATAGAATTCAAGGGGTTCTTAGAGATGGCAAGGAATTAATTACATATATATTTTAACTAACTTCTGACTGAAATTTAGTATTTCTTTAAATTATGAGTGTGGGGAAGACACTGCATAGTAGTGTGAGCAGTAGCTGTGACTATCACAATAGAATTCACAAATACCTTTATGTCTTATGGTGATCTCAAAATACCGTTTATTCTGAACGTTACTAATAGACTTTCTACTAGATCTTTTACTTAATATGTTAGTAACAAAATACATGATTTGCTGCATCACAAATCGGTATTTTAAAAATGCTGATAACTATTTCAATATAATTGGGTTCATTGATAATCCCCTGTATTTTATTTTATACATTTGAAATCATTAATCTGAGAAGGGGTTCATAGGCCTCGCCAGATTGCCAAGGAGGGCTCGTGGGTGAGAGATTTCCTGATGGTTGCTTCAATTTTGGGTTCGACTAATGAAGCTTGTGCTTTAAAATCAAACTACATTTTAAGGATTCAATGACAGCAGATCACCCTGTGAGCAGATATATTTAGTAGGGTATTAGTTTGCTAGGACTGCTGTAACGAAGTGCTAAAAACTGAGTGGCTTAAAACAACAAAAATGTATGATCTCACACTTCCAGAGGCTAGAAATCCAAAATCAAGATATGGGCAGGGCCATGCTGCCTCTGAAACCAGTTTCTCTCCTTTCCTCTTCCAAGTGCGTACTTGTTTGTTGGCAATCTTTGTCATTCCTTCTCTTGTAGGTGCATTCATTACTCCAATCCTCCATCTGCGCATGGCATTCTCTCTTTTGTCTCTTTATATCGTCTTCCCTCTGTGCATGTCTGTGTCCTTGTCCAAATTTCCCCATTTTATAAGAACATCAGTTGTACTGGATTATGCCCCAAAATAATGACCTCACCTTGGTTAAATCTGCAGAGACCCTATTTCCAAATAAGGTCACATTTCTGAGGTACTGGTGGTTAGCACTTCAATATATTATCTTTTAGGGGCCATAATTTGATCCATAACAAGTGGATTTAACTATCTATAAATTATCAATAATATCATAGTTATGCCTAGTGTTCTAATATACAACTGAATAACACATATTAAAGAATACATTTAAGTATAAATTAGATGGTGAATATTGAAGCCATAAGAATAATCAATTGTCATATCCAAGGATTTTAGAAACATGGATTTCTTACTGGTTTTTGTTTCTAAAAGTTAGTAGGTAATGGGAAAATGGCAGCTCTTAACAGAAATTTTCTTTAATTATAACTTAAGGCAAGTACTTTACAAAAAGACATGAGCATTCATTGGCCTACATTCTCTCTGATTATTAGAAATCCCTGATAAGCTAAATTAAAATTTCCAAGGCTAATATTCTGTGGTGTGTGAGTGTAGTGAGCCCTGGGGTGGGCTCACTACAATATAAATATGTATTTATAGAAACTTCCCAATTGATCTAATTGTCAGACAAGTGTAAGCATGAGAATTACTGGTCTATATTTTGCAAAAAAAAATCTATATTTATGACGTAGAAAGATTTACATGGGAAAAATTACACATTGAATAGGGGTAGGTGTTTTTGAAAACTGCCAAATTATATTTAAAATTAGAAACTTTAGGCTGGGCACGGTGGCTCACGCCTGTAATCCCAGCACTTTGGGAGGCCAAGGTGGGCGGATCACCTGAGGTCAGGAGTTTGAGACCAGCCTGACCAGCATGGTGAAACCCCGTCTCGACTAAAAATGCAAAAAATTAGCTGGGTGTGGTGGCGCATGCCTGTAGTCCCAGCTACTCAGGAGGCTGAGGCACGAGAATCGCTTGAACCTGGGAGGCGGAGGTTGCAGTGAGCCGGGATTGTGCCACTGCACTCCAGCCTGGGTGACAGAGGGAGACTCTGTCAAAAAAAAGAAGGAAGGAAGGAGGGAAGAAAGGAAAGGAGGGACGGAGGAAGGGAGGGAGGAAGGAACTTTAATTGAAGCATAAAGGACTTTTAGACCTATTTGAGCAATTTTTAATCACAGCTTTTATCCCCTGTCTTTCACTCTGACACAGATTTCAATAGCTTTGACAACAGTTTATAAACATATAGTCTATATATTATGAGAAACTATCTTCTCAGTTTTGTTTTTTATTAAGTTTTGATCATATGCAAAGCTTGGTGATTAGAGTGAAGAAGCTGGAACAACAGAATTCATACTGTGGTCTATAGTGAGATGAGAAATGTCCATAAGAAAAGAAACCAAACACACATGACCCCTATTTAGTGAATCCCTGCTTGATGCTTGGCAATGTGCCAAACACTGGGGAACTATAAAAAAGCCAGACATGTTCTGCCCTCATGGTGCTTACAGTCTAATGAATGGTGTAACAAGTAAATGGCTAACTTCCAAATAGGTAACGATAAGAAGAGTAATAATAGAGAAACATAGTACCATGGAGCCTACAGAAGGAGCAACTATCTCAGCACTGGGTATCCCAGCTGGTATCTGAGAATAATTATAAATTAGTGAGATGATATGAAGAGAAATAGATTCTAGGTAGAGAGAAGAGCATCTACAAAGGCCTGAAAATGACAGTTCATGGTTCTGCAGAGGAACCTAACCATTCATTGTTGCTTGAACATAGAAAGTGAGGCAGAAGAATGTATAGGAAGACAGGCCTTCAAGCCAACAGAAACCCAAAAAAGTTACTTGCCAAGGAAGTGTTTTCAGGGAGGTATTTACATCACTAAGTAAATGAAAAGATGTGCTTTGGTTGAGATGGTCAGGAAAGGGTCAAGAAAGAAGAGATAGGATTTGAGTGATTAAGTATAATTTCGCCCGGTTAAAAAGAGAGGCAAGAGGCATTGAGGACATTGTAAGCTGAGATCAAAGCCAGGCAGAAAAGCCCAGAGACCATGGGGTACCTGGGAGGGAGAAGCAGCCTGACTGCCAAAAGGAGATTGGTTTGGGAGCCAAAGGGGTGGGAAGGCATTTTGGTTGTCACAGTGCCTGAGGATGCCCCTGGTATTTAGTTCCCAAAGTCCAGGGATGCTAAGACTCCTACATTCTGCAGAACCTTCTAGAATTGGGCACATGTGAAGAATTTTTCTATCCAAAATGCTTATAGCACCCACACTGAGAAACAGTGATAGGCAAAGTAAGAGGTTCTAAGTAGGGATTTATTTTACTTGTCTGGACCCTCTTTTTGAAAGGCAAATATCTCCTGGGTTGATTACGCCTTGATACATGCATCCACTCAACAAATATTGAGCACCTACTCTGTGCCAAGCACTGTTCCAGGTCGCACCTCGAAATCACACCTGACTGTGGATTATTGTCGTCAGTCAAGGAGTTTCCAGCTGGCTGACTGGGGAATGTTTTGGATGGAGATGAGAGGAGATGAGACCGTTCAGATTTCCCTTGGTCTAAAACACCTCCATCCCACCACTCTTTTAAGCCCCCTACAATGCAAACAAAAACATTAAACAATGTTTGATACCCACTGCCTCAATTCAATGATCCAGTCTCCTTAGACCCCAAAAGTGCTAATTGAGAAACTGGGCAAGGGTCCTAGCTCAGTCATCATCTTCTTTTAACACCATTAATCATATCATTTCTTGTTTCACATATCGCCTTCCTTTGCTTCCTCAATATTCTGGGGTTCCTTTCACTTACAGGAACCTGCAGTGCTTCTCACCCCTTTTTTTTCTGGCCAAGCACGATGGGGCAGACAGCAGTGGGGGGGACACAGTACATATATTACTAGGAGACACCAAGTAGGGGTGGGAGACAATGGCAGTGGCCAAGAGGGTGCTGCCCTTAGGACAGTGTGTGTGTGGATGTTGAGAATGTCCCCGGTGGCCAGGCAATCCATGCCTGTCATTGAGCCGCACTGCCCTGCTCTCTGTTATCTAGCATCTCTCCGCCCTACTCAAATACTTTCCCCAGGACCTAAGCTTAACATGTCTACAATCTGTCCTCTGGAAATTGCATCTTTCTAGCCACTCAGACTGAAAACGTTGGCACCCTCTGACTCCTTCCCTATTATCCCCACACAGGGTATTGCCAAGGATTTTTGTCCCCATAAAGACTCCTACTTCTACCTGTCTATCTCATTGCCATTCCCCTAATACTGTTCCTCATTCCATCTCCCTGACTTAGTACTTTAATCTCTGAACTGTCTCCTGCCTTTTATCTTGCACAGTACTGCCAAAAAATCTTTCAGAATCACTAGCGACATAGTCTCCCTAATCAGAAGCTGACAACGACTCTCCACTCCTTATAAGATCAGTGAAGAGCCTCAGCTCAATGCTTTGTCCTTATTTTCTACTTGCCACCATCGTATAGTTCTAGGTGCCAAACTGCACTACTTCTCATTTTTTGTCCAAATATCTCCATGTTCTGGCACATGCAGTCTCTCATCTGTGCGTTTTCCTTCCTCCTGTATGCACAGAAACAGATTATCTTCCATTTCCAAGGCCAAGCCCATTGCTATCTCCTTGCTAAACCTCTCCTGATTTCCCCACAGGGAAGTAATCTTGCCTTTTCTAAGTTCCCCAGAACTATTTTTATAGCCGTCAGTTATACAGTTAAGGTTTCCTACCTCATAGTAGTTTGATCCTCCTATTAAACTGTAAGCTTCTTCAGAGCAAGATCTTTGTATCTTTTATCTATAAACTAGCTAAATGCCTTGGGCACGGACGTATTCTTTAAAAACGTGAGTTAAAGTATCTCTCTATGTTTAGAAAAGCTGGAATAATGATATGGATTTCATGTGTTTTAAGAGAATTTTTTAATGCCCAGGTAGGTTAAGTAGTAATTTTTTTTTCTTTTTTTTTTTTTTTTTTTCTTTTTTTTTGAGATGGAGTCTCTCTCTTTCACCAGGCTGGAGTGCAGTGGCACAGTCTCGGCTCACTGCAGCTTCCACCTCTCAGGTTCAAGCGATTCTCCTGCCTCAGCCTCCCGAGTAGCTGGGACTACAGGTGTGTGCCACCATGCGCATCTAATTTTTGTATTTTTAGTAGAGACGGAGTTTCACCATGTTGGCCAGAATGGTCTCGGCCTCTTGACCTGGCCCGCCTCAGCCTCCCAAAGTGCTGGGATTATAGGCGTGAGCCACCGCACCTGGCCGAGTAGTAAATTTTTGTTTAAATTTTATGCATTTAGCCATCACAAATTGGGCATCTACTATATGACCAACAGTCTTCTAAGGACATGTGAACTGCCCCCTGCAATCCTGGAGCTCACAGTGGAGAAAGGAGTGTAAGGACAAGAACTTGACATTTTTTGAATATCTGCTGTGTGCCAGTCACTGGATTTAGTGAAAGTTAATAATGGGTGAAACTGAATCAAACCCAGGTTCACCTGGCACCAAATGCCTGTCTATCAACCCAGAGGCATCATCATGAATTCCCCTTACAGCAGTTTGCTACAGTGAGTCATCAATAAGGTCCGAACTTCTGGAACTAGGTAATTAATTTCACTGCAAATTAGAATCATTCTAGAAAGGAAAAAAACAAGAAATGTAAATGAAGATTTACCTCATTTCAGAGATACAATCCTGCAAAACTGTACATATAACTTTCTAAAGCCCTTGATTTTCACTCTTTTCAATTTTGCTGATCCACTTATTTGAGACCAATGAAATGCCTGCTTCCCACTTTGGACCTTGGAGTTGCCTGTGGGTTAATTTCTGGTAGTTCCTGCAGTTTGCCTTACTGACAGGCCAGTGCCATCTAATGGTAAAAAAGGACAGTCTGAAGCTCTTGGTTTTCTTAAACTTCTCAGTGAAAAGAAATCATTTTCTTCATTTTACTTTTCAGTGTAGTGTTCAGGAATATATTGCAGCAAAAAAGTGGAAACAACCTATAATTTTTGTTTATCAAATTTTGTGAAGTCTGTTATACAGATTTATTTATATTTTGCCTAATTCCAAAAGCATTTGTGGCCATTACAGAAAACACCTACCAATAAAACAGTAAAATATTTTTTTTACTTGTCTAGTCATTTAATAAATGCTATTTTGAAATGAAACTGTATTTTAGTTAGTTTGCTTGTTTGAGCAATCCAACAACGACTTCAATGAAAAGAAAAAGTACTGTTTTGCTTTTTTGTTTTTTCTTTTTTTTTTTTAATTATACTTTAAGTTCTGGGGTACATGTGCAGAACGTGCAGGTTTGTTACATAGGTTTACACATGCCATGGTGGTTTGCTGCACCCATCAACTCGTCATCTGTATTAGGTATTTCTCCTAATACTATCCCTCCCCTACCCCCCCAGCCCCAACTGGCCCCAGTGTGTGATGTTCCCCTCCCTGTGTCCATGTGTTCTCATTGTTCAACTCCCACTTATAAGTGAGAACATGCGGTGTTTGGTTTTCTGTTCTTGTGTTAGTTTGCTGAGAATGATGGTTTCCAGCTTCATCCATGTCCCTGCAAAGGACATGAGCTCATCCTTTTTTATGGCTGCATAGTATTCCGTGGTGTATATGTGCCACATTTTCTTTATCCAGTCTATCATTGATGGGCATTTGGTCTGGTTCCAAGTTTTTGCTATTGTGAATAGTGCCGCAATAAACATACGTGTGCATGTGTCTTTATAGTAGAATGATTTATAATCTTATAGGTATATACCCAGTAATGGGATTGCTGGGTCAAATGGTATTTCTGTTTCTAGATCCTTGATGAATCGCCACACTGTCTTCCACAATAGTTGAACTAATTTACACTCCCACCAACAGTGTAAAAGCGTTCCTATTCCTCCACATCCTCTCCAGCATCTGTTGTTTCCTGGCTTTTTAATGATCACCATTCTAACTGGTGTGAGATGGTATCTCATTGTGATTTTGATTTGCATTTCCCTAATGACCAGCAATGATGAGCTTTTTTTCATGTTTGTTGGCTGCAGAAATGTCTTCTTTTGAGAAGTGTCTGTTCATATCCTTCACCCACTTTTTGATAGGGCTGAGTGTTTTTTTCTTGTAAATTTGTTTAAGTTTCTTGTAGATTCTGGATATTAGCCCTTTGTCAGATGGATAGATTGCAAAAATTTTCTCCCATTCTGTAGGTTGCCTGTTCACTCTGATGATGGTTTCTTTTGCTGTGCAGAAGCTCTTTAGTTTAATTAGATCCCATTTGTCAATTTTGTCTTTTGTTGCCATTGCTTTGGGTGCTTTAGTCATGAAGTCTTTGCCAATGCCTATGTCCTGAATGGTATTGCCTAGGTTTTCTTCTAGGGTTTTTATGGTTTTAGGTCTTACATTTAAGTCTTCAATCCATTGTGAGTTAATTTTCGTATAAGGTGTAAGGAAGGGGTCCAGTTTCAGTTTTCTGCATGTGGCTAGCCAGTTTTCCCAACTCCATAAAATGGTATTTTTTAAGTGACAAATGCTTAGGACCAGTAAAAGTTAAACTAGAAGAAGAGGTATAAACCAGGGGAAAACACTACCTAAAGTAATTCAATTGTGGTTGATGAATACTTGTAAAATGAAAAATCTTTTTGTGATGGGGAGAATTCACAGTAACTGAACTGCCTGATTTATTTTATTTTATTTTATTTTATTTTATTTTATTTTATTTTATTTTATTTATTCTTGAGACAGAGTCTCATTCTGTCACCCAGGCTGGAGTGCAGTGGCACCATCTCGGCTCACTGCAACCTCCGCCTCCTGGGTTCAAGTGATTCTTGTGCCTCGGCCTCCCGAGTAGCTGGGATTACAGGCATGCACCACCACACCTGGCTAATTTTTGTATTTTTAGTAGAGATGGACTTTCACCATGTTGGCCAGGTTAGTCTTGAACTCCTGACCACAGGTGATCCGCCCACCTCTGCCTCCCAAAGTGCTGGGATTACAGGTGTGAGCTTACAGGCGTGAGCCTGGCCTGAACTGCCTGATTTAGAACACATCTTTTCACACATCTCTCTGTAACTAGGGGCTCATTATCCAGTTTATGAATTATCCAGGCTCTCCTCTTCTTCCCTTTCCTATGCTACCATATGATTTTACACAGCGGTTTCCAAAAGTGTGGTCCCACTCTTGGGACCAAGCAGCATCAGCATCCCCAGGAAACTTGTTAGATACAAATTCTTGGACCCCATCCAGACCTACTGAGTCAGACACTCTAAGGCGGGGCTCAGTAATCTGTGTTTTATCAAGGTGATTCTAATGCTATTCAAGCTTGAAAACCACTGTTAACATCCCAATTAGAAAATAAAAATAACTGGAGTAGAAAATAAGATTAAATATTAAAAAGCCCTATGCCAAGGGAAAAAATAGGAACTGTCCATGAATATACAAAACTTTACTTGAAATAAGAATTCACAGCATGAATGAACAAGTCAAGTGTAGCAAAGCATTGCTAAATGCATATTTTAAAATTCTAGGAGTTAGTAAAAAGCTTTCAAAGAAACTGTCTTCCTCTTTGTAACTAACTTCAATATGACTCACCTAAAATCATATTTGTTGCATTCAGATTAGCCCAAATATCCAAACAACAGGTGAAAGATTTTGGTAAGTCATATACTTCATTACTGTCAGACTTAAAATATTTATTATTATCTAAAGTTCAAATTCGGAGTTCAAAAATTAAAAGTTCAAAATATTGCTCTTGTTTTTTTTTTAAATTAGCAATTGTGAAAAATATATTTACGTATTTAAATCAGCTGTTGAGTGAGACTGCTATAGGAGTATATAAATGTCTAGATCATCTATAAGTTGGACTTTTAAATTGGAATTTTCTAAATAAGTTGTGCTGGTTAGCCTTAAAATAAATGTTATAAAAACTGCCTTTTCTTCCTCCCGTCCCGAAAATAAGATTAAGAAGAAAAAAGTGCAGTAGGTGAATTCTAACATAAATCTGACCCACATCAGATTTATCAGAGCAGATCACCAAACTCATTGGTCCACCCTGACTGCACTGGGTCACTTGAACTCTTCTGAACGTGTACATTTCTATGACTATAGACTACAGAGCCTTCTTTGTGGCTGCAGACGCTACTGCAGACCAGACCACCAGCTCTGGCAATACAAATAGAAAAATCAGGATGTGTGACCAGAGGAAATAAACAAGTGGCATCCACTCCCTTTATTTTATCTCATTTTATTTCTTTCAGATTATTTCAGCCAAAGTTGAAAGCTCTTTAAGAATGGATTGGGGATAAACCAGGGATCCTCTGGGCAGTTTTTGATTTGACCTCCCATACAATAAAAGGGAGAAACAAAAGAATTATAAAACATTCTACTGGTTGGAAGGTTGAGTAACACAAGGAAAGAAAATAACACAGATGTTAGATGATGGGCCTGAGGTGGGCATGAATTTAAAGAACCACTGGCAAGTGCCACGTCCTCTGTGTTTGAGTTCTATAGATAGTCCGTTGAGCACACTGCTTACCTTCTAGTAATTTCTCGCTGAATGGACATTAGAAGCCATTATAGTGACTGAAAGTTGAAATAATGTTTTAAACTAATTGTATTTCTCTACATCCATTTTTAATAAGATCTCTCTTAGTCTGATCTATTAAAGTTTAAGGGATCACCTCACCATAAAACCACTGAACACTTCAAGATTCCCTACTTTAAAGGAAAGACTTCTGATAGAGAACCTGTCAGCCAGGAGGAGCTGTCATCCAATGACTCATGAGTCCTCCTGGATTCTTGTTTAAACTCATCAAGGTGACTTCAGAACAGGAAGTCTTTTCTAAAAGTGCTGACCTTGAAAACAAAGAGTACATTGATTAATGGTGTTTGGTATTCCCTCATGCCTCTGCAGAAAAAAAAAAAAAAAAAAAGAAATCTTTTGCCAGATACCAGGAAGTCCAGTTTTTATAAGATGTGCAGGATCCAATGGTAGGAAATTTTTTTACATGTTTCTCAAAGCAGCAAAACTAGTTAATAAAATGATTTTTTTAGAGTTTAGCAAATTAGAAAAGCTTTTGCAGAATATTTTGGTTCATCTGAAAACACTGCTTTGGATACAGGAACTAGCAGCTTACTTTTCCTTGTCAGTCTTAAAGGCATGTTGCAGGTGACATTTTTCTGTCACCAAGTTCCTGGTGAGAAAAAAAGTCACAGATTTAGTGTTTGGAGGAACCCTTATTGGCCATTTTGTCCAGCCACCCTTCCAATGCTTGAAACCCCTTTACAGCATCCCCACAGGAGGTGACTTGAACTTACAGAGTGGACAAGTTTTTTAAAAAGTGCCAGGGAGTGGGAATGGAGGACTAAGGCAGAGAGTTTCTGCTTGTTCCATTCATGTTACTTGCAGTATACTACCCACTAGAGATGTACAGAATCTCCACAGTCCTCTGCAGCTTGTATTACTGTCCTGACCCTAGTTATTACAGTAGCTTCCAATCAGAGAAACGCAGCCGTGGTTTCTTAACCTCAGCACTTGGCCAGTTGCAGCCAGATAACACTTAGTTGTAAGGGCTATCATGTGCATTGTAGGATGTTTGACAGCATCTCCGATTTCTACCCACTAGATGCCACTGGCATTTATCTCCCCTACCTCGAGCCCAACCCTGGTTTTACAACCAGAAATGTCTCCAGACATTACCAAATATCCCCAGTGGCAGGAGGAGCGGGGCAGGGCAAAACTGCCCCTAGTGGAGAACGATTGGTCTAAATTAAGAATGTGTTCTGTGAGATACAGGAACTTAAGGAACCAGATCCAAATTATTTAGAAAGTGGTGGCTGAGATCTTAACTGTTTGTTGAGTCAAATAAACAAACAGTTCCACAATTGACAAAATGTTAGTGCAGTTCTTTTTTCTTTTTTGTACAGTGAATGAAGCAAATATTTCAGTCCATCACACCTTACTAAAAACATGCTACTGCAATACATGCTTTAAAAATGCAGATAGCAGAACCCTCTTACCTAGATTCCAAGACAACCTTGACTTTAGGATGCACATCAGTTCTTCTAATGTTTTAGTGTAACATACATCCAGAAAAGTGCACATATCATGAGTGCACTGAATCTTCACAAACTGAAAACACCATGTCACCAGTAACCAGGTGAAGAAACAGATTGCCAGCATCCCAGAAGGCCCCTTGTGCTCCCCTCAGTCCCTACGATCCCCCGATAGCCGCTGTCCCAATTCACAGCAGATTAGCCTTGCCTGTGTTACACTGGCTCCCTAGATGCTCAGCAACTTAATACCAGCCTTTTGAGAGAAGAAAAGAAACATTGCATTAAAGATGTACAAAACCTCTAATATGCATCCCAGTTCCTTAACTAAACCGACTGATGACTCCCAAATTTTTATCTCCGGGCATAACTTCTTTTCTGAGCTACTAACTCCTATGTCCAAAAGGCCATTCACACAGAACACATAAAAACAGCTCTTACCTCCCATTTCACCCCTCCCTCAACACCATCCCCATCTCCTGCCCCACGTTCAGCTTACCCCATCTCTCCCCATTCTGTCTCATCTCTGGAAGTGGTGCCTTCACTCACCCAGGTGTTCTGGGTCAAAATTCTAAGGGTCATCTTGACTATTTGCCCTCATTCATTCCATTCACAGGTCTCTGTTGCCTCTGCCTTCAAAATAAACACTGGAGATATCTGCTTTCTTTCATCTTTACTGCGACCCCCGGGGTTTAAGCTAGTGTTATCTATTGCACGGGCTTCTGCAGTGATGCAATGACTACAGTCTGGTCTCTATACATTTGTTCCTGCCCCTTTATGGCCTGTTCTCCATACAGTAGCACCAGCAAGCTTTTTCAAACATAAACTGGTTGTACCATTTCCAAACATAAAAGCTTCCAGTGGCTTCCTCTCACACTCAGGGTAAAACCCAAAGTCCTCTCCCTGACTGGGTACTGGCCTATCCCTGTGACATCATCGTTACTGATTCACCACTGCATGGCCTGGGCGTTCCTTTTGCAGGGCTCTGCCTGACTGGCTTCCTCATACCATTCAGGTCTCTGTGCAAATGCAGCCCCTTCTGAGAGTTTTCCCACACTTCAAAATCACTCTCTACTATCCTGACCCTGCTTTAATTGTTTTTATTGCTCTTATCAAAACCTGGTCTATCTTTGTCTGTCTCCCCAGTATGTAAGCATCCAACAGGGTAAGAATATTGTGTTACTTAACATATCCTACAAGCTCAGGAAATTGAGGGTATGAATTAATTCAAACTTGCAGAAATTTTAAGATAAGGACCATGCAAAACTTAGAATTGAGGAAATGTCTCATAAATTCTATTTATTGAATGCTAGTCACTGCAATAGTTACATTTCATGTATTTCTTTAATTTGCACGTCAGCCCTGCAAAATGGATGTGTCCTAGTTAGGTGGCTTTCAGATGCAAGTAACAAAACCCAACTAAAACTAGGTTAAAGAAAAGAATGTTGAATATCGTAAGACAAGGTTTAGAGAGAGAGTTGGTCCAGATTTGAATGATTCTGTAACTTAAAGCCTTTATGGTTTCAGTTTGGCTTCTCTAGCATTTTGTTAGCTTTCCCCTCATGGTCACAGCATGGCTGTAGCTATTCCAAATGACACCTCCTCACTCAACAGTCTCCAGAGGCGCTTAAATAGGGAGGTTATGCATGCTCTTCTCTTCTAATCAGTGAGGAGAATCTTTTGTAGGGTCTCCTGATAACCTCATTGACCAAAATTCTCTTACACATTTATGCCTAAACCAGCCACTATCAAAGTAAATGGGCATACATACCTGTCAAAGACCAGAGGATATAAAGGAGAAGTGATCACCAAATGCAATGTGGAATCGTAGATTGGATCCTGGAACAGCAAAAGAACATTAGTGGGGGAAATGGTAAAATCAGAATAAAGTATGGAATTTAGTTAACAGTGCATTAACTAAATGCACCAATGTTAATCTCTTAATTTTGACAAATGTACAGCAGCCATTTAAGATGTTAACATATGAGGAAATTGGAGAAAGGAACTGCTGGTACTATCTTTGCAACATTTGTGTAAATCTAAAACTATTCCTAAGTAAAAACATATTCTAAAAGAAATGTGTGCTAGGTAATTGTTGAAACTGGATGTTAGCTATATGGGTGTGCATTTTACTATTCACTCTGCTTTTATACATGTTTGCAATTTAAAATGATCTTAATCTTAAAAATGCATACATTAATGAAATATATTTTATGAGTTTCTGCCTTCGACATACTAGCAGTCAAGAGTAACAAAAATTCTCGTGCTGACTACTGAAACAATAATGGATAAGGCAGACTTCATTGACTGTTGTTTGTACCTAAACAAACGATATTTCATGTCACATTCTACAATCTTGATCCTCAAAATTTGGTCCGAGAACCCACAACATTGCTATCATCTGAAACCTTGTTAGAAATGCAAAGTGTAAGGCTGAACTCTAGACCTAGTGAATTGGAATCTTCATTTTAACAAGGTCCCCAGTGAACAAAATACACATTAAAGTTTAAGAAGCACTGTTGGTAACCATGTGATTTTCTGCATTTCTGAGCAAATCACATCTAGAAAGTAAATTCCAATAAAAATCAGTGAAGATGCTCATATGATTAATTTACCTTTGACTAGAGGACTATAAATTACTTCCATTTTCTTATATCCTAGTAAAACACATGACACTTGGTCAGAATAATAATATTTACTTAAAATAACATGTAAATTATACCCTCTTGCTAGGGCCAGTAAGATTGTAGGGAAGAATAAAAGTAGCAAATATTCAGTGCAGCCAACTCCTTAATATGGCCTGTATCAAAGAGAAGAGTCTGATGGTTAGAAAGATGGGCAAGAAATATATTAAATTTTTTTGTTTGTTTGTTTGTTTGTTTGTTTGAGACGGAGTCTCACTCTGTCACCCAGGCTGGAGTGCAGTGGCGCGATCTTGGCCCACTGCAAACTCTGCCTCCCAGGTTCACGCCATTCTCCTGCCTCAGCCTCCTGAGTAGCTGGGACTACAGGCACCCATCACCACGGCCAGCTAATTTTTTTTGTGTTTTTAGTAGAGACAGGGTTTCACCGTGTTAGCCAGGATGGTCTCAATCTCTTGACCTCATGATCCGCCTGCCTCGGCCTCCCTAAGTGCTGGGATTACAGGCGTGAGCCACTGTACCCGGCCGAAATATACTTAATTTTAAGACTGTTCCCAGATGATGTGGACACTGGGACCTCTCTGATCCAGGCACTGATCTTTCCCTTCGAAAATTCCCACCCAAGGAACACGCAGAGAGAAGTGATCTATCTCAGCATTGCTTTCCCTTGCTTTTCATACCATGCCACCTTTGAAAATACATAAATTTGGGGAGCACCACTTTGGTTAGAGACATCTCTGGCCATTGCTAGCTGGGCAAGTTAATAGTGGACAGAATGAAGAAGAGATCATAGATCTGATCATAAAGTAGAGAATTAGCCATGATTGTTCATATGCCCCAGAGAAGCCCACACTGGAAGCTGAACATCTGCTCTCCTTGAGTTTCTCTTTGAAATGGAGAGCCAAGAACATGAACTGACAATGGAAAGGAAAGAAAGAGGCTGAAGGATTCACTTGTGGAATGGACCCTACAGGAAGCTTTCAAATGAATACAAAGGATGTGAAAGAGACTTTGAAATTTTAGGGAATGCCTTGTTTCCCATGATGTACCAACTAGGGCTTCATGGATCCATGTGAACATGCAGATGGGGAAAGGCAAACAACTGAGACAAGCTACACCAAAGACAGAGTCCAGTGAATTAATGCATAAATGGAAGGTGGAGTAGTGGGAGCAATACTTATGGACAATAATTTCAGTTTGGAACTATAAGTAAGAGAGGGATATAGAGCAATAGATTGTTAACAGAAACAAGAGAGGGATCTGGTTTTTTTTTTAGATAAGGAAAACCTAAATATATTTGGTTTGCCAGTCAGAAGGAAATAAATGTGTTGATTAGCCAATGGAGAAGGAAGATAAAAGGTTAGTAAAAGGATTAAGGTTCTTGAAGATAAATGTGGAAGAACAAATAGAGTTGCAATAAAGCACACAAACGATGGTTTGCCTTGGAAAGGAGTCAGGACACCTCTTCCCTGGGCAAAGAAGGGAAGGAGAGGATGACTGAAGATAGTCTCAGTCAAATAATACGTGGGGTCATCTCATAAGAGTGAATAGGTACAGAGGTGTGACTAGAGTCATCTCCTAAAGTTTGGAATGCCTATTTTAGAAATGCAATGAGGGTAAGGCAATGACAAGGTGACGATATAATTTATAGTGTGAGCACACTTTTGAGGATGAAAGGGTTGCTAACAAATGGAATGCCTCACAGCAGGTGTCAACCTAGACTCTTCTGGGCAAATGCAGACATATGGTCACACTAGAAAGGAACCGCCACCCCATGGAAAGAGCAGCTATTCAAGAGTATGAATGTGTAAGGGATCTATTCAGCCACTGTGGCCTCCTCTAGCGATATTGCCAGTACATGGTCAGAACTAAAGAGAATAATAGGTTTCTAGAGTTGAGAGGAAAAGTGAGGCAGGAATAGCAGTCATGAAAATGAAGGCTCCCTGGTGGTCACTGACAACATCTTCAGAGTGGCAGGCAGCAGTCTGCTAGCACTGGTCCAGTAGAACTGTGTGCAGTGGTGGAAATGTTTTCTGTCTGCCCTGTCCAAATGGGTAGCCCTTAGCACATGTGGCTGTTGAGCAACTGGATTATTCATTTCAAATAATTTCGGTTAAAATCCAAATAGCCACAAGTAGCTACCATATTAGAAAGTGCTGGTTCAGATTGAGCCAAGAGAAGAAGGAAGCCAGCGGGAGATTAATGAACTATAAGGAAATCCTGCCATTTGCAGCAAAACAACATGGCTGGAACTGGAGGTCATTATGTTAACTGAATAAGCCAGGCACAGAAAGACAAATACAACATCTTCTCACTCATATGTGGGAGCTAAAAGTTTTGATCTCATGGGCATCGAGAATAGAATGATAGAATCCAGAAACTGGGAAAGGTAGTGGGGAGTTGGGGGAAGAAAAGAAATTTGATTAATGGGTACAAATATATGGTTTGATAGAAGAAATAAGACCACTAGTTAGAAATAAGAACATTAGTTCGATAGATCAGCAGGGTGACTATAGTTTACAATAACCTATTATACATTTCAAAGCAGCTAGAAGAGAATTATTTGAATGTTTCTAGCATAATGAAAAGACAAGTATTTAAGGTAATTGACATCCCAAGTACACTAATTATTTTTACAAATTATATGAATGTATTAAATTATCACATGTATTCCAAAACTATGCACATCTTTAATGCATCAATTTTTAAAATTATTATTTTAGAGTGCAAAATAGAAAGCAAGACGGGAGTTTTTTGGGCAAATTTAAGAGTAAGCATAACTGTATTTAGAACAGTACTATGTCATGATGAAGCCCCAAGCGTGATGGTGCCTATGAAGAACCAAAGCAAAGAGTTGGTGGGACTGAGGATATTGAGGAACTGAGAAGTCAGAACATGGGCTGTCTGTGTGTGTGTGGTGTGTGTATGTTTGTGTGTGTGTAATGCACACACATCCATAGGGATGGTGGGAGTTAGCTGAGTGTGGAGTACATTACATACTGGTGGCCTTGAGGAAAAGTAAGCAGGTCCTGGAGAACACAAGATAAAAACCATAGGATGCGGAGTAAAGGATGAGAGAATGTCTAAGATTTCACAAGGCAGATTATTTTGTTTGTTTTTTAAGATACTATTTTCTGGAGGAGTCAGTATGGATCCAGGAGAATATAGATTTCTCCTCTGGCACTTCCCATTAGGGAAGGCAATGGGAAAAATTAGTTTCCTCTTGACAAAGGATAGTAGTAGTGGTTAAACTTTTTTTATATCTATAATATTCAATTGATAGGTTATTCATGAACAATGTTTTCACACTGAATTGAGCAGTAAATTGGCTAAATATCAAATAATTTTATTTTACAGATCTGCTTTAACGTTGGAAGTGGACTTCACTTACAGGTGAGGAAACAAAGGGATTATTTCTGCCTTCTGACTCAGGAGGCTTAATTCCATGGCAAACAGGTTGGCTGGGCTTTACTAGATTAAAGACACACGTTGTATTAGACCCAGCCATTCCCATTCAAACAAGTGCAGAGGAGCTTATCCAGGGGTATTCAGTGCAGCAGTTTTTGACAATGTAAATATCCACCAATAGGTGAATGTTAAAACCATTTATGGTACATGGAAGAATGTCAGTGACGAGGTGCTGAATGAAAATCGGGGCAAAATAAGATACATAGTGTAAGTCCATTTTTATAGCAAAAAGACGTTTATACATCTGTGTATATATGTGCAACTGTATAGTTATGAAAAATCATAAAAGATATTAATCAAGCTGTTAATGAATACTTTGTGAAGTATAAATGAAAAAGTAATTTCAATTTTTTGTCATAGAAAATTTTGTTCAAGTAAAAAAAAAAAAAAATCAATGACCTAGTGATAACCAGTGTAAATATTTTGAAGTAAAATACCTATTACATAGAGCAACAAAATGAGTAAAATGATGAACCAAACCTAGTATAAGGATTATTTCTGATCTTAAGATCCCAGGTCAGCTGTATTGAAATTTTCCTTGGATAAAATATATATTCACCTATAAAACCCAACTGGAAATTTATAGAATGGTTTTCTGCCTAAGGTTCTGAAAATCAAATGGGAAATTTAATTCTTTACCCAATCCTGAAAACAATAAATTAATTAACTGGCAGTTTCCCTAGTTTTAGTCAAATTTATATCAATAGATTACTAAGATTTACTCTTAAAAAACATTTAGTAATTTATTTTTAAACCACAAACCACCACAGAAAAATGAAACTTCATTTTCAGTTAATAAGAAAAAACGTTTTTGACATGATCTGTTATTTTTTACTTTGCCAATTTGTAAGGCTGCTAAATGATTCTTTAAACTTTTCAAACTCTCACTCTGGGAAATCATTTCTTATAGTTAAAAACAAAATTCTACTGGCTGGGCACAGGGGCTCACACTTGTAATCACAGCACTTTGGGAGACTGAGGCGGGTGGATTGCTTGAGGCTCAAGTCTAGGAGTTAGAGGCCAGCTTAGGCAACATGGTGAAACCCCATCTCTACTAAAAATACAAAAATTAGCCAGATGTGGTGGTGCATGCCTATAATCCTAGCTTCTTGGGAGGCTGAGGCAGGAAGATGGCTTGATCCGGGGAAGTCAAGGCTACAGTGAGCCAAGATCATGCCACTGCCCTCCAGCCTGGGTGACAAAGCAAGACCCTGTCTCAAAAGAGAAAATAAACCAGAAACAACCCTATACTTTACTAGCTTGGAGACAATCTCTTGAGGCCCTACGCAGTTTGCTGGAATATATATATTCCGTTTTAGACAATGAAGCCTCATAGGAAATACGAAGCATACCTTAAAATTTGCACTATTTAAAAGTTTAATATGTTATAGGACAGCATACTAATGTTCTATATTCATGACACATAATAAATTTTGGCAATATTCTATTGTTGTAGGTCTTAAGCACAAGAAATGAAAATAAGCTGCTTCCTAAACATCCTCATTTAGTGCGGCAAAAGCGCGCCTGGATCACCGCCCCCGTGGCTCTTCGGGAGGGAGAGGATCTGTCCAAAAAGAATCCAATTGCCAAGGTACCTCCTAAAGAGGAACATGAAATATACGCATATGACTAAAATGTGCTGTGAAAGGACTTTTATGTCTACTTTAAGATTTAAGGAAAATGTGTAATGTGCTTACAGAGTTTTTAAATATTCAAGATATATCTGAAAACTAGCAGAGCTTACTTTTTAGCATAAAGTATCAACTTTAAGATTCTCTTTCCCATTCCGGAAGATGCAGCATAATTGGCAAAAATATAGATAACTTTGAGTTTTGATTTAACTAAGAGTAAAGGGATTTGGCACTGGTAACACAAAATGTTCAGTGCTCAAAAGAGGATGTCATAAAATGTCATTTTCAAGATGAACTGGTGTCTATTACTAGGTGGGGGGACCATCTTCATCTGCCTGAGACAGTCGTGGTTTATGCCTGTTGTCCTGGCTTAATAATTAATATCTGTGTTTTCATTCTCAAGGGGTCCAATTTTTTGGATAAATTATGTGATAGTGTTGCTACTCTATATTTCAAAGTTGGCATGCACAACATAAACCCTTCATTTTTTTCCCCCAAAGCTTTTCTTCATAAGTTCTACCCATTTTGGTAATTGACGCTATAATTCTCTCCTGTTTTTCAAGCCAAAAATGTACCACACACTATCAGTTCTATTCCAAAAATATATTCCAAATCTGCTGCTTCTCTTCAACAGCACTGCCATTCCCCTAGTCCAAGTCATGTCATCTCTGGCCTGTATTACCAAAGAACTTCAGAAGGAAATTGTCCATAAAAATATTTACCTGTAAATTATAGAGAATCACTTCTCAGGCTTTTGGCTAAGATCAAATCTAGTAAATTACAGAGAGTTCAACCTGAAATATTCCTGTTATTTTTATGTTAGATACATTCTGATCTTGCAGAAGAAAGAGGACTCAAAATTACTTACAAATACACTGGAAAAGGGATTACAGAGCCACCTTTTGGTATATTTGTCTTTAATAAGGACACTGGAGAACTGAACGTTACCAGCATTCTCGATCGAGAAGAAACACCATTTTTTCTGGTAAGAAGAATGATTTTACATTTATTAGTTTGTAGTTTTTCTTTCATAGTAAGTATCATTTGTTTTATTTTTTCATAGTATGGTAATTTAGTTTTCTTAGCTTAAATCTAATCTTATTTATTATTTATGTCATGATTTCAGCTAACAGGTTACGCTTTGGATGCAAGAGGAAACAATGTAGAGAAACCCTTAGAGCTACGCATTAAGGTTCTTGATATCAATGACAATGAACCAGTGTTCACACAGGATGTCTTTGTTGGGTCTGTTGAAGAGTTGAGTGCAGCACGTAAGAGTCTTTTTTTTTTTTTATAAATAAGTATCTAAGATTACTTTATCCCCACTGTAAATAAACACTAAATTTCATATCTTAATAAAAGTTGAGTATTACCTACAGAACAAATGATAAGAAAGCAGTTCAGAACTGCTTTCCTTATAGGTTTAAAGGACTTTACATGCCATTGCTTTTACCCTCAGAACAGATAGGGTAGATTAATGTGACAGATAAGGTCTCTGTAGCAACTACTCAACTCTGCTGTCTGCAGGAAAGCACCATAGACAATATGTAAACAAATGAGCCTAGCTGTATTCCAATAAAACTTTATTTACAAAAACAGGTGGCTGGTTAGCTTTGGCCCTACAGCTTTGGCTATAGTTTGCTGACCTGTAAGTTGTATTATTTTTACTGTAAGGTTTATTCATAACATTGTTCAACACAGTGCTCTTCATGAGGACCCGAATGATTTCTTTTTGACCATGATATAAAGAATAGTTACGCTTCTCCTGATTTGTTTGTATCTTAATAAATATCAGGATGATGTACCTGCTCATGTTACTTTCTTTGTATTGGCTACTAATACTATTATAAACAAATCTGTCACCTTATACAGCAATTTTTCAGGACTGTACCCTCAGCCTTGCCTTCATCTTGTTTTTACTATTGTTATATTCCATTCACGCTTATGTCCTCATCCAGTTAAATGTTATATTGTGGTCAACTGCACGTGATTTTGATAAGCACCTGAAATCTTTTTTGGAACAAGCTAAAATTATAAATAAAATAACAGGTAAGTGTGCTTAAAGTTGAATTTCATCTTAGACATCTTTATTTCTAATGCCAGATACACTTGTGATGAAAATCAATGCAACAGATGCAGATGAGCCCAATACCCTGAACTCGAAAATTTCCTATAGAATCGTATCTCTGGAGCCTGCTTATCCTCCAGTGTTCTACCTAAATAAAGATACAGGAGAGATTTATACAACCAGTGTTACCTTGGACAGAGAGGTAAGTTAATATGTTATGTTGCCCATCTTTAAACTCTCTATCCTTTCCAGTTTCTCCTCTCTTTTTCTTTTCTAATTTTCTTATTTTGTTCTGTATTCCTTATCCATAGGATAACTCTTGGAATTACTCTCTTTTAGGGATGTGCTGTCCAATGTGGGCCATGTGACTATTGAGCACTTAAAATGTGACTGGCCCAAATTGTAATGTGCTGTATGCACATTAAATGTGTAATATATGCACTAGATTTGAAAAACTTAATATGAAAAATGCGAAATATGACCTTAATGTTTTTTGTGATCATTGCATGTTAAAATAATATTTTAGATATCATGGGTTAAATAAAATATACTTGTTTAAAATTGCTATCACGTGTTTCTTTTTAAAATGTGACTACTAGAAGATTTAAAATTATATGAAAACAGCACCATTCTAGGGCCTCTCCTATCAGGGGTCTGTTTACTAGAGATTCCTAAAACATTTCTCAATTTGCAGTTCTCTAATGAAACATTAGGAGGCCCCTCCACTGCTAGTACATAGGAGGCAGTGAGG
Organism: Hylobates moloch; assembly: GCF_009828535.3. NCBI lineage: Eukaryota > Metazoa > Chordata > Mammalia > Primates > Hylobatidae > Hylobates > Hylobates moloch. The sequence continues at coordinate 48,129,600 of NW_026652280.1, read as the reverse complement.
AAAGGGATGAAAATAGGAATCCTAGTTAGAGAAGAAAAGTGTCTGTAAAGGAGAGAATTACTCTAAATCCCAAATTGAAGGAAAATTTGAGTAGGTTTACTAGGAAGGCGTTTCTCTCGAACATTTCACTTTATTATTTCTAACTCAAAGGGAAATTTTTAAATAAAAAGGGGAGATAGAAGATTTTTTAAATGCTGTATACATAAAGGTTTTGACAGCATACAAGAATAAAATGTGGTTGATCGTAAAGTACACTCTTTGTCATCAGATATAAATCATCATCCAAGTGCACTACGTTCAGCATTTCTTAGAAAAATGATTGGCTGGGCGCAGTGGCTCACGCCTGTAATCCCAGCACTTTGGAAGGCTGAGGTGGGCAGATCACAAGGTCAGGAGATCGAGACCATCCTGGCTAACACGGTGAAACCCCATCTCTACTAAATATACAAAAAATTAGCTGGGCGTGGTGGCGGGCACCTGTAGTCTCAGCTACTCGGGAGGCTGAGGCAGGAGAATGGTGTGAACCCAGGAGGCAGAGCTTGCAGTGAGCTGAGATCACGCCACTGCACTCCAGCCTGGGCAACAGAGCGAGACTCCGTATCCAAAAAAAAAAGAAAAGAAAAATGATTTAATTCTGCCCAAATTGGAAGGATTGTGCCCAACAGGCTTAAGGGGATGTTTATAAAATTAAAGAATATGATTACACCTAAAATTCTACTCTATACCTTTTCACATAAAATTAGAATGGAAAAGTGTTACTTTGCATTAGTAGTGTGATTTTTAACAAGCTGCTGTTTCTAAAGGACAGACAGTTTAGCCAATAGTAATGGCTGTTAACTTACTGGGCATTTACCTTCTGCCAGGTACTGTTCTAAGCCTTTTTATGGATTAACCCATTTAATCCACATAGAAACCCTGTGAGGCAGATTCACTTATTATCCTCATCTTACACATAAAGAACCCGAAGGTCAAAGCGAATAACTGCATGTCCAACACAGTCAGTAAGTGACGATGCCAGAATTGGAACCGAGGCAGATGGCTCCAGGGTCCTGGTGTCCTGCTGTGCACTGAGTGGTTCTGCCCTACACAGGACCCCAAGCACTGGCACTACCTGCCCTCCTAAATTCCAGCCACACTGAACAGAACCATAGTAAGGGGACCTCATGGAAGAGAAGAAGTGACATCTGAGAAGCCGTTCTCTGGGACACATACTATAAGAATCAAATCTCTGGGGAATTCTGGACAAAGTTCACCCAGTTTTGCCTTCACTAACCAAGTTTATTTAGGACCAGCTTTTCCTCTCTGAGAATGAAGTGCAGGACAGAAAGAACCAATTCCTACAGTTCCACCTCACTTTCAGTAGAGAATAAGCTACATTTTCAATAGTGGCTCCTTTGTGCAGACTGTCTCCTGATAATATCACCAATGACATATTGAAGAATTTGACTATCTACAACTCCCGAGGCTTTTCTGTTCTGCAAAAGCTCTGACTGCAAGTAAATAGTATCTTCACACAAATAATAGCAGATCGTAAAACAGATTTGTAAATAAAATATACTGTGGTACATGATAAACTGGACTAAAACCAGAAAGCCAGTTGTAAGAGTGACCCTTTTCACACAGCTGGATATTTTTCATTGCTCTGCAGGAACACAGCAGCTACACTTTGACGGTAGAAGCAAGAGATGGCAATGGAGAAGTTACAGACAAACCTGTAAAACAAGCTCAAGTTCAGATTCGTATTTTGGATGTCAATGACAATATACCTGTAGTAGAAAATAAAGTGGTAACTATTATTCTTATAATAACTGTACCTATTTATGTATATTTTAGTCCTAATTAAAAATATATCACTTATATTTGTATTGCATTGAAATAAAAATCATGTGTTCATGTTTTGCAGCTTGAAGGGATGGTTGAAGAAAATCAAGTCAATATAGAAGTTACGCGTATAAAAGTGTTCGATGCAGACGAAATAGGTTCTGATAATTGGCTAGCAAATTTTACAATCGCATCAGGAAATGAAGGGAATTATTTCCACATAGAAACAGATGCTCAAACTAATGAAGGAATCGTGACCCTTATTAAGGTAAGTACTAAGTATTCAAAACTGGCGTGGGCCAAGTTGGTGCTGGAAAGGAATCTAATATATTTTGAGCCCTGAACACTTAGAAGTGCTTTACATACTCAATTAACTAGCACTACAGTTGTTTGAGAAAGGAACCATCCCTATTTGCCCAAGTTCTATGCCTAGGAAGTGGTCACACTATGGTTCAAATTCATATCAGGGGACTCTAATCCTAGCCAGACAGCATGGTACCACCATCATTACTGCTTAGCTCATTTCCAGGCTTTCTTGCAGCTCATACCTGGTGATCACATTCTCACATCACAACCTCTTGCCTCTACTGAGTATCCCCTCAATTACTACCTCTGATTTTATCTACTTAAGAGTAAAGCCAGCCCCACACTTTGAGAAGCCAAGGCAGGCAGATAGCTTGAGCCCAGGAGTTCGAGACCAGCCTAGACAACATGGCAAATCCCCGCTTCTACGAAAAAAAATACAAAAATTAGCTGGGCTGGCGGCACATGCCTGTAGTCCCAGCTACTAAAGGGGCTTAGGTGAGAGGATAGCTTGAACCCAGGAGGCGGAGGCTGCAGTGAGCCATGGTCACACTGCTGCACTCCAGGCTGGGCAACAGAGTGAGACCCTGTTTCAAAAAAAAAGAAAAGAACCCAAAACAAAACCAGTAAACCCAGCCCTCACTAATAACATCTAAAAATAAAAGCTGTGATAACTTGATAGTTAAGTGTGCCTAAGAATCACCTCATAAAACTGCATGCCAAAAATGTAGGTTCCTGGTCTCATCAACGAAAAGTTTCATTGGGCAGGTTTCAGGAACTTGTCTTTTTAACAAAAATCCACTTGTGATGACTAATATTAGTATGAGGCTCACATTTGGAAATATAGTATACTAAGTTCTTGTGCTTAATTGAGTCAATGAAGGGAAAATTGAACTAAATAGGGATATTAAGCATTTATGTCGAATTACAGGATGGGCCGGGTGTGGTGGCTCAGGCCTGTAATCCCATCCCAGCACTTTGGGAGGCCGAGGAGGGCGGATCACGAGGTCAGGAGTTCGAGACCAGCCTGGCCAACATGGTGAAACCCCATCTCTACTACTAAAAATACAAAAATTAGCCAAGCATGGTGGTGCACGCCTGTAATTCCAGCTTCGCAGGAGGCTGAGGCAGGAGAATCACTTGAACCTGGGAGGCAGAGGTTGCAGTGAGCCGAGATCGCGCCATTGCCCTCAAGCCTGGGCAATAGAGTGAGACTCCGTCTCAAGAAATATCGGTAAGGAATCATATCAGTGTATTTTAAGTAGTTTATATTAGAATTGCCTTACCAGATCTTAAAATAAAACGCAAAGCCACAGTTCCAAAATACTATTTCATTAAATTACACATAGGCAAAAATTGATTCCAGAAGTTTCAAAATTCTTACGACCAACTTAATATATAACAGACTGGGTAAAACTCTGACAGTGGAAAGAGGAATAATGGTGATATAAATTTATAACAGAATAGGGAAGAATTAACTTGAGGTTTCATGATAATTGAGCACCACTTATTGACAGCTACTATATGCATTTAAGCTACCTTTTTAAAAGCAGAGTAAAATTGAATAGCATTACCTCCTGTTTAAAGGGAAGAACTCATGATTGTTGAAGAAATGGATCATGTCATTCGAGACAAAATCAGTTTATCTGCTTGTGTAGAAATATAATTTTTAAGCCATCAATTTATAGGTGTGACCATGCCAGATACCTGAGATAGAAAAGCCAATTATACACGCAAGGAGAAACAGTCAGATATTGATGAATGACAGAGGTGCTAGCATAGAATTGTCATGTGCCACATACAACGTTTCAGTCAGTGACAGACTACATATATGACGATGGCCCCGTTAAATTATAATGGAGCTGAGAAATACAGAGTAAGGATGTAAAGAAAAAAATATTTTTGTGTAGCTGCACAGTGTGTTTGTGTCTTAAGCTAAGGCTCATTACAAAAGAGTCAAAAAGTTAAGAAAACATTAAAAAGTTTATAGAGAAGTTATGGTAAGCTAAGCCTAATTTATTATTGGAGAAAGTTTTATTTTTTTTTAATTTAGTGTAGCCTAGGTACAGTATTTACAAAGTCTGCAGTATACGGTAATGTCTTAGGCCTTCATATCCATTCACTCTCTCACTCAGAGTAACTTTCAGTCTTGCAAGCACCACTTATGGTGAGTGCTCTATACAGCTGTACCATTTTTCAAATCTTTACTCTCGTATTTTTACTATACCTTTTCTGTGTTTAAGCATGTTTAAGTACACAAATACTATTGTATTATAATTGCCTACAATATTCAGTACAGTAACATGCTATACAGGTTTGTAACATAGGAGCAATAGGCTATACCATATAGTGTAGGTGTATAGTAGGCTTTACCATCTAGGTATGTGTGAGTTCACTCTGTGATGTTTGCACCTCAACAAAATTGCCTAACAATGCATTTCTCATTCCTCAAATCATTAAGCAATGCATGACTGTATTTTTAGTGTACTATGATAGCACAAAAAAGGGATATAGTTATTTCTATCAAGAGGGATGTGAATAAAAAAAATAATGAGTATTACAATGAAAGCAACCGAGATAATTACAAAGTCATTGTCTCAATTATATAATGAATTGCTTCCAAATTATAAGGGCAGCAATCAGATTCCATTGAAAGGAATTTAGACAAAAAAGATATACAAGTAGCAAATACCCACATGAAAAGGTGCCAACATTAGGGAAAATCAAAACTATAAGAGATACCACTTTACCTTTTAGAATGGCAGAAATGAATATCTTAGTCCGTTTGGGCTGCTACAACAAAATGCCATCATCTAGGTAGCTTATTAACAACAGAAATTTATTTCTCACAGTTCTGGAGGCTGGAAAGCCCAAGATCAAAGCAGATGCAGTGTCTGGGCAGGTTGTGCTTTCTGGTTCATACAGAGTGCCTTCTTGTTGTATCGTCACGTAGTGGAACATCCAACAAGCTCCACTAGGCGTCTTTTAAAAGAGCATTGATCCCAGGATCTCCCAAAAGCCCCACTCTTAATATCATCACTTTGAGAGTCAGGATTTCAGCACATGAGTTTTAAGGCGACACAAACATTCAGACAATAGCAATCAAAAAGGTTGACAACACCAATTATTGGCAAAAATATAGAGAAACTGTATTGCTGGTGGAATTGTAATATGATACAGGCAGTTTGACGGTTTCTTTTAAAAGTTACACAAGAGTAGTTATATGACCCGATGATTTGATTCTTAGGTTTCCAGCCAAGAAAAATAAAAACAGGTCTATACAAAGACATGTATGCAAATGTTCATAGCAGCATTATTCATAATAATAAAAAAACTAATAGCAGTCCAAATGTCCATCAGCTGGTGAGTAGATAAATAGAATGTGGTGTATTCATATAATGGAATACTAATGAGCAATAAAAAGAAATGAAGTACTGATACAAGCTACAACACGGATGAACCTCAAAAACATGCTATGGGCTGGGCAAGGTGGCTCCCGCCTGTAATCCCAGCACTTTGGGAGGCCAAGGTTGGGGGATCACCTGAGCTCAGGATTTTGAGACCAGCCTGGGCAACATGGTGAAACCCTGTCTCTACTAAAACAAAAAATTAGCCAGGTGTGGTAGTGCATGCCTGTAATTCCAGCTCCTTGGGTGGCTGAAGCAGGAGAATTGCCTGAACCCAGGAGGCGGAGGTTGCTGTGAGCCAGCATCACGTCACTTCATCCCAGCCTAAGAAACAGAGCAAGACTCCATCTCAAAAAAAAAAAAAAAAAAAAAAGATTTGCTGATTATGCTAGGTATAAGGAGCCAGACACAAAATACTACATATTACATGATTCCATTTACTTGAAATTTCTAGAAAAGGTGAAACAATGGGGATAGAAAGCAGACTGGGATTGCTTGGAGTGGGTAGTCTGAGTGGGGACTGACTACAAACACATGTAAAGGAACTTTTGGGGGTGATGGAGTGTTCTAAAACTGGACCGTAGTGATGATTGCAAATCCAGAACTCATCATGCTGTACACTTAAAATGGGTGAATTTTATTGTATATAAGTTACACCTGAATGAAGCTGTCCAAAAAGGATAAAGGAGATGAACAGATATTTTTAAATATGGAAATAGAGATAGTAAATAGTAAATAGCACATTGGAAAAATTCACAGCTTTGTTAACAAATTAACAAACTTACAATCTTTAATGTTATTAAAAAATAGCAAAAACGCAAATGATAAAGTTTACAGAGTTGTAAAAAATAGAGGTCTATTCCCTCACACAGTGCTCTTGATACTGAAAATTTTCCATTTGCTTTGGAGCATTATGGCTATTTATGACTAACACTGTGAAACACTTATGGCCCCAATACCTAGCTTTTATTTATTGATTTTTTTTTCATGGTCTTGGCCTTTGGATACTAATGACATCTGGCTGGAAGATTTTATTTCTCATCCGGCATATATCATGCCATCAGACAAGCATGTCAAGTGGAAGAGTGACTTAAATAAACTAACAAGCTTTCAGAAAGATATTACAGTCACAAAGGATGTATTTTCTCTAGTCTTTTTCTCCTGTGTCCTTGTCTCAACATCATAGTGATCCATATTTTTAAAGGGTGCAGAAGTTGTGATCCATCCAGAGCCCAATAGAGAGGAAAACTGACTGACTTATTTTGGTGAAAATAAGTAGTGGTAGCTCCAAAGGAAGGAAATTCACAGTGAATCCTCCAAAAAAACAAGTGAAAAGCTTTGCTGTAATTCATGTAAACATACCTAATATATTTAATTTTATACTGAAGAAACAAGCAAAAATGTTTAGTGCATCTAAATGGTCAGAGATACTGGAAATAAAAAGCAACAGGACCTAAGTAAACTTTAGGTAATTCTTTTAGTAATAGGATATAGGTCAACAGAGGAAAAATAATGTGTATAAAAATGTTGAGAGCAGTATTCATTATATTTAGAAATTGTGACAGCCCAAATGCCTAATTATAGAATGACTGTCTATATCTAAGTAGTAGAATACTATGGAAATGTTTATAAAAAGAAACAATGAAAAGTTGGAACATAAAATATGTATACGGTAATGAACTGATTATTTCAAATGGAAATTGTGCTATTACAAAGAACTATTTGAAGAAAGGTTAATCTTTTATGGAATTAACAGCAAACCAGATATTAATAGGTTAATACCTATGCTAAAAAAGAGGAGAGTGGAGCTCTTTGTTTAAACAAATTTGAAAATCTCTAGGTTTCTTCTTTACTCTAGGAGTTCAAGTATTTTAATATGCTAATGTGTAATATATAGCTATATTAGAGGGACAGAGCTCACAGAGCTACCACTACTTATTTTCACTAAAATAAACCCATGGAACACATTTTAAGGAATACTGATTTATACTGAATGCCCACTAATTTTTTATATTAGAAAAAAAATCACTTCAGATTGTTAAATATATACACACATATCTATAGATATGTGTGTGTGTATGTTTTGAGACAGGGTCTCGCTTTATTGCCCAGGCTGAAGTGCGGTGGTATGATCATGGCTCACTGCAGCCTCAACCCTCTGGGCTCAAGCAATCCTCCCACCTCAGCCTCCTGAGTAGCTAGGACCACAGGCACAAGCTATCATGCCCAGCTAATTTTTGTATTTTTTTGTACAGATGGGAACTCCCTATGTTGCCCAGGCTGGTCTCAAACTTCTGGGCTCAAGTGATCTACCTGCCTTGGCTTCCCAAAGTGCTGGGATTACAGGCATGAGCCACCATGCCTGAACAAAATATATATATATATATATTTACAATGATTTCAACATTTAGGAAAATAAGTTGGTAATACTTCCTAAACATCCTTAACATTTATGACTATCCAGATTGACAGAGAATTGTTATTTGCTTGGTGTCAGTATAAGAGTTGGACTATTCAGTGTTGCTATATTTCCTGTGCATTAAATTATTGTATCTAACATTAAAACCACACATGTATATGTATATACGTGTGTGTTCTGTTTTCTCTTTGAAAAGAATTCCCTTTGGTTTTCCCTTTTAGGAAGTAGATTATGAAGAAATGAAGAATCTTGACTTCAGTGTTATTGTCACTAATAAAGCAGCTTTTCACAAGTCAATTAGGAGTAAATACAAGCCTACACCCATTCCCATCAAGGTCAAAGTGAAAAATGTGAAAGAAGGCATTCATTTTAAAAGCAGCGTCATCTCAGTTTACATTAGCGAGAGCATGGATAGATCAAGCAAAGGCCAAATAATTGGAAAATTTCAAGCTTTTGATGAGGACACTGGACTACCAGCCCATGCAAGGTAAGAGAGAGTGACACGTGTATTTCTTTATTTTAAATTACTTTCAGTGCCTATTTTCAAAAATCATAATCAAATCTGAACACTTCATTCCTTCAAATCCAGCATTATAGTTCCCCAAAGGTCTACAAGTTAAATTTTCCAAAGATGTGTCCATACCTGAGAGATGAGGGGGAATTTTCACCAGAATCCACCTTCTTCAACCACCTGTGTGTGAGGAGGAAGCTGGTTTACTCACCACTGAAACAGTTCTGGCTAGAGATGGCTAAAAGGCAACAAAGGAAAAGTTCAGGAAAAAACTTTTTAAAACCTGTCTTATTTCCTAAAAGATTATTATTGGAGGGTGAGAACATAGCAGATAACATCCACAAGATTTACTTTATACAAGTTACATAATGTATTTTAATATGGGGAAACCAGCTTTACTTAACGCATAAATCTTGGAAATGAATCTTCATTTAAACCTATTTGCTTCAGAGATTAATGAGCCTTCTACACTGTTTATGTTTGTCTTGATCATGGTGACCTTTACTCAGAGTACATTTATTGAGAACCTACAAGATGCTCACTGTGTTGGAAGAGAGTAGCTTGTGTCCACTCTGTAGTGGCACCTTATTGTGTGATGCTTTCAAATTTTCAAAGTAAATTTACATCTTAGATCTCAGTGCCATGCCACGGAAAGACCATTCTCTACAGAGCTGTTATTTATGGAGCTCTAGTTACTGTGACTGCAGTTGAATTTAAAGAATCCCCACCTGCTGTCCCAGACACAACTTCAGTGACTTCCTGCTCAGTGCCAGAGCTGCCTGGTTGCTTGAGTGTCCTTATACACCTGTGTCCCTGTCTTAGTCCATTTGAGCTGCCGTAACAAAAATACATTAGACCAAGTAATTTATAAACTGCAGATTTGTTACTCAGTTCTGAAGGCTGCGAAGTCCATCAAGGCACCAGCCAACAGATTTGGTATCTGGTGAGTCTTGCTGTCTGCTTCCAAGATGGCATCATCTTGCTGCATCCTCATGTGGCCAAAGGAGCAAGGGAACTCACTGGAGTCTCTTTTTTAAGAGCACTGATTCCATTCATGAGGGTGGTGCCCTCATGACTTAATCACTTACCAAAGGCCCCACCTCTTAATATGATCATACTGCGCCTTAGGCTCCAACATAAGAATTTCCAAGGGTTACAAACATTAAAATTATAGCAGTCCCTGTGTACGAGTGCTTCCTAAAACGTTGTATTTAAGTGCATCACCAAGTTTAGCAAGAATGAAAATGTGGAAGAAGCTCCTCAACAACCTTTTTCCTTTTAGTGAATCGCCTTTTCATGGAATTCCTTAAATAATGTTTTTTCCAAAATAATGTTAACAAACAGCTTCCACCATGTTTTCTGTAGTGCCTTGGTGACATTCTTTGGCCCGCTGTGCTTCTCTTGAGTTATGTGGTCTAGTTGGTCTAGTTTTAATTTTCTCAGCTCTGTACCTCACAAGACAGTATACCCAACTGAATTCCCAAAATTGAGGATGAATTTTCTATATGATCATTTTTCACTGCTGTCTATGGAGAAACTTATATGTTCAAACTAATTATATACCAATAATATGTGGCCACTTATTGAAACTTCTGTTTCCCACCAAATTATTGACTTTTGGCTGCTGTTTTTGTTTGTTTGTTTGTTTGTTTGTTTTAGGGGCCATGAATACATCAAAAGATTGTGTGTTCTGCCTGGAAGAATAATGAACCCTGCCTTTTTTATTTCTTAGTGTTTTATTGTATTCTTTAGAATGCAGTTACAGAATTTTAGAAAGAAAAGATCTTAAAGACCAGCTCAAACCTATTATTTTACAGATAAAGAATGGAGGCACAGCCAAGTTAAATTATTTTCCAAATGTTCACCTAACTAATTAGTGGTTGTTATTTAGAAACACTGATAAGGGGCTGGGCGCGGTGGGTTCATGCCTGGCATCTCAGCACTCAAGAATCCGAGGCAGGAGGATCACTTGAGGCCAGGAGTTCAAGACCAACCTGGGCAACACAGCAAGACCTTGCATCTACAAAAAAAAATTTTTTTTTCAATTAGCCGGGCGTGGTGGCACATGCTTGTAGTCCCCACTACTGGGGAGGCTTAGGCAGGGGGATTGCTTAAGCCTAGGAGTTCAAGGTTCCGGCGAGTTGCCATCACACCACTGCACTCCAGACTGTTTGTCATAATTTACTGTTTTATTGATTATTCATGTGTATCAGCTGTTTACGGATATTTGATATAACACGTAAGCAGCTATGCTACTTGAATGATGTCTAGCTTTTACAACAGAGAACAGAAAATTTCTTAAATGAGATTAAACAAACACATTGTGAAATGTAATCCCTATTTCTAAGACTGCCTTTACTATCAGTACGAATGTTGGTAAACCATAGACAGCAACTTACGTCTAAGCTTTAAAATTTCAGACATGAAATTCAAAACTAATTGTGAAAATCGAAATGTATTATTATTTACTGGTAGCAATATTAAGAGGCAGAAAAATTTAGTTCAAGTGTATAATTGGAAATAGCACTATAAATAAATATTGCTATAAATTAGCCACTCATTCCTGTGTGCCTCAAAGCCACTTAATAGAAAATAAATTAACAATTTGATTGAGCAGACCAAGATACTCATATGTTTGGTTGGTAGTGGTATTTTTATGTTAAACTCATTGGTATTCATTAACTAACTACATACATTTTTTTTTTTTTTTGAGACTGAGTCTCGCTCTGTCACTCAGGCTGGAGTGCAGTGGCACAATCTCAGCTTACTGCAACCTCTGCCTCCCAGGTTCAAGCAGTTCTGCTTCAGCCTCCCAAATAGCTAGAATTACAGGTGCCCACCACCACACCCAGATAATTTTTGTATTTTTAGTAGAGATGAGGTTTTACCCTGTTGGTCAGGCTGGTCTTGAACTCCTGACCTCAGGTGATCCATCTGCCTCGGCCTCCCAAAGTGCTGGGATTATAGGCGTGAGCCACCACGCTCGGCCAGTTACATACATTTCTGAAAACATAATATGGACATTTGCCTTGCTCTCCCAGCATTGGCTCCTTCCACACTAATTCTCCTTGCTTTGAGGGAAGAAACCCAGAAATGATTTTATTGGCATTGTTTCCACTTTTAACCAGTTCTACCTGAAAGAAAATTATTACCCCAATAATCAACAGTATCAGAAAATTTTTAGATGCTTCCGTTTAAAATGGTCATTGATTTTTTGTTGTTGTTGTTGAGATGGAGTTTTGCTCTGTCACCCAGGCTAGAGTGCAGTAGCGTGATCTCAGCTCACTGCAACCTCCACCTCCTGGGTTCAAGCAATTCTCCTGCCACAGCTTCCTGAGGAGCTGGGATTACAGGCACGCGCCACCATGCCCGGCATTTTTTGTGTTTTTAGTAGAGACGGGGTTTCACCATGTTGACCAGGCTGGTCTCAAACTCCTGACCTCAAGTGATCCACCCACCTCAGCCTCCCAATGTGCTGGGATTACCACGCACCCGGCCCCTGCGATCATTGATTTTTAAAGTTGATGTTTGTAAATGTTGCTAACACCCCCAATTAAACAACAGAACATAAGACCGCTCTTCTCCACCAGTCCTTATTGTATAACTAAGTTATTCCCCAAAAGTTTAACCCAACTTTAAGGGACACTAAATCAAATGCCATAGGTCAGACTGCAGAGCAACTTAAAAACTTGGGTTAGTGGTTAGTGGGCTCAAGAGAATCACCCTTAATTTTATGTCTTGGGTATGTTGCAGGAATAAGGAAGGTCCAATTTAAGTGTGACATGCAGTAAAGAGAGGGGCTTTTAGGATGGTTTTATGAAATTAAAAACATTCAAAACAAATGCCTGTAATAAGAACATATTTAAAGAGAAGAAAAGTAAGCTTGAAAGAGCTGTAGATGTTAGAGATTTCCAATTCATGCAGAATTCAGAATTAATTTTATGTTTGTTTTATGACAGATATGTAAAATTAGAAGATAGAGATAATTGGATCTCTCTGGATTCTGTCACATCAGAAATTAAACTGGCAAAACTTCCTGATTTTGAATCTAGATATGTTCAAAATGGCACATACACTGTAAAGATTGTGGCCATATCAGAAGGTAAGTTATTAAATAGATCTTTTTCTTGATTGTATGTATTTAGATTTTTATTTTCCAACATCAGAAACCTTTGATTTGATTGTGTATAAAAATCTAACCTCGGCCGGGAGCAGTGGCTCATGCCTGTAATCCCAACACTTTGGAAGGCCGAGGCAGGCAGATCACGAGGTCAAGAGATCAAGACCATTCTGGCCAACATGGTGAAACCCCGTCTCTACTAAAAATACAAACATTAGCCAGGCATGGTGGCATGCACCTGTAGTCCCAGCTACTCAAGAGGCTGAGGCAGGAGAATTGCTTGAACCCGGGAGGTGGAGGTTGCAGTGAGCGGAGATCCTGCCACTGCACTTCAGCCTGGTGACAAAGCAAGACTCCAACTCAAAAAAAAAAAACACAAAAACAAAAACCTAATCTCAGCCCAGCACAGTTGCTTGTGTCTGTAATCCCAGCGACTCAGGCAACTAAGATGGTAGGAACACTTGAGCCCAGGAGTTTGAGACCAGCCTGGACAAAAAAGCAAGACACCATCTTCAAAAAAAAAAACGAGGGGTAGATAAAATTAAAAAATAGATGTTTAAAAAAAATTTTAATAAGATGAAATAAGCACCTAATTTCTCCAATAGATAAATCTCACATTTCTACTTGGTAGGTGGATTAAAAGATATTACTTGGTCCAAATTTGAAACATATCTAGGATAGAAAATGTCCTAAGTGGTTAGTACCTTCTCCACTCCAAATTGGCAAGGGAATTCAGACTATGTCTGTTGTCAGCAATAGGAACAGAATGTACATACTTTTTCTCTCTTATTTTTAAGATTATCCTAGAAAAACCATCACTGGCACAGTCCTTATCAATGTTGAAGACATCAACGACAACTGTCCCACACTGATGGAGCCTGTGCAGACAATCTGTCACGATGCACAGTATGTGAATGTTACTGCAGAGGACCTGGATGGACACCCAAACAGTGGCCCTTTCAGTTTCTCTGTCATTGACAAACCACCTGGCATGGCAGAAAAATGGAAAATAGCACGCCAAGAAAGTAAGCAAAATCACTGGACTACATTGAAATCTAAATATTAAGCGTAATAGATATCTAAAATATTTGTAAGTTGTATTTCTTCTCATAAATTATATTTCCAATATAGTTTTTTAAAGGAGTTTATGAAATGAGATCCTGAACCTACTGACATATAGTATTTTTTATATGCTTGTGGAGAGAAGAAAAATAATCTAAAATGTCTTGAAGGTAGCTGGGTATTCCCTAAATAGCCCTTGAAGTAGTTTTGTCTGGTAAGGTGAGGAGTACCAAGCCTTTGTCAGCACCACAATCATAGTAGGTGCCTTCTAAAAATCTTGAAGTATAGTAACAATAATTCCATTTAAAACAACATTTATTGAGCACTTGCTATGTGCTAGGCATTCTGCTAGCCCATCCTATGTATTACCATATTTAATCCTTCCTTCAACATTATTCCCTGATTAAAGCTGAGGATACCTTGGTTTAACTGGAGGTAAGTAAAGCTCAAAGCTAGAACATGATAGAAACAACGTAACAGGGGGGTTGTCTGATTCCCCCCTTCCCCATGTCAGTGGACATGTCCATATGTCCACATCCAGGACATCTAGACACATGGACTATATGATGTGTTGATGTGAGTTTTCAGATGTCCTTCAGGGTGGTACTGAATGCAGAAAAGTCTATCCAGAAAACTATTTTGTTTTAAACAACTAGGGTTCATTTCAGAAAAATTTCAAAGACAATAGTCAGGTTGTTTTTTTTTTTAATTTACAGCTTTATTGTGTTAAGTCTAGCAAATGTTTGAAATCATTTTAAGAGGGTTTGAATAATGTTTAGTCCAATTAACAAATTAAACACCATCAATATTTCAAACTCTATTTACAGATTTATTATATTTAGTTTCCTTATATATTTCAGTGATCTCAATTAACAAAACCTCCCGGCCAGGCACGGTGGCTCACGCCTGTAATCCCAGCACTTTGGGAGGCCAAGAAGGGTGGATCATGAGGTCAGGAGATCGAGACCATCCTGGCTAACACAGTGAAACCCTGTCTCTACTAAAAATACAAAAAATTAGCCAGGTGTGGTGGCAGGCGCCTGTAGTCCCAGCTACTCGGGAGGCTGAGGCAGGAGAATGGCATGAACCCTGGAGGCAGAGCTTGCAGTGAGCCGAGATTGTGCCACTGCACTCCAGCCTCGGTGACAGAGCAAGACTCTGTCTCAAAAAAAAAAAAAAAAAAAACTCCCTGTGATCCTTATACTCTAAAATTCTAATAAATTTAACTTACAAATACATTGAGTTGTATATTAGAGAATATTATCAATAACAAGTTGAAGCCGGGCGTGGTGGCTCACGCCTGTAATCCTAGCACTTTTGGAGGCTGAGGCGGGTGGATCACTTGAGGTCAGGAGTTTGAGACCAGCCTGGCCAACATGGTGAAACCCCATCTCTACTATAAATACAAAAATTAGCTGGGCATGGTGGTGGACACCTGTAATCCCAGCTACTCAGAAGGCTGAGGCAGGTGAACCTGGGAGGTGGAGGTTGCAATGAGCCAAGATGGCAGCACAGCACTCCAGCCTGGGCAACAGAACGAGACTCCATTTCAAAAAATAAGAAGAAGAAGAAGCGTTAAGAGTGCTAATATTCCTTGATCTTAGAAGGTGCATGCTGAAGAATGTTGTGCTATCTGTAACTTACCTTGAAATAGTTCAGAAACTTTAAAAAAAAGAAAAAGTGGGTATACAGAGGGCAAGAAAGCATTGTTGCAAAACGTAAACAGTTAGTGAAGTGTTTGTTAATATTCACTAAAATATTCTTTCAACTTTTCTGTAGGTTTGATTTTTTTTTCCATTTTGAATGTATATAGTGTTGAGAACAAAAAAAGAAGGGACTAGAGAAAACAAGATCAGCCCATTGTTGAAAACGATTAACGCTGAGGATGGGTACCATGGGGGTTATGCTCTTCTCTCTATTACTATGTTTGAAAAATTGCCTTAATAAAGTTTTTTTTAAAGAAATGGTAAAATAAAGGTCATTCAGTAGAAATGTTAACTCACCACTTGTTTGTCACTGGATTCCCAGTGTATAGAACAGTTCCTAGCTTTCCTAGACCCACACACGTTGGTTACAGCTAATCATCATGAAAGTAAGGTGTCCAGGTCTGAACCTTTGCTATTTAAACTGCATATTCAGGGCCTATAGACAAATTTTAATGAGCACACTTCAGTAAGTGAAGGAAGAACAAAGTGTCTAATTGGAGTTAAATACAATCAGCAGTGAAAGAACATTTGTGGAATTTATTGTTGCCTCATCCTTGATTATCATTCGTTTTTATTTCCTTCTGCCTCCCAACCTTATAGGTACCAGTGTGCTGCTGCAACAAAGTGAGAAAAAGCTTGGGAGAAGTGAAATTCAGTTCCTGATTTCAGACAGTCAGGGTTTTAGTTGTCCTGAAAAGCAGATCCTTACACTCACGGTTTGTGAGTGTCTGCATGGCAGCGGCTGCAGGGAAGCACAGCATGACTCCTATGTGGGCCTAGGACCCGCAGCAATTGCACTCATGATTTTGGCCTTTCTGCTCCTGCTATGTAAGTCTTTAAAAGCCACTCTGTTGTGCTTTTGGGAATTTGAGTGCACTCCTGGAGATGTGTTACTATGGTAGTCATTGATTTCATCACAGTTATTCTTTAACCACACTAGAGCACTTTGAGAATGAATAGGGAAACAACTGATGATTGACAAATCACCAAAGCATAATATAAGACTCTTCAGAATTTTGTTTTATAAATGTATATCATTTTCTGATTTCAGTAACTTAGGAACTATTGGCATAAACTTCGCTGGTATTCCCATTTCGATGAGCTCTGTGAGGGCAGCATGCTGTCTGTTCTCTTCACTGCTGTATTCCCAGTGTGTGGAACAGAGCCTTGCATGCAGTAAGTGCTCAAAAAAGATGTGTTGCATGACTTTGGGTTATGGGCACAGGTTTTTTACAAACCCAGCTTATTCCAATCAATCCTGCCTTGTACATTCAATTTGTCAGAGCTCTGCCTCCCTGATATTCCCCGCTTGGCTTGTTTCTTCACCAGCACCAAAAGTAGGCAGACCGTCTGAGCACTTCCTGTCCTTCCTGACCGTAAGATGTTCTCAACCAGTCCTGCCTGCCCTACCCACACTCCAAAGACCTCGGGTTTCCTTTTATAAAAGAACAAGGGACTGTATCCTGAGGTCACATGAAATATCACTCTACTTGACCACTGAATATGGACAGAGGGCCACCTCCAAGGCAGCCTAGGCTAGTGCAGTGACAGAGGAGAGGTCTGTTAGACAAGGGGTCCCCAACCCCCAGGCCACAGACCAGCACCTGTCCATGGCCTGTTAGGAACCAGGTCGCACAGCAGGAGGTGAGTGGTGGAAGAGTGAGTGAAGCTTCATCTGTATTTACAGCCACTCCCCATCGCTTGTGTTACCACCTGAGCTCTGCCTCCTGTTAGATCAGTGCTGGCATTCGATTCTTATAGGAGCTCAAACTCTATTGTGAACTACTCATGCCAAGAGATCCAGGTTGCGTGCTCCTTATGAGAATCTAATGCCTGATGATCTGTCACTGTCTCCCATCACCCCCAGATGGGACCATCTAGTTGCAGAAAAATAAGCTCAGGGCTCCCACTGATTCTACATTATGGTGAGTTGTATAATTATTTCATTATATATTACAATGTAATAATAATAGAAATAAAGTACACAATGAATGTAATGCACTTGAGTCATCCCAAAACCAACCCCCCTACCCCTAACTTCCCTGTGGAAAAACTGTCTTCCATGAAACCAGTCCCTGGTGTCAAAAAGGTTGGGGACTGCTGTATGAGAGCCATTGGTAGATGTGCAATTGAATACACAGCACTCAACAGTCTGCAGCGTACTTTTATACCATCATCTCCATGCTATGGCTACATATACAGATACATAACAGTAAATGACTTGCCTCAGCTTACCAAGTTTGTAGGTAGGTACTGGAGCTGGGACTGTATCTTTTGCTCAGGAATTCCTTGCACTGCTTTCTCATCTCAGATTCCCTGGAGCCTAATGTGGTACTTGGCACATAATAGACACTTGATGAATGTTTGTTAAAATTGTTGAATTGCCACTGGCTGATTTCAGTCTTCTTATTAATCATAGTAGCTATAGTTAATGTGCTGTTGACTGTTTGACATAAAAATGAATCTAGGCAGTAGCTAGTTCATCACTGGAAGCTGCCAAATGGGAGTGGCAGATGGGCATGCAGATGTGTTTAATTCTTTACTGCATTGATCAAGGGGTCAGCCTTGGTCTTTTCTTCCTCCTAGGTGTAAAATAAAATCTAAGAAGAGGGCTCTGAAATTGTTATATGTTTCACTTTATTATTTCTAATTACTGTTTTTAATAGTACATATATTTTTGCAACAGTGATTTTTTTTTAATTGGACCATAGTTTTAAAAAAATTAATCTTTAAGCTGGTTTTGATGATTTGGATACTATCTGACCTAGTCTTGGTATTCCACTCAGCAACCACAGACAGCCTCTTTTTGATGAACAAGGCCTTGAATCTGTAAGACTCTCTCATCCTGCCTTCGGGTTTTGGAGTAACTCGCCCAAAACAAGCTTGGTAAGGTTGGATCAGGGTGAAGAAAAGAAAAATAGAGCTGTAAATAAGTGAAGACAACTCCAGGAAGGGACATGCAAATTCCAAAATTGTGCAATATAAATTTAGAAATATATCAAGGTTAACCTTATCTGTGTTCAATTTTGTGTCTGTACAGTGGTACCACTTTTACTGCTGATGTGTCATTGCGGAAAGGGCGCCAAAGGCTTTACCCCCATACCTGGCACCATAGAGATGCTGCATCCTTGGAATAATGAAGGAGCACCACCTGAAGACAAGGTCAGTGGATCAGATGTCAATATGACTTGTCTTCTTTTTGGGTTTTAAGGGGGCCTAGGGAAGTATTTCTTACATGTTTGGTTGAATGAGTAAAGTGATCACTATGGATTTCACTCATGTGCCTTTGTTAAGCAAAGAGTTCAAATGACAGCATATTTTGTGTTTGTTGCCGGGGCAGAATTGAGATAGTTTTACTCTGTTTTGACACTTCCCATGTTGTAAAGAATGTAGAGCAAGGTTCAGGAAGAGCAAGAGTGTGTAGGGATCTAAGTCTTTTGTCCTAACATTAAATGGGCAGTTTTCATAACCAGGAACTGCTTCATTCCCATTTCCCTCAATACATAGGGTTTGCAGAGGTAAGCCCACAACCCCCATGACGGTTGTAAAATGTTGCAAAACCCCGTTTCCCAACTACTTCATAGCCATATCCCTTTGTCTCTCTATTGCATCTTCACCCTGGACCTCTCACCACCATCTGTTATGAGCACCATTTCTAATAGGATAGAATTTAGCATCAGGTGGCAGAGAACTCACAATAACAGTGGCTTAACCCTAAAATGGGCATTCCAAGATCAACATGATGATTCATCCACAGCATGGTCCCCAGTTTCCTCTTCCTTGTTTTTCTTCCATGGTTGAGTTCCATTCCCACACTGTCCTCATGTCCCAGTTCTAGCTACCTAGCTGTCATCCCCACATTCTAACCGGCAGATGGGAGAAAAGCGAAGAACCCTCTTTAAGCACACTTCCCAGAACTTGCGTACACCATTTCTGCTTCATTCACGTTGACCACAGTTTAGTCAGGTGGCTATACCTAGTGGCATCAGAGGCTTAGAAATATAGTCTTTATTTTGGGTGGCCATGGATCCAGGTGAAAACAAAATTAAGAATTCTCTAACTATAGAAGAAGGTATCAAACTGCAGAGGGAGGTTGAAGTGCCATTGGTCCCATGGAGTAAAGGAGCTGTGACCATTTGGGCTTTGTTTTCTCTTTGGGTTCTATCCAGCTGTAAAACAAGAAGATAGAAGAAAGGAAACCTTCATAAGACTTTTATAAGTTATTCAACTCAAAATACTTTTTCTAATTGGCCTCAGTGGAAATAGCTTATACCTTCCTATGGCTCAGATCCTTCCTTGGCTCAGATCCTTCTACCAAGGATGAAGGATTCCCTCCATCCTCCTGACTCAGTTCTCAGCTGTGTTTGCTCTCACAGGTGGTGCCATCATTTCTGCCAGTGGATCAAGGGGACAGTCTAATAGGAAGACATGGAGTAGGAGGTATGGCCAAGGAAGCCACAATGAAAGGAAGTAGCTCTGCTTCCATTGCCAAAGGGCAACATGAGATGTCTGAGATGGATGCAAGGTGGGAAGAACACAGAAGCCTGCTTTCTGGTAGAGCTACCCAAGTTACAGGGGCCACAGGCGCTATCATGACCACTGAAACCATGAAGACCACAAGAGCCACAGGGGCTTCCAGAGACATGGCCGGAGCTCAGGCAGCTGCTGTTGCAGTGAACGAAGAATTCTTAAGAAATTATTTCACTGATGTAAGGATGGGTTTTATGTATTGGTGGTGGGGGGTGGGGGGAACATTTGTATGTGAATGTGATATTATTAGGGTAATCATTGCCTTGGATCCAAATGAGACTTTAGGTTTTTTTTTTTTTTTTTTTTTTTTCAGGGAATACTTATAGGCAATAAGGAAAGAGAAATGGGACCCACAGAATCAGTCGGTGTTAGCTAAATTACGCTGCAGTAACAAGTGACCCCATGATCTTAGTTCTCACGCAGGCATATTTCTCACAGTTATGTTTTTGCCAGTCAGCTCAGCTCTGCTCTCCTTCATGATGTCTTCATATCAAGATGCACACTGAGAGAGCAGATTGTACCTGGGAAGCTGCCGTCCTTGTGACCCAAAGAAAAGAACAAGGCAGAACCAGGCAATGGCTCTCAAAGCCTCCACCTTTTTACATTCACATTTCGTTGACCAAAGCAAGTCATATGACCAAGACAGATGTCAGTGGGTTGGAAAGTTCCATCCCTCTGCAGGAGCAGGCTTGGTAGGGATGAGCTCCGTAGGAAAGGCAGAGAATAGATAACCTAAAAAACACAATCTATTAAGTCCATTTAAATTTTACCTTCTGTATGAGAGTACTTGGCTTTGCTATTATGAGGGTCCACCAAAAAATGATGAGAAAAGTTCCAGGAAAATGATCAGATGCAATAAGGAAGCTCATGCTAGAATTAAGGAATTAGAAGCAGAACTGAAAATAAAAGTATAATGTAGAGGTCAGGCACAGTGGCTCATGCCTGTGATCCCAGCACTCTGGGAGGTCAAGGCAGGCAGATCGCTTGAGCCCAGAAGTTCAAGACCAGCTTGGGCAATATGGTAAAACCCTATCTCTCCAAAAATACAAAAAATTAGCCGGGCATGCTGGCACACACCTGTAGTCCCAGCTACTCAGAAGGCTGAGGTAGGAGGATCACTTGAGCCTGGAAAGCCAAGGATGCAGTGAGCTGTGATCATACCACTGCACTCCAGCGTGGGCAACAGAGTGAAACTCTGTCTAAAAAAAAAAAAATATATATATATATATATATAACATAGAGATAAAGTATACTTCAGAACAAGGAATATTACCAGGAATAATGAGGACTAGTTCATAATGAAAAATGAGTCAGTTCATCAGGAGGCCTGAAACTCCTAAATATGTCAGAACCTAATAACAGAAATTTTAAAACTTGAAGCAAAAACAACTGAAAGAGAAACAGACAAATTCATAATGATAGTTGGAGAGTTCAATCTGATCTATCAGTAAATGAAAGAACAAGTGACAGAATCAGTAAGCATATAGAAAACTTAATACTGTCAACCAAATAGATCTAGTTGATATTGACAGAACACTCTATGCAACAGAAGCAGAATACACATGCTTTTTCATATAGAATATATTCTGGGACGTTAAATAAATGTAAAGAACTTTTAAAGGACGTTAAATAAATGTAAAGAACTTTTAAAGAACTGCAGTCATACAATGTACTTTGATGACAAAAAAATTAAAACCAGAGATCAGTAACAAAGAGATATATAAAATATACTCAAATATTTATAAATACACATGACTGCAAATTAAATTATACTTTATGAAAATTTGTGGGGTACTACTAAAGTGATGCTTGAAGGGAAATTGTAGCAAAAATGGTTATATTAGAAGATGGTTCTCAAATCAGTGACCTAAGCTTCCACCTTCAGAAGTTATAAGAGCAAATTAAACCCAAAACAAGCAGAAATAAGATAATGATGAATTTTAGAGCCAAAATCAATGAAATATTTAGCAAAAAGTAATAAGAAAAAAAAATTGAAGCCACAAGCTTATTATTGAGGTCAATAAAATTGATAAACATTTTACCAGACTAATTAGGATATTAAGAGATTAAACACGAACTATGGATATCAGAAGTAAAATAAAGAACTTTACTTCAGATCTTACATAGTAAGAATAGTTAAAAAAAAAAAAAAAAGTAGGACTGGGTGGTTTTCTTGAGAACAAGGCCCTGTGCTCCCATGAGAATGGACAGAGTTGGAATATAAGGCATCTGAAGGGCGCTAGAGAGGAGTAAGGGGAGGGGCTTCCATTGAGGAAAGCAAGTTGCTTCTGTCCCCTCTTTTCTAAATTTGCAAATTATTAGCGCGCTTTCCCACTTTCTGCTCCTTTTTACCCTCCCATCTTTCATACCATCCTTCACCCACCTTCAGGTATTAGCTTAACAGGGATGTGGTTGGTGTCAAGCAAAACCATTTCTTGGCCTTTCCTGTCTCACTGCTAAGCTCAATTCTAGCGTCATGTTTGTTTTCCTTTGATAAGTTTTCCCTCTCTCCACTCTAATCCTGCTCCAGTCATTCTTGGTTACGTATGTATGTACTAACCTTTGATTTGGAAGTAATTTCAAAGTTATCAGAAAATTTGCAAGAATAGTAGAAATTTTGAACCCAATAAACATTTTGCCACATTTGCTATTTGCTTTTCCATTTTCTCTGTCTCTCTCTCACTGACACATTCACACACATTCTCTTACTATAGTACAGTTAACAAATGTAGAACTTTAATATTGACACAGTCCGTATTTCAATTTAGCCAACTATCACAATATCTTTTATAGCAATTTTGTTTTTCTCAGGATCCTGCATTCCGTTTAGTTGTCCTGACACTTTAGTCTCCTTTAATCTGAAACAGTCCCCTCTGCCTTTCTGTTTTTTCCCTGATATTAATTTTTTTTTAAGAATACAGGCCAGTTGTGTCATTGGATCTCTCTCAATTTGTGTTTCCCTGATGGTTCCTTGTAATTAAATTCACATTACTGCATTTTGAACAGGAATATAGAGTCTTGTTTTAAAACGAATTTGTATTGCTAATTATTTGTCTGTTTTGTGTTTGTTTTGTTTTGTTTTCATTTTAGAAAGCGGCCTCTTACACTGAGGAAGATGAAAATCACACAGCCAAAGATTGCCTTCTGGTTTATTCTCAGGAAGAAACTGAATCGCTGAATGCTTCTATTGGTTGTTGCAGTTTTATTGAAGGAGAGCTAGATGACCGCTTCTTGGATGATTTGGGACTTAAATTCAAGACGCTAGCTGAAGTTTGCCTGGGTCAAAAAATAGATATAAATATGGAAATTGAGCAGAGACAAAAACCTGCCACAGAAACAAGTATGAACACAGCTTCACATTCACTCTATGAGCAAACCATGGTTAATACAGAGAATACCTACTCCTCTGGCAGTAGCTTCCCAGTTCCAAAATCTTTGCAAGAAGCAAATGCAGAGAAAGTAACTCAGGAAATAGTCACTGAAAGATCTGTGTCTTCTAGGCAGGCGCAAAAGGTAGCTACACCTCTTCCTGACCCAATGGCTTCTAGAAATGTGATAGCAACAGAAACTTCCTATGTCACAGGGTCCACTGTGCCACCAACCACTGTGATCCTGGGTCCTAGACAGCCACAGAGCCTTATTGTGACAGAGAGGGTGTATGCTCCAGCTTCTACCTTGGTAGATCAGCCTTATGCTAATGAGGGTACAGTTGTGGTCACTGAAAGAGTAATACAGCCTCATGGGGGTGGATCGAATCCTCTGGAAGGCACTCAGCATCTTCAAGATGCACCTTACGTCATGGTGAGGGAAAGAGAGAGCTTCCTTGCCCCCAGCTCAGGTGTGCAGCCTACTCTGGCCATGCCTAATATAGCAGTAGGACAGAATGTGACAGTGACAGAAAGAGTTCTAGCACCTGCTTCCACTCTGCAATCCAGTTACCAGATTCCCACTGAAAATTCTATGAAGGCTAGGAACACCATGGTGTCTGGAGCTGGAGTCCCTGGCCCTCTGCCAGATTTTGGTTTAGAGGAATCTGGTCATTCTAATTCTACCATAACCACATCTTCCACCAGAGTCACCAAGCATAGCACTGTACAGCATTCTTACTCCTAAATAGCAGTCAGCCACAAACTGACCCAGAGTTTAGTTAGCGGTGACTAATTTCATGTTGCCAATGTACCTGATTCTTCATGAGCCTTACAGATACACAGAGACACATACACATTGATCTTAAAATTTTTCTCAGTCACTGATATGCAAAGGACCACACTGTCTGTGCTTCCAGGAGTGTATTTTAGAAATGTTCCACGATTTACTGAAGACATAGAGATGATGCTGCTATTTAGGTGCCTTTTAGCAAGCTATGCAAACAATCCTGATGAAACAAGATACATAGAGAGTCAATCTGGCTTCTGAAAATTTACAAAGTGAACAGAGTATCTAGTTCATCAGCCGTCCAGTAAAGCAACCTAGGAAACTGATTGGGTCTCTTTGCCTACCATATTACCATTAAACATTGATGTTCTGTATTGTGTACTTTACTGCATCTAGCAGATGTTCAACAACTCATTGATCTAAAGATACATGCACAATCTGAGCACCAGTTATGGTGCTCATAACTTCCTTAAGACTTGAACCCTTTTAATCTGTGTGATTCATTAAATTGGACCATTGATGATAAGAATACACATTGTATGTTTCTGTGCACATGACTTTGTGTGTGTGCACGTACATACTGTATAGTCTTAAAAATAGCATTATACTGGCCAGGGATGGTGGCTCACGCCTGTAATCCCAGCACTTTGGGAGGCCGAGGCGGGTGGATCACCTGAGGTCAGGAGTTTGAGATCAGCCAGGCCAACCTGGTGAAACCCCGTCTCTACTAAAAATACAAAAATTAGCTGGGCGTGATGGTGGGCGCCTGTAATCCCAGCTACTTGGGAGGCTGAGGCAGGAGAATCACTTGAACCCGGGAGGTGGAGGTTGCAGTGAGCCGAGATCGCACCATTGCACTCCAGTCTGGGCAACAGAGTGAGATTTCGTCTCAAAAAAAAAAAAAATAGCATTATACCTCTTCCTCATCTCAACCGCCATGAAAATTTTGAACACTCCAAATTCAGTTGAATAATCCAAAACAAAATTTATAAGTATAAAATAATTTTACTTCTTATAGTAATAGTATACTTTAAAAAGCCTCAGGGTATATTATCTTCTAAACAGCTACAATTTAGTGCAGCTACATTAACCAACTATGTTCTCTAGTTGTGAGAACAACTAGGCCTATTTCACTGCTGTGTATCCTTAGTGCCTAACATGGGTGCCAAATAAATATTCGTAGAATTACACTGAATTGTATACAAACTATTCGTTTTTGTTTACAGTTGCCAAACATCTCAGAAGGCCCTGTATTTCTGTAATTCTTTGAAATTATTGTTTTCTTTTGATTTCTCAGTTATTGACTGGCTGGGTGTGACTTAGTACATAAGTACTCAATATTATATTATAAAAACCTCAAATAATTGACTCGATTTTGCACAACATCCTTTTCTACAAGTTAATTTTTTTACAAATCATTTGGGTTGTTTATCTCCTAAATAGGTTGTATTTTATTGCTCCTAGAAACAATGTTTCAAAATATATGTGCATGATCAGTAATAATTTGTATAAATATTTCCCACAACACAATAATTTTCAAAGACTAATTTCTTGACTGAAGGTATTTTGCTAGGGAAGTGAAACTTTAAAATAGTGTAGACTTTAAAAAATATTGTTGAATGGTGTTATGCAAAGGATTTATATAGTGTGCTCCCACTAACTGTGTACAGATCAGGACACATATTTTTAGACATCTAAATCTAGCTTAAATGGAGGTTATCTTCCATCATCTAGAATTGTTTACTTAGTAATTGTTGTTTCTTTTATTATTGTAGACTTACTAACAGTTTTATTTTGCCAAGCATGCAACAGGAATATCACTAGTATGTGAAAATGTCAATATCACCTATGTACTCAAACAAAGGTTGGTCTTAAGCTTCCACCTTGAGCAGCCTTGGAAACCTAACCTGCCTCTTGTAGCATAATCACATTTTCTAAATGATTTTCTTTGTTCCTGAAAAAGTGATTTGTATTAGTTTTACATTTGTTTTTTGGAAGATTATATTTGTATATGTATCATCATAAAATATTTAAATAAAAAGACTATCTTTAGAGTGACCCTTTCCCCATAGATTTTTATTTCTCTATTATATTTTACGAGGAATATAACTCAGTTTGTTAGGGAGAGTGCCTTAAAGGCAGGTGTTTCTTGGACTTTGTTACTTAATTAGATCTGCTTGCAATAAAAAAAGTTATCGGTTATCTAAAACTCAAATTTATCTGGGTACTCAGCATTTTCATTGTCCAACTCTGGCAACCTTGTTCCTAAGGAAGTGAAGGTTGCTCTCTGCCCAGAGTAACGCTGGAGAAATCTGTTGGGTTTGGCAGAAGGCTACTATATCTAACCCAAAGAGATGAAATCATTCTACCAATGTTTGAGAGGCTGTTTTAATTGCTTGTTATAGTTTAGAAGGGAAAAGATAAGAGTTGCTGCTGTAAGAGAAGAAAAACAAATTTTTTTCTTCTAGGTCCCCAGCTGGGGCTCTGTAACAAAACACAGATTAACAAGAAAAGACAAACATTAGTCTGTTAACGTGTATCTCATGCATGCTTTGGAGTAACTGGAATGAGCAGCTCAAAGGGGTGGTTAGAACTTGGGTGTAAAATGTTAAGAGCTTTAAACAAATTAAATCTAACCGTTTATTTAAGCAAAGAATGGTTCACAAAATTGGGCTGCCCTGGAACTAGAAAAGGTTCAGAGAACTCTATTGTACAATAATGAGCAGGCCGTATTCATAGACAGAAAATGGAAGTGAGGCAGGGAAGTTGCTTGATTGGTTACAGCTGAGCCTTTGCCTTATTTGGAGGTGGGCTGATCAGTTGGCAGCCAGTGACTGGCTGAAACTCAGCTGCTGTGATTGATTGACACTCAGCTATGTATTACAAAAATATACTCCTAAATTAGGCTTTCAGTTCATTTATGTACCAAGTTAGGCTGCAGTTCGTCATGTGGGGACTCAAGGTATGGAGGCAGCCTCAGGCCCAATTTAGTTTAATAATATACCAACTTGGGGGCCGGGTGCGGTGGCTCACGCCTGTAATCCCAGCACTTTGGGAGGCCGAGGCGGGTGGATCACAAGGTCAGGAGATCGAGACCATCCTGGCTAACACGGTGAAACCCCCGTCTCTACTAAAAAAATACAAAAAACTAGCCGGGCACGGTGGCGGGCACCTGTAGTCCCAGCTACTCGGGAGGCTGAGGCAGGAGAATGGCGTGGAGATCGCGCCACTGCACTCTGGCCTGGGTGAAAGAGCAAGACTCCTTCTCAAAAAAAAAAAAAAAAAAAAAAAAAATATATATATATATATATATCAACTTGGGCTGAAACAAAGGAAAGGGGATTAGGGGCTTCTGGGCAGGGGAAACAAGTTATGGGAAAGTGACCAGGAAAAGTCTGGTAAGCTTGAGTAAGATTTGTCATGCAGATTTAAATTAATGTCTTTGTCACTTATAGTCATCCTGTGTTTCCGGTACAGAGGGAGACAGTCTTACAAATGGACATTTCCCTTATAAATGTAAATCCCTTTACAAAAGGTAAACTTATGTTCTGTCTTCAGAGTTTCTCCTGCATCTGCTATTTCTCAAAATAATCAGCTCAAAATAATCCTTATACTAAAAACGTATTTTGGGGGCTGTAGCATATTCTAGTCTACACTGCCGGTAAACTGGAATGTCTCATGAATGAAGATTTCACGACACTGGCACATCAGGACATCCTAAAGCATGAAGACGGTTTTATTCCTGTGTGACTTCAGTTCCCACTCCAAGTGGCACATGGAGCTAATTCTGGCTGATCTCTGCAGACCATATTCCAATCACCACCACATCAAAATGTCTACAGTAGGACGTTGCTAACCAAACATCACCTAAAAATGAGACATTTCAGATCATTAAATCTGACTTTCTTAATGGACCAAAATTTATTAGTGTCCTTTTGTTTTATTTTAATCCTCTATATCACTCCCAATTACTTTGTCTACTCTTTCCATTAATTATGAAGAAGTTGAAGTCTCCCAAGTGTGGCTTTGCTTATTTCCCCCTTTAATTCTATTTTTGTTTCCTGTGTTTTGAAACTTTTTGCCTGTGTTACTAGGTACAAACACATTTAGGATTACTGTGTTCCTGAAGAACTGATCTTTTTATCATTATGAAATGCCTCTCTTCATCTCTGTTTATAACTGCTAATTACCTTTAGCCTAAAGCTGCCTCCTTACATTCTCTTTTTTTTTTTTTTTTTTTTTTGAGACGGAGTTTCAATGGAGTGAAATGGCGCAATCTCGGCTCACCACAACCTCTGCCTCCCAGGTTCAAATGATTCTCCTGCCTCACCCTCCCAAGTAGCTGGGGTTACAGGCATGCACCACCACGCCCAGCTAATTTTGTATTTTTAATAGAGAGGGGGTTTCTCCATATTGGTCCGGCTGGTCTCAAACTTCCGACCTCAGGTGATCTGCCTGCCTCGGCCTCCCAAAGTGCTGGGATTACAGGCGTGAATTACCACACCCGGCCCTTGTTACATATTTTAAGTTTGGCCTGAAGGTTTCTCCATACTTAGTGAACTATAACCTAACTGGATGTGTAAACAGACTATAACCTACTCTTGTCTGAGGCAATCACGGCTGCAATACTTCAACCACTCACAGGCAGCCAGCTGTTCAAACTGCATCCAAATAAGGCAAACCCTGAGCTGTAACCAGTCCTGCTATTTCTGTACCTCACTTCCTTTTTCTATCCATAAATCCTCTCTGACCATGTGGCAGCGCCAGCGTGGCTCTGAATCTACTCTGGTTTAGGTGCTGCCCAATTTGCAAATTATTCTTTGCTCAATTAAAGTTTGTAAAATTTGTTTATATATTTATTTATTATTTTGGAGATGGAGTCTCACTCTATCACCCAGGCTGAAGTGCAGTGGCGGGATCTCGGCTCATTGCAACCTCCACCTCCTGGGGTTAAGTGATTCTCCTCTCAGCCTCCTGAGTAGCTGGGATTACAGGCGTACGCCACCACACCAGGCTAATTCTTGTATTTTTTTTTTTTTTTTTAAGTAGAAATGGGGTTTCCCCATGTTGCCCAGGCTGGTCTCGAACTCCTAGCCTCAAGTGATCCACCTGCCTCACCCAAACTGCTGGGATTACAGGCGTGAGCCACCACACCCAGCCAACTTTGTAAAATTTAATTTGCCTGAAGTTTTTCTTCTAACACATTCTTTGTCTTGAAATCTACTTTGCCTAACATTAATACAGCCACACCAGCCTTTTTACGGTTAGTGCTTCGGTGGTATATCTTTTTGATTCTTTTGCTTGACACCTGTCTGTGCCTTTATAGTACATTTATTGTAAACAATATACAGGTAGGTCTTGGCTTTTCCCGTTTTGACAATTTCTGACTTTTATCAGAAGGTTTTACAACAATTATTTATATGGATAAGTTTAAGCTTCCATCTTTGTATTTGTTTTCTCTTTGTCCACCTGCGTTTTCTGTTGTTTTTTTGGTTTTCTCCACTCTTGTTTCCTGACTTCTTTTGTGTACTGCACGCTTTAGGATTCCACTGTAGCGCCTCTATTGACCTTTCACCTACACCCCCTTGTGTTTACTTTTTAATTGGTTGCTCTTATTGAGGAGATATAACTAACAACAAAATTTCCTGTCAACCTAAAAAACCTTTCCACAAAGTAAAGGAGAAAGAAAACAGTGTTATCATTGAATAAGCATTAAGCCCTGAAGGTGAGGCACATCACAGGTAGCTCCTAAAGAAACTGCAGGCCGGGCGCGGTGGCTCACGCCTGTAATCCCAGCACTTTGGGAAGCCGAGGTGGTCAGATCACGAGGTCAGGAGATCAAGACCATCCTGGCTAACATGGTGAAACCCCATCTCTACTAAAAGTACAAAAAAAATTAGCCAGGCCTGGTGGCGGGCGCCTATAGTTCCAGCTACTCGGGAGAATTGCTTGAACCTGGGAGGCAGAGCTTGCAGTGAGCCGAGATCACGCCACCTCACTCCAGCCTGGGCAACAGTGCAAGACTCTGTCTAAAAAAAAAGAAAAAAGAAACTGCAGGCTGGGTGCGGTGGCTCATGTTTTTAATCTCAACACTTTGGGAGGCCAAGGCAGGTGGATCACTTGAGGTCAGGAGTTCGAGACAAGCCTGACCAGAGAAACCCCATCTCTACTAAAAATAAAAAACTTAGCTGGGCAGGTGGCAGGTGCCTGTAATCCCAACTACTCAGGAGGCTGAGGCAGGAGAATCGCTTGAACCAGGAGGTGGAGTTTGCGGTGAGCTGAGATTGCACCATTGCACTCCAGCCTGGCAATAAGAGTGAAACTCCATCTCAAAAAAAAAAGAAAAAAGAAATTGCAAAGACAAAAAGTTCTTGCTTTTTATATAGCCATTTATAACATACCTGTTCACAAGATAAACTATAGCTTGTCCTCAAGTCAGAGGATTTGACAGCACCATTTGTCATACATAGCTCATCTTAAACTCACCTAGTAATTGAGGTGGCTATTGTGTTTGCTAATTGCCTTTACTCAAAGAAATAATAAAACTTCTTAGACCTCTCTGACAGGTAGCTAGTTATAATTTGGAGCGAGCACCCATGGAGATGGGAAGATAGGGAGGCTAGCTTCCTTGATGTTAACATTTCAAAGAGATAGCCCCAGGTCCTTCAGAAGGACATCCCTGGTTATAAAGCTGGCAAAGGAGATAGAGAAAGAACTAACAACTGCAAGTTTTTTAAACTAAATACTCTAAGAAAAGAGAGATGAGAGATGGCAAGGGAAAGTTTTCCTTTTTTGCACCAGGGAAAATTCAGTTTTTTCCCATTTAGATTTGTACTTACACTCTAGGGCTATGCTCTACATGGCAAGCGGCTACCAATTGGACAGCACAAATCTAGAACATTTCTATCATTGCGTAAAGATTTGGGGGGACCTTCAGAGTGAAACCACCTTTGCAAAAATTATAACAATGAGAAAATTACAACATGAAAGAGATCTGATCTAACCAACCCCTGTCTTGCCTTTAACCTCCAAACTGCCTTTGGTCTTTCCTGGGCTTGGGCTAAGCTAACTTTGGGAGAAATTTAGGTTATAGTTTAAATGATAAGAACCTTTCCCTAAAACTAAACCACCTTTGTAAAACTAATGAAAACTAACCACCAGGTTAGGAGGATGAAAGGGGCTTCTAGTCTGCTAAGGTGTAGGAGTAAACAATTACCATCCATTATTCGGGAAGTGACAAAATTTGCAACTTCCCCAATTACTCCGGCAGATAACATTATTATAATAGAAAATAAGACTGGCCTTTTGGGCTGTCCTTTGCTGCTTTTGCATTTTTGACGACTGGATACCCACGACTCTTGGCTCAACTGCTCCTGTGGCCCCCATCCTGTGGAAGACTTGGTGCACTAGGACCGTTTTCCACACCCCTATGATTGCATCCCCAACCAATCAGCAGCACCCATTCCCCTATCCCCCTGCTGGCCAAACTATCCTTGAAAACCCTCACCTCCAAATGTTCAGGGAGATTGATTTGATAACAACCTCCCCCGTGATATGGCCAGCCCATTTCAATTAAACTCTTTCTTTATTGTAATGTCATGGTCTCAGTCAATTGGTTTTGTCTGCAGTGGCAGGAAGAACCCATTGGGTGATTACAATGGTTCTGGAAATTACAATATGCATCTTTAATTTATCACAGTCAACCTTCAAATATTCTACTATTTCACAAATTATATATGTGAACCTTGAGCTTTCACTTTGTGGATCTTGCTATTGCCATTCAATCTCTGATTTTCTTTCTACCCTCATGCTAATCAAGAAGCTTTCAGCATTGTCTCTGTCCCTCACACCTTCCATCATACCCCTGCCCCACTTGCTATAATGTGTTGTGCTATTGGCATGATATGAAACATACAGTATCAAGTCCATCAGTGGATGGGAATGGACTCACATTTCTCCACAGATTACAAAAACCCACCTATCCAGATCGAAAAACCATGTGATGAGGAATGTGTGTCTTAAAAATCCAGGTATGCCCTGGGCCAGGTATTTTCCATTTGCCTCTTCATACTCACTCTCTGCCCTTCTTCACCCTGCTCTAAGACCCAGGAGCTTACCTTTTATGGATGTTTCAACGGGCACTGCTTGCTGCCTCTGGCTTTTAGATGGGCTTGGCAAGTGATGGCCTTGGCTAGAGATTGGTGAGAAAGAGAAAAATGAGATCAGGGCATCTCTCCCTCTACCTCCCTCTGTCACACATCTCTCTATAGAGCAACTCCCTCTCTGAGTTCCTGGACCCATGCTCTCTTCTCGTTCCTTTAGGCCCATTAGTAGTGGTTGCTTCCTCCTCAATTATTACCAGACTTGAAACTGTCTCCCAGTGTTGACAACGATTGCATGCTAAGTTCTGAACAGAAATATATTTGTAATTAAACATTAATCAGGCTGCACTTTGACCCACTTCATTGTTGCTAAAAGTCAGGTAGCACCAGGTACTGACCATTTGCATTCCCATTGTTCCTATAGATAGGATCTCTGAAGTTAGGGTCATAAAGCTGTTGAAGAATTGATTTGCATCCCCCATTGTTCCCCTGCATACTGTCAGTGGGTATTGAGATAAATGAAGGCAGGAATGGGCCTTTTTGATGTTTGTCACCTCACACTTACTCCAGTATCAACCAACAAAAGAAATAGTTGGTGACTGAATGAACAGAGGGCCAGTCATAGGAAGAATGGTGAACTGTGGTGGGAGGAATTTACCTGTCTCAGAGGGTAAGGGTTTTTTGTACATTCAAGCAGAACAGTCGCAAAAATCCAAACAAAATTTTCAGACTGGTTTTCTAAACCTGTGCATGATTCACTTAACTGGCAACATTTAATGTGCTGCATCCCAAGCCCAAGTTAGTTCTCATTGTTAAGTCTGAATTGATGGATTCTCAATGGGTTTGAGGGATTCTGAGGAAAACTGACAAGTTTCAGTGTCAGGTTTCGTGTCGGGTTTCAGTGCAGGACACGATCTATTTGCAATGGTTCAAAATCTCTTTCAGTTCCTATATGCTGGTTACTTGGATTGTTGGAGATTTTACTCACTTATTAAAGATCTGTTTTATTCTTCTTTCTTTTTGCCCGAGGCTATACATTAAAACGTACCCTATATGTTCCCCTGCCCCTCGTCTACTGCTTTCAGCTTCTTCTAGCGGGAAGTTTGGTTTTGCAACCCTCTTGAGTTGGACCCTTCTAAAGTAATCTTGAGTTTCTCATTCCAGCCTCTCCAAGGACAACATATATTGTTTCCCTAGTATACATGGGTTCTTTTTCAAAGAAAAACACTGGATTGGGGTACTTCAATGAAAGAAGTTGGAAAACGCACAAAATACAAGCATCTTAAATGCTTCTAGATATACCCCAGCTAGATGTACCAGGTTGAATTGGCTTAGCAGTAAACTATATGTACGCTCACCTAGTAATAATCCATGTGTTTCTACGCTTAGAGATCCTCTGGACTATAGAAATAAGATGGAACTGCAGAAGCGCTGTGGCATAACTATGACTGTTATTGCTTCGTGGCCACAAGATGGCACTATGCATGCAGCAAAAGAGGCGAAGTCAATCTAAGCTAGGAAGAAAAAAAATTAAGCAATTTAATAAGTTCGTGAGCAACACAAACTTGCAAAGGCCAGTACCTTCCTTCACTAACTGTGATCCTCTCAGATAAAGTGTGATATGCTTCAGAGTTGCCTGAGAAACGAGGCCTGGATTACAGAAGTCTAATAAAACCTGTACCACTCTTTGATGGTGAAATACAAAACGTCTTTCTGAAGGTCAGTCATGAGCCTTTGGTTCTATCAAAAATGCTGCACTTTGGAGGAAATGACGCTGGCCAATGGATTTACAAATAACACACTCAGCCTGGTGTGGGCAATCTTAAGAACAGATGTTGACTTTTTCTGAAAAATTCGATTCAACTAAGCATATGTTGAATTCTCACTACGTGCAGAGCCCTGTTTAGTGGCTTTAAACTTATTCAAAGATGAGTGAGACCCAGCCCTTGCCCTCCAGAGGCTCACAATATAGTGGAGGAAGTAGTTACAAACAGCTTATTCTGAAAACCAAGACACTCTGTAAAAAACAACATACCAAAGATAGAAAGAAAACGCCAAGGCTGATTGGAGAGATTAATTCTTCTTTTGATTAATTTCTCTTTGTCATTCCCAATTCCTCCAAGTTGAAGGGGAAAGGGAATGTCTAGGAGCTCTTGTTGGACAGGTGGGCTTTCGATGAAAATTGGAAGTTAATATAGTTAGGATACGGTCCCCTCCAAATCTCAGTTGAAATGTGACCTCCAATGATGGAAGTGGAGTCTGGTGGGAGGTATTGGGTGATGGGAACCGATCCCTCATGAACGGATTCGTGTCATCCCCTTGGTGATGAGCCAGTTCTCGCTCAGGTAGTTCACGCGAGATCTGGTTGTTTTTTAAAAGTGTAGCCCCTCTCTCCCCTCTCTCTTGATCCTGGTCTCACCATGTGATACACCTGCTTTGCCTTCCGCCAATAATTGGAAGCTTCCCGAGGCCCTCACCAGAAGCAGATGCCAGCACCACACCTCTGGTTCACCTGCAGAACCTTGAGCCAATTAAACCTCTTTTCTTTATAAACTACCAGCCTCAGGCCAGGTGTAGTGGCTCACACCTGTAATGCCAGCACTTTGGGAGGCTGAGGCAGTCAGATCACCTGAGGTCAGGAGTTCAAGACCAGTCTGACCAACATGGCGAAACCCTGTCTCTACTGAAAATACAAAAACTAGCCGGGCTTGGTGGCGGGCGTCTGTAGTCCCAGCTACTCTGGAGGCTGAGGCAGGAGAATCGGTTGAACCTGGGAGGCAGCAGTTGCAGTGAGCCGAGATGGCGCCACTGCACTCCAGCCTGGGCGACAGAGTGAGACTCCGTCTCAATAAATAAATAAATAAATAAATAAATAAATAAATAAATAAATAAATAAATAAATAAATAATAAATAAATAAATAAATAAATAAATAAATAAATAAATAAATAAATAACCAGCCTCAAGTATTTCTTTATAGTAATGCAAAAATGAACTAATCCAGAGAGTAAGTAAACAGGAGGAAGGGCGACCTAGATCAGAAGCTTACCTCACACAGGTGAGGGTGGCTAGCGGGTAAGGGATTAGAGGCAGTGAGCGCAGCAGGTGTGGGTGAAGAGGCAGGTACAGGCCACCCTATGGAGGACTTGGAACAGCAGCTAAGGCTGTGGGACTAGACTCTTTATGCAGTAGACAGCCACAGACAATTGTGAGCAAGACACCTTATAACCAGGTTTTAGAAAGAATCCTTAGCGGGAAGGAGGAGATTCTGCAGGAAGAGGGTGGGGAAAGCTGAAGATAACTCCAACCAATGTCAACCTTAAATATTAACCTTTTTTTCTTCTAACTTTCATTGACTTTTTCGTGCATTTTCAGTGCCCTTTTCCTTGCTGTAAAGTAAATTTTAAATATTATGTCAATAGGTCATAGAGGCAACAGACAGGCAAGGTATGGTTATAACAAAAACATTTCCCTAAACAAAATTAGAAGACAGCATTTGATGAAAGATTTTTTTCCTAACTTGAGTTTGTTTACATAAAAACACTTACAAAATTAATCAATCAAAATAACATGCAGTCATTTACTTAAAGAATTCCTTATGTTTAAAAGTAAAGTACTTGAATGTGGAATCAACCTAAGTGTCCAATTTAATCCATCAATTGGATTAAAAACTGTGGTACGTATATACCACGGGATACTACTCAGCCATAAAAAAGAATGAAATCATGTCTTCTGCAGCAACATGGATGGAACTGGAGGCCATTAACCTAAGTGAAATAACTCAAAAACAGAAAGTCATTCGAGACCAGACTTACCAACATGGAGAAGCCTCGTCTCTACTGAAATTATAAAATTAGCCTGTGTGGTGGTGCATGCCTGTAATCCCAGCTACTCGGGAGGCTGAGGCAGGAGAATTGCTTGAACTCGGGAGGCGGAGGTTGCAGTGAGCCGAGATCGCACCATTGCACTCCAGCCTGGGCAACAAGAGTGAAACTCTGTCTCAAAAAAAAAAAAAAGTATGTTCTCACTTATAAGTGGAAGCTAAACAGTGGGTACACGTGGGCATACAGAGTGGAATAATAGACACTGGGGACTCCAAAAGGTGGGAAGGTAGGAGAAAGTAAGGATTGAAAAATTACCTCTCGGGTACAATGTTCACTATTCCGGTGATGGGTACACTAAAAAGCCTAGATGTAACTGTTATGCAATCCGTGCGTGTAAAAAATCTGCAGCCAGGCTCGGTGGTTAATGCCTGTAATCCCAGCACTTTGGGAGGCCAAGGCAGCAGGATTGCTTGAGCCCAGGAGTTCTAGACCAGCCTGGGCAACATAGTGAGACCTCGTCTTTACAGAAATTTTAAGAAATTAGGTGGCCATGGTGGTGTACACCCGCGGTCTCAGCTGCTTTGGCGGCTGACATGGGAAGATCACTGGAGCCCAGGAATTCAAGGCTGCAGTGAGCCATGACTGTGCCACTGTACTCCAGCCTAGATGACGGGAGACTATGCTTTAAAAAAATGAAAATTAAAAAATCCTGCACTTGTACCCCTGAAATATATAAAAATAGAAACAGAAACTTAAATAATAATAAAATGCATTTCTTTTAAATGTAAAATAAATAAAAGTAAAGCACTTGAAATTAGACGATTCCAGAAAATTGTTGACATGTTTGTTCCCCTATCAATTTGGTACTTTGGTCTCCTTTATGAAACTGTGAAACCTCCGAGCCAAAAGCTTTGTCTTTCTGCATTCTTGCATCTTTAGTACATATCATAATGCTTTATATATGACAGGTGCATGACTATTTGTTGTTAATTGAATGGTATATCATACATCAATAGACATTTTCCCCAACATTCTGTTGGGAAACTTTTCACACACATAGCAAACTGAAAGTGAACACTTGAATTTCTACCACCAAGATTTCACCATTAACGTTTTACTGTTCTTGGCTTATTACATATCTATCCATGTCTCTATCCATTGATCAATCCATCTTATTTCTCTTGGTGAATTTCAAATTAAATTATAGCCATAAGTATACTCAAATACATCAGTACGCTGAACACATCAGAGTTGAATTACAGTTCAAGATTTATTTACATTTTTTTCTTCTGAGGCAAAATCACGTAGCATGAAATGCACCAATTTTAAGTGTACATTTGCTAAGTTTTGGAGAATGCATACACCCGTGTAACCAAACCCCTTTCAAGATGTGAAAATGACCATGACCCCAGAAAATACGAATGCCTCTCCCTGCTCAGCCCTCATCTCTATCTCTGAGAGGCAATGACTTTTTTATTTAAATTTTTTTTTGTTTTGCCTCTCCTGGAACTTTATATAAATGGAGTCATACAGTGTGTACTCTGGAATAGACTTCTATCACTCAGCATAATTTTTTAAGATTCATCTAGGTTGTGTGTTCCAGTAATACATTTCTTTTTGTAGAAAAGAAACTATTTTGCAATGGAAGGCAGTAGCATTCTATTGTATAGTTATGTCAAAATTGCTTTTCCATTCTCATTTTGATGGACACCCAGACTGTCTCCAGTTTTGTATTATCAAAAATGAAGCTACTATAAACATTCATGTTCAA
Source organism: Hylobates moloch (assembly GCF_009828535.3). Classification (NCBI taxonomy): domain Eukaryota; kingdom Metazoa; phylum Chordata; class Mammalia; order Primates; family Hylobatidae; genus Hylobates; species Hylobates moloch. The sequence goes on along the minus strand of NW_026652280.1, from coordinate 48,091,870 downwards.
GTCTTGGTGGCCACATGTTTTCATTTCTCTGGGGCAAATACCTAAATTGCTGGGTCATAGGGTAAATGTATGTGTAGACATTTTTTAGAAGCGTTTTGTTTTTTTTTTACCAAAATGCCAGGCTATACTTACCGTGCTTTTTCTCTCCTAGTTTGCCTATTTATTATTTATTTATTTATTTATTTATTTATTTATTTGAGACAAGGTCTCGCTCTGTTCACTCTGTTGCTCAGGCTGGAGTGCAGTGGCACAATCATAGCTCACTGCAGCCTCAATCTCCCAGACTCAAGTGATCCTTCTGCGTCCGCCTTCGGAGTAGATGGGACCACAGGCATGCACCACATCAAGCTATTTTTTTTTTAATTTTTTGTAGAGATGGGGATTTGCTGTGTGGCCAAGGCTGGTTTTGAACTCCTGGGCTCAAGTGATCCTCCCACCTCGGCCTCCCAAAGTGCTGCCCCTGCCCCTGGACTAGCTTGCCAATTTAAAAGAAATCCCTGAGTAAGAGCACCCAAGGTCTGCTGAATGCCCTTCACCTCACTCGGAATTCTAGAGCATCCGAGGATCTTTCCATTCCATATGATACACACCCTACCACACACTCAACCAACAGCTGACTGGATGAGAGAGGTACTGAACCTAAAAGTGGCCATCTACAGGTTGTCTAGAAGCCCAAGAGATAGACTGTTCAAAGATCTGCCCACAATGGGATGACAAAGAATAATCAGTCCAGTTAACTCCTTCTTGTTAATTAGAAATGGAGACACTGGAAAGAGACATTTAGTTAAAAGTGGACAAAGAAGGAAAAAGACACACAAGCAAAGCATTCTTCAGATTTCTTTGAGAGCAGCTAAATTGATGGTTAAAGAGACATGCGGAAATTCATGCTTTTCTAAGGAATGAACTCTTTAGGAGTTTCTCTTGCAAACAAAGAGAAATAAAATTCCCACATAATCTGGAGCACTCTAAGGAAGGGTAGAAAAATCCATGTTGTTGCTAGTACAGGACTTAGAGTCTTAAAAATTAGAGAAATTCGTTTAGGATTTATAGTTTTAAAAATTAGAAAAACCTACCCACCTGATCCACATTGAGAAGCTGGAATGAAATAGAAATAAAGATAATGATTAAAAGGAATATTACCTCAATATTTCCGCTCCCTGCATCCCCAACCCATCTGCGTCTCCCTCTACTCTCATACATACTCCAGTAATATTTGGCCATAAGTAAAAGCCAGGGGGTTAAAAAAAGAAATAGGATAAACCAAGACAAACTATTAAGGAAGTAAAAGGAACATAGAGGCAAACAAAATCCTCATGTCTCTTTCCCCCTCCTCCTGACATAGCCCTGATAACCAGGGATGAAGAGCATCTGCTACTGGGTGCATCCTCTGAACATTCTCATGACCCGACCCATGGAAAGAGAACCAAATTCTTCAGCCCAGCTTCTAGGATATTACCTCAGGAGAGTCTTAAGAGTTATGCAAAGATATGTATATAAGGATGTTTGTTACTATGTTGTTTATCATGTAAAAATTGTAAACAGCAGGTTATTGGTAGAGTTCCTTCAAAATGAGCTGTGGGCCGGGTGTGGTGGCTCACACCTGTAATCCCAGCACTTTGGGAGGCCAAGATGGGAGGATCACCTGAGGTCAGGAGTTCGAGATTAGCCTAGCCAACATGGTGAAACCCCGTCTCTACTAAAAATACAAAAATTAGCCAGCTGTGGTGGCGGATGCCTGTAATCCCAGCTAGTGAGGTGGCTGAGGCAGGAGAATTGCTTGAACCTGGGAGGCAGAGGTTGCAGTGAGCCGAGATCATGCCACTCCACTCCAGCCTGGGTAACAGAGCAAGACTCCATCTCAAAAAAGAAAAAATAAAAATCAGCTCTGTGCAGTGCTACATGTGGATTAATGAAGCATTTGAAAGTTACAAGACAGAGATCCTCCCAAACTCCTTTTGGTAATTGCAAGGGAACCTGGAATAGATCTACCCACCATGCTATCTGACCTTTCTAAACTTGTGTGTCAGTTACAAGGTTTATTGGTCCACTTTTTAGATGAGCAAGCCAAAGGTGAGGTTCATGCAACTGTGGCACACCTGTACACAGGTAAAGCTTTCGGACACAGTGGCCTGTTACTCAAGGGTTCTTACCCCAGTCAAAGGGTGTTCTACTGCAAGTAGTTTTTAAGAGGGAAAATTCAATGTGCATTTCCCTTTGGAATAATAATACTCTGAAGCACAGAGAGAATCTGGCAGACGGCAAAGGTGATGGTGATCACACCACTAGTAAAGACTCCAGTATGCACTGGGTACCTTCTCTGGACAGGCCCTGTGCTGAGCATTTCTCATACTATTGTCTGATTTGATCCTCACAACAGTCCTAGTGATCAATACTATTATTTTTCCCCGATTTGATGGGTGAGTTGGAGAAGATATACAATATATAAAGCTGGTGGTTTGTCTCGTGGCTTTTGCATCATCAGACAGTTCACCCCAGCTAAAGAAATGATGACGGGAACAAGAAAAAAGCCAAGGTTAAGGGCACTTCAGAACTTCAGAAAAACATTTGTTGCCTCTTCCAATTTTTGGATTTGTTGGGACAGAGAAAGGCTGTTTAAAAACAATTCAAGAGCCAAAGACATACAAGTGTTTGTTTGTTTGTTTTTCTTTAAATGCCCTAAGCTATTTTTCATCTCTAAAAAAAAGCACAGGGTAGAAATTTCCATTCACCTATGACTGGCTAATCTTTAGCGATCACTTAGCAACTGGGTAACAAATGGAAGTTGGCAAAGCCGGGCTGATTAGCATTCTTTTTTAGTCAAAAGATCAGAGTTATTACAAGGCACGGCCAACAGCTCTGAGGCTTACAGGCGATGGAAAGGTCAGACAAAGTTGCTGTTCATTTTGTTTGTCTTTTTTGGTTTTTTCCTTCAGAGCAAAACAAGTTTTCTTTGTTTATTTGGCTTAAAAAACTCATAAGATCTTTTCAAGAGAACAGATCCTGGACTGTGGGGAGGGTCCCCAGCTTGCTCAGTAGAGTTTCTCAGTTTTTCTGTCTCTGCAGAAATCTACATCAGCCCATGATAATGAAGATCGGCTATGAAATGCTTTGAAGTCTCTACAAAAAAATTAATTGTACAATAGATTTTCACCAGTGGAGCAAACAACAGCAATAATTTGCAATAAGTGTGGAAAATACATTTACAATCACAAAGAGAATTAAAAGAAGCTTGAGAGGCCAACTAATCCAATCCTCCCATTAGGAGATACCTCCTGACCAGTGAAAGGTGGAAGGGGGCCGCTATCTACCATTCTTGGTTATCCACTCCCGGGGTTCACAGCCTCTGTATCAGGAAGTTCTTTTGTAAGTTTCATTGGAGTCCCTCTTGCTACTATTTCAAGCTAATCTCTTCTTCTACTCTTCATAAAGAAGGCATCAATCTTTCTTTTTTTTTTTTTTTTTTTTTTTTTTGAGACGGAGTCTTGCTCTTTCGCCCAGGCTGGAGTGCAGTGGCACAATCTCGGCTCACTGCAAGCTCCGCCTCCCGGGTTCACGCCATTCTCCTGCCTCAGCCTCTCCGAGTAGCTGGGACTACAGGCGCCCGCCACCACGCCCGGCTAATTTTTCGTATTTTTTAGTAGAGACGGGGTTTCACCGTGGTCTCGATCTCCTGACCTTGTGATCCACCCGCCTCGGCCTCCCAAACTGCTGGGATTACAAGCGTGAGCCACTGCGCCCGGCCGGCATCAATCTTTCTTAAGAGTTATCTTAGTCTTGCTTGATGTGCGTAATGAATTCATAAAGACGTTTCTCTTATCCGGGTTCAATTTTTAAATCCACTGGGCCTGGCAGCAGGACTGGACTTTCTAAGTCCTGAACATAGAAAGATTTAACACGGCCCTTGGCTGCAAGGAGCTTATGTTTTCATGGGGTAAAGTAGATGTTTAAAGAAATGATGGCAGCAGAGTGTTATTGTGTAAAGTTCTGATATTCTTTGTTTTTGAAACTTTGCATTTTGATATCTGTCCATTCAAGATTACCCTATTTTTCCATTTCAAAATTTTAGCTATAATTTTATTACAAAATTTAATTCTTCATTCCACTGATGGGGTTGGGGTGGGGGGCGGGGTGCAGGAATAATAGAATGGGCCTGCCATCTAGTGGCAAAATGAGACAAAAAGAACTCCAAACTGTACCAGCATCCTTGTATCTATAAGGAGGAGAAAAAGGAATATATTTCCTGGATTCAAGGGATCAAAAATTGTAAGATGCACCATTGGTTTAGTAAGGGAACAAAAAGACCAAAAATGGAAACAAATACAACAAATATATACATCATCTGGATTTTAGAAATCCTAGGATAAGTGAGGAGCATCTTAAGGAAATATGCTCATTTTTCACTACTTTCTCTCTAACAGTTGGCAGCTGATGATGAGTAGTGAGTGCAGCTAATGATGGGGATTACCATGCACCCAGTCCCTGCTATATGCTGAATATTTCACAATTGTCCACAAAAGGGATATCATTTTAGCCATTTAACACCTGGAGAATGGGAGGCTCAAGAAAGGATCCACTCTTGACCTTAGAGCCAGCATGTAAACTCAGGAGGCTGGCTTATAGAGTTCCCAATTGTTCTACTCTCCTAAGCAACCTTCTGCTTTCTCTGCAAACCCTAGTGCTTCCCCACTGCTTTCCTTGAACTCTCTCCTAGACACACAGACAAGGTCTGATGACTCCAATTATTGGACTTCCCCGCATACTCCAGTTCACTCCCCTCTCCTGGATCAGATCCATGAGCCTGTCAGCTCCTGAAACTGTTCCACCTCAGAAACCTCTATCTCAAGCCCCAGGGTATGGCTCTATTCCCATCACCTCTTCTCTTCCACTTTCTAGTGATTTCTAGAAAACCTTTCCTCCCTGCTTACAGATGCCCCCTAACTTGCAGACACCCTCTAAGTGGTCCTGAGATAGCACCCTGATTCCTTCACAGCCTTGGCATGAAATTTAGGAAGCCAGGAGTGTCCCAGAGAGCAACATGGAGATGCAGAGAGAACAGGTGGCTCAGGGGAGGCCTAGGGTCAGGAGATGAGGCCAGAGAGGGTGGCCCCTCATCAATAGAGGCAAACATCAGTGGCCTTGAAATTCAGCAGCAAGTCTCAGCATATTGGTCCAAAGGACAAGTGCAATTAGACACATCTCAAGAAAGAATGGTACAGAACGTTCGGGGACAGCTTCTCTATTCCACAGCAGAGACCAGCATGCTGGGAGAGGCCCGTCCCACCAGGAGTACGGGTAGGTCTCTCCCTGCACCCACAGGCATTTTAGGAAAACATGAGGGAGATGCAAGACAGCTTAAGTTAACCCAGAAATGACTACTTTAAACCATAAGAAACAGAATTTTCTTGCTTTGGCAAGTTTAAATAGTATCCCACCCCAGCCTCCAGCATTGGTAGAAATGGGGCTCTAAACAGCAGTTACAGAAGATAAATGAAGGCCAAATCTATGCAGATTTGAATAACAGCATGTATCTATCAGCATGTATTCAAGAAAGCAGAGTCACTGTGGATATCGTGGAAGAAGAGACAGGATAGGGATTAGACCTGACACAATTGTGGGAGAAGCTGGGAAGGCAGAGATCTGGAAGGGGAAGTGAGAGTATCAGAGAAAACTCACTGTCCAGTCCTCCTGAAGCCCTGGCCAAGTGGATTGATCAGAGCTTGCTAGAGATCAGGGAAGGAAGGCCAAGTGCTGTTGGGCTGCTGAAACAGGATGACAGTAGGAGAGCTGGGATGTGTGGGTAGGGAGTGTTGACCACTGCAGGTCTACGGCCAAGTGGCTGGTGCTGGGCCAACAATCAGATAGAAGACCTGGACATGGAGAGGAACAGAGCAAAGACGGGCCGGGACCCACAGGGCATTGCCCAGCTGATAGTCACGATATCAGCCTGCAAAGGGATCCAGAGAAAAATGACCACTATTTCTCTTCTGCCTCTCAAATCTCATGCAAGTGTCTCTTTTGGCCAACTCTATTTAGGATCCATAGAGGGAAGGGATTCTGAAAAACATAGTTCCTAACATAGCCAAAGGTGACTGTGGAACAATCCAGCACACTGAGTACATTTCAATGCTGCTGCAGGATTTATAGCTTTAAAGTTATTACACATATGAACACGTGGCAGTGCCAAATAGCACTGGCTGAATTCAGAGAAAGCCATGGAAAAGTTGACTCTGGAAGTGGACCCGATATATTTTCTATCTAAAATTTTTTTCACACACTGAACATTCATTACATAGTAGTTTACATGTAACAGATTCTCCGATGAGCAATATAATTCATGACCTACACATGCTCTGCTACTGATACCAACATTTTCCCCAAACCTTCCTTCTTCCTTAGGAGAGAGTTCTCAACCAGGATCTGCCACCTCCAGTTATTCACAAACAGCGGCGGAAGAAGAGATTCCAAGCTTCCTGTCTGCCTCGCATTCAGGGTTTCAAGAATAGTTCTGGTGAATCAATAACTGTTCTTTCAACAAGGATGGAGAGCAATTGAAAAGGTTGGCTGTGACATGAAATTGCAGTGTGGCTGCAATTTCCTTGTATTTTCTAAACAAGACCTTAAAGGCTCCAGAACATTAAAATGCTGTGGCTGTCATTCATTCTTATAGTAGCCATTTCCTTGGACCGTCTTCCTTTCTGGATGATAAAAGCCCAAAATTCCAGGCACTGGCTGTCCTACCATCACACGTAGCCAGTACCTGCCTTGTGTCCCAATCCTGGCTCCCAGCATCAGAGCGAAAGTTGTGAAAAGGTGTTGCTTTCTCCCGGATAAAAAGAAACATCCTTTTCCCTCCTCAGGCTTCTGCAGAAGACAGCTCTGGTGGCTGTCTTGAGAGCTGTGAGAGAAGTCAGGAGAATCATAGAGAAGCAAAACCCAGACCTGTGACACTGCTGACCTTGTGAGACAACCTGCAACCACCCACCGCTTGACTCCTCTCATGCCAGATGATCAAGCCACTCGTGGGTAGGCGTTCTTGGGTAGATGCCTGATACATTTTTAACATTTCCAGTTTTGCAAGGGATTCACTGCTTTTTCGCAGCCCACTGGACTTAACTAGAGTGCCCAAGCAAGCCCACTTAGGGCCACAGAAAAACCCACGTGCTCTGTATGCAATCTCCATGCTTTCCTCAGGCTGCCTCTCGTGTTTCCTGCCAGACTCTGCCACCTCCTGGCTTTGCTACTTTCTCTTGCCAGAGATTTGCTCTGAACCTTGGCTTCTGCTGACTCAGTCATCAGGCTTTGGATGTATTAACACAACTTTGCCCTTTGTTCTCCTTTGGAATAAGAAGTCCATTTCCTGCCCCATGCATCCTTTCACACCAGGTAACCTCATGCCCCAGCCTTGACACTGCCAAGCTGGGTCTACCTCATGCCCACCAAACCTGTCCCAACCCACTCCTCCTATGGGCACAAAATAAATGAATGGAGACCATGTGGAGTTAGTCCATAGGACTGTGTATAACAAAGCTTCATGGGAATTTTTCTAGGGTCACAATATATTTTCTGTTGAACACACGGTGATTCATGCTTCCAATCTCAGCACTTTGGGAGGCCAAGGCAGAAGGACCACTTGACGCCAGGAGTTCGAGACCAACCAGGGCAATATAGTGAGACCCTGTCTCAAAAATTAATAAAATTAAATTAAAAACAATATTTTCTCCTATGTAATTCCTTAGAGTTGAATGCATAGACACCAAAAAGGGGAATGTTTGAAAAATCAGCTATAGTACAAAGAAGAAATCAATGCCCAGAGAAGGAATAATACCAAATTCATTAGAGTCCCAGACTCTTCCTCTGTGTTAACTCTAGTCATGTATTTGTTTATGTGGAGGTCTTCTACAGTAAGTATTGGGGCAATACTGATACCTGTTAATGGATATTATGCCTTTGACAAACGGTTTTTTTTCTTCCACTACATGTAAATGCTGTCATTATCAATATAGAGAATGTAGTTAAACTTCCACAGTGGGCACAGGTGAGAATTTCACTGCCATCAATTTCAAAGCTAAACCCTGATCTCAGTCAGTATTTATAATATTTATGAGTTATAATTAGGACATCCAATTTGTCTTGAGTTTGCACATCATTATGCTTCACAATAAAAAGTAACCAGGTTCTTAGTGCCTGAATTTTTTTAATCATTCTTCTTGGTTGAGGACCTTAATCTTGGCTTCAACTCTGACATTAAATTAAATACACTTGCACACAAATTATTCTAATTGCCTTATTTAGCCAGAGAAGAACAGGATCTGGCCATGAAGCATTTCCCCATTACCTGCACCTGAGCTAGTCCCTGATCTAGCACTGTCACCTCTGCAGGAAGGCCTGGCAAGGTTTACCGTTCTGTCCCCTGCTCTGGGAATCAATATCCAGGTCTCTGAGTGCTGCCTCTTCTCCTGGCCTACGCTCTGCCCCCACAACCCTCACACCCACCCGCTACTCCGTATCTGATTGGGTCCCTCTACCTAGGTGTTTCCAAGTGGTAAACTGCACCTAGTGCTATCTTTTGGATATTTGTCCCTTCCAAACCTCATGTGGGAATTTGATCCCCAGTGTTGCAGGTGGGGCCTAGTGGGAGGTGTTTGGGTCATGGGGGCAGATCCCTCATTAATTGATGAATGCCCTCCTTTGAGGATGAGTGAGTTCTCACCCTTAGTTCCCACGAGAACTGGTTGTTAAAAAGAGCCTGGCACCAGCCCTTTCTCTCCTGCTTCCTCTCTGGCCACGGGATTTCTGCACACACCAGCTCCCCTTCACCTTCTGCCACGAGTGGAAGCAGCCTGAGGCCCTCACCAGAACCAGATGCTGGCACCATGCTTCTTATGCAGCCTACAGAACTATGAGCCAAATAAACCTCTTTTCTATATAAATTACCCGGTTTCAGGTATTCCTTTATGACAACACAAAATGGAGTAGGACACCTAGACATCCAGGTTTATAAATGTAAACACATATATACGTGCATTTTCACACACAGCTTGTTAGAATGTGTGTGTCACTGGGGCTCTTTTATCTATACACTCAGAAAAAGGCGTCTGCTTCATTTTATTTTTGCCTTTGCTCACCTCGGCTCCTTTATTTCTGATACTAGCAATTCAAGAAAGTGGCATTTTAATTCAATCAACCCAGAAAATCAATCCCAATTGACCTTGGGACCATATTTTTATTTTCATTTAAACTTAACTAAAATTATTGAAAAGAATGAAAAATAATAAGAAACAGAAAAACCTAATAGCTTGGAACAACATGTATTCGCTAATTTTGTTTACTAATACCTCCATCCAGGGGAGTTCTTTCTAGCAAGATTCTTTTTTATTTTTATTATTATTATTATTTTTTGAGCAGAATCTCACTCTGTCACCCAGGCTAGAGTGCAGTGGTGCCATCTTAGCTCACTGCAACCTCTGCCTCCCAGGTTCCAGTGATTCTCCTGCCTCAGCCTCCTGGGTAGCTGGGATTACAGGCACACACCACCATGCCAGGTTAATTTTTTGTATTTTTGGTAGAAATGGGGTTTCACCACGTTGGCCAGGCTGGTCTCGAACTCCTGACCTCAAGCGATCTGCCCACCTCGGTCTCCCAAACTGTTGGGATTACAGGCGTGAGCCACCATGCCTGGCCTGCAAGATTCTTTTTTATTGAGGCAATTAAAAGTTACAAGAGAAGAAATGGCTGTGTAAAAATAGGAGCAAATAGAAAATGAGAATGGCCAGGCGCAGTGGTTCATGCCCACAATCCCAACACTTTGGGAGGCCAAGGTGGGTGGATCACCTGAGGTTAGGAGTTCAAGACAAGCCTGGCCAACATGGCAAAACCCCGACTCTACTAAAAATACAAAAAATTAGCTGGGTGTTGTGGTGGGCACCTGTAATCCCAGCTACTCAGGAGGCTGAGGCAGGAGAATCGCTTGAACCCGGGAGGCGGAGGTTGCAGTGAGCCAAGATCACACCTTCCATTCCAGCCTAGGAGTGCAAAAAAAAAAAAAAGGAAGAAAAGAAAATGATAATCTTACCATCTCAGCCCTCAAGTAAAAGAAAAGGGCAGGGCTAAGTCAGCAGAGTGATCAGGAAACAGATTCCACAGCCCTATTGCCTAAACGGAGGGGCAAACAAGATTCAGGCATTTCCTTCTTGGTCTACATGTGGATTGTGTCCCCCACCAGTAGAAACTCCCCCCTAACAGTTCTCACAGTTGTTCACCTAAACCTGAGCAGTGCTCTGGGGTGCATTCGCTGGTGAGAAGCTCTCCTTGCTTGAGCCAGTTTTAGGAGAAGGAATAGTGGGATTGAAAGTCACTAGGGCGCTAGCCTATGGCCAAGTACTATGAATGGCCCGCCACGTTCCAGAAACCCCCATGTGAGATCTTTCTCTGGGTTAAAGCTCCATGGTTGCTAATTGCTGTGAGAGTGATAGAGTCCCCTAAGTCTAATGAAGCCTGGAAGCTGAAGGACATCGTGTGGACTTGGGCCCTGAGAGGTTCCTGAACTCCAGAATTCTGCAAGTTATATGACTTTCATTTAAATTTTCTTTTTAATTGAGAAGGGGTCTCACTCAGTCACCCAGGGTGGGGTGCAGTGGCTTGATCACAGCTCACTGCAGACTCACACTCCTGGGCTCAAGCAATCCTCCTGCCTCAGCCTCCTAAGTAGCTGGGACAATGGGACATGCCACTATGCCTGGCTAATTTTTTTTGGTAGAGATGAGGTCTCACTACACTGCCCAGGCTGGTATTGAACTCCTAGCCTTAAGTGAGCCTCTTGCCTTGGCCTCCCAAAGTGCTGGGATTACAAGCATAAGCCACCATGCCTGCAGTTATATGACAATGATTGTTTCTTTTTAAATGAGGAAGCATTAGCTTAGAGAACTGAGAAATCCCTGTATGTAGTAGGTGAAGCAAACCATGCTAAAATAAACACATATAATTGGAGAAGCTAAGACTATTCTTAAAGCTACGTCAGTCATTCTAGCTGCCAATCAAAACCTGCACACAAAAACCTGGACATAAATATTTACAGTAGATTTATTTATTTATTTATTTATAATTTGGCATAGTTGATGCCAAAACTTGGAAGCAACCAAGTTGCCCTTCAATAGGTGAGTGGATAAACAAATTTTAGTGCATCCACACAACAAAATATGATTCAACAATAAAATGAGGTATCAGGCCATGAAAAGACATGAAGAAATTTTAAGTGCATATTACTAAGTGAAAGAAGCCAATCTGAAAAGGCTACATACTATATGATTCCAACTGTCTGACATTCTGGAAAATGCAAAACCATGGAGACAGTCAAAAGACCGGTGGTTGCCAGGGGTTGCAGGGGAGGTAGGGAAAGAGAAGGCGATAAATAGGTGGAATACAAGGGGATTTTAGGTCAGTGAAACTATTCCATATGATACGGTGATGGCGGATGTGTGTTATCATACAATTGTCAAAACCTCATTCAACACAAAGTGGATCCTAATGTAAACATGGACTTCAGTTGAGAATAATGCATCAATATTGGCTATCAATTACAACAAATGCACCACACCGATGCAAGATGTTTATCATTGGGGAAGCTGTCAGGTGGAAGATTTGAGGAGATACAAGGATAAAGGGGATAAATAGTATATCAGAGACAAAGAACAAGACTTGGCTGAAAGAAGGCAACATATTAGAAAGAGGTTTTATAAGAAGTCATTCAAGTGACGAAATATAAGGATAGACTGAGAGCCGATTCTTTGTTAAACCCGTGCTTTCCAGGCCTTGTTCTTCCCAATCTTTACCAATCTTCAGCAATGCAGAGGAGGAACTAGAAACTCTGGGAGACCTGAGATTCATCTACACACCTAGAAGGTGGTAAAAGCAGGGTTTGGACGAGGTCTGTCTGACTCACAGCTCCTGATCCTTCCTCCACCCCACCCTACCTTTGTCTACTTAGAGGAGACCCCAGCTTGTCTTCTACTTGGGATGGGGGTAGCCATGGAAATACTAGGAACAACTTAACAGTTATTCCCAGCAGCTGCCTGAGGAGATTTTCTCTGCAAGAACAGAGGATAATGAATTCTCCTAATGAATGAGAGAAATCCCAGAGGTAAACAGAGGTGTAAACACCCAAAAAGGTCACAGTCACGATAGCCCAGCAAGACAGCATCGAAAGACGAGTCTGCTCTGTCTTTAGAGAAGAGGGGTGTTTTCTGAGAGCCTCTCACTGCAGATTCTCTGCTGAGCTGGCAGCTCCAGCCTAGCGCTCAGAGGAAGCCACAATGAGAAGACCAATTTTCCACAGTCCTAAGAAGAGACGCATCCCCTTCTGTGTATACATTTCTCTTGCATTCACTGTTTTCACTCAGCCCCCTGCAGCCTGCATAAGACTTGAAATTGCAACCCTTATACCTTCAAGTCCAGATTATCCTTCTTAAAGGGAATCAACCATTGTTGAAATCCCCAGATAATCCCCCAACCTCATTTGTACCATTTTTTGTACTGCTTTCCCAGAAAGTTCAAGCCCTAGACTGAAGAAACACATGAAGTAAAATTGATGGCTTTGAATGGAAAATCCCAGCTAAGAATCCAACAGAACATGGTGTACCAGGGCCCCAAGCATGCTTCCTGTTCCCCACTAGCTACCGGCTCCCAGGCCCATTCCTCCTCAGACTGCCATGGGCCTGTGCAGACAGCCCTGGAGGAGGCGAGGAGGTTCCTTCCAGACTTGACGAGGTCTGGGTAAGGGCAGCAGGCACAGTGCAGACTCCTCCCACGAGCCCAGGTCAGGGCACAGTCCGGCTGCCGTCGAGGTTTGGATCTTAATCTCCGATTTGGCTCTAAAAGCTGCTCAGGCAGCACCCAGTGCAATAACTGTGGGGCAAAATCAAGAAGTATCTAGCAGGAGAGGGTTTCCAGAACAACTGTGCCAAGGGTCCTAAAAACTGAGCATTGAGCCTATGGACACTAGCCCCTGGATGGTCTAGAGGGCCCAGGATCCTACTTTAACCTGTTCTCCCAGCCAAGCAGGAGCAAACCACATCTGACTTAATATACTCTTGTGGAAGATCTACCTGCTCTGTGCTTCCTCACAGTCTCTGCTAGAGCCACTGGCATGGTACAAGTGACAGCAAGCTTGCAGGATGGACACGTGGGAGATAAGGGGGAAAGGGAAGAAAGAGAGGGAAGGAGGGAAAGTGGGGAAGTGAAAACAGTCTGTAGGTGGGCAAAGGGTAATGAAAATTTCAGTGCTAGAACTCCCTTCTCCTCCCTGCTTCATTTCTGTATCTTTGAATCTTATCATTTGCTCTAGACCCCAGTGAAATCTCCTCCACAAAGTCTTCTTTAATGCCACAACTGAATACTGAGAGCTCCCCATTTCCCAAGTGTGTTGGGCAATTTCAGTCGGAACCACCAATGCAGCACTTTATGACATGCCTCTGGTTTCCAGAATATAACCTTGGTTCCTGACACACTCTCCAAACACGAGGCTTCACTTGCTCAAGGACAGTTATGCTAGACACTTTCCTTGTAGCCAAGATCTAGGACTGCACTTCACCCTTCAAGATGGGCATTCGCTCACTGATTGAATTCCCTCCCCAAGTCCCAGCATGCTCTCATCTATGTAGGCACTGGCAGGAGAACCCTCGAGAGCTTTTCTTCAGGACCAAGGGAAGGCAGTGCTCTTGTTCCCTATCTCTGGGCCTCCAGAGTATGAGGGCACAAAGGTACAGCAGAGGGCCTGCCAATCCTTGGCCTAGGCATTTAAGGTGGTCTGGAGCTGATATTCATCCAGAAATGGGTTACTGTTTTTCAAACACCCATACACACATTTGATTTATAAAATACAAGCCAGGCATGAGGACTCATGCCTGTAATCCCAGCACTTTGGGAGACCAAGGCAGGAGGATTGCTTGAGTTCAGGAGATTGAGACCAGCCTGGGCAACATGAAGAGGCATTGCCTTTTCTTTGCTTTTTTTTTTTTTTTTTTTTTTTTTTTTGAGACGGAGTCTCACTCTGTCACCCAGGCTGGAGTGCAGTGGCGTGATCTCGGCTCACTACAACCTTCACCTCCTGGGTTCGACCGATTCTCCTGCCTCTGTCTCCTGAGTAGCTGGGATTACAGGCACCCACCATCATGCCTGGATAATTTATGTATTTTTGTAGATACAGGGTTTCACCATGTTGGCTAGGCTGGTTTTGAACTCCTGACCACAGGTGATCCACCCACTTCAGCCTCCCAAAGTGCTGGGATTACAGGCGTGAGCCACCATGCCTGGCCAAGAGGCATTGTCTTTACAAAAAATTTGTTTAAAAATTAGCCAGGCATGCAGTGCATGCTTGTGGTACCAGCCAATTGGGAGGCTGAGGTGGGAGGTTTGCTTGAGCCCAGGAGGTCGAGGCTGCAGTGAGCTGTGTTCACATGACACCACTCCAGCCTGGGTGACAAAGTGAGACCCTGTCTCAAATAATAATTTAAAAGAATAAAATACAAAGCCATTTCAAGCCATTACTGACTTTTTATTAACATTTTGTTATAAATTTATTTTTAAATAGGTAGATATTAAAAGTTCAGGTCCCAGGATTTTTTGACATTTGAAAGAACTTCAATGTCATATTAGAACATTTTGGAACTACTGATCCATACATGAATGCTGTTCCTTTCCTCATTCACAGTCAGGTGGCATGCTGCTAGCTGCAGCCCAGAATCCAGGTTCCCCATTTATGAACACACAGTCATTGAGTCTGCCAAAAATTAGCGTCTGAATTTGCAGAAGTTCAAGGCTTAGGGAATAGTTTAAAGGCAACTGATGCAACAGTCACTCTTGACCAATTTGCTGGGAGCTGAAATCATACACAGTCTATAAATATGACTTAAACAGTTCTATTTCAGTTTATAATAAACAATAAGGCTCAGCTCCAATCCTTCCCTCTCCCCAGTGAGGATTTTTTTTTTTTTGAGACGGAGTCTCGCTGTCTCCCAGGCTGGAGTGCAGTGGCGCAATCTCGGCTCACTGCAAGCTCCGCCTCCCGGGTTCACGCCACTCTCCTGCCTCAGCCTCCCCAGTAGCTGGGACTACAGGTGCCCACCACCACGCTCGGCTAATTTTTTGTATTTTTAGTGGAGACGGGGTTCCACCATGTTAGCCAGGATGGTCTCGATCTCCTGATCTCGTGATCCGCCCGCCTCGGCCTCCCAAAGTACTGGGATTACAGGCGTGAGCCACCGCACCCAGCCCCCAGTGGGGATTATTCAGAGCCCTACCCTTGCATAGTTAGGAAAGGTGGGGACCAAGTTTCGTATTTCATGGTATTAACAGACACAACAAAACTCTCTTTCCTTGACCCAATTCACTGCCTTTATTTTCACAAACTACGTGATGCAATAGCCATTTAGCATAGTGTGTCCCACTAAAATAAATGGGGACATCATTTAAATGCCATACTAACTCGTTACATTTCTACATGCTTATAAACCATGAGGCAACTATCAAGTTAATAAACAGCCAAATTCTGATGGATTTACATTTATATTGTTGACACTGTATCTGCATTCAGCGCAAAAATGAAATGGGTCTTAAAATGAGTCGTGATAAAGTGATTGCTATCAAAAGGCTGGAAGATGGATCCAGACAGCCGTGGGCTTGCAACTTTCTCTATCGAACAACAAACAGACCCAAAGATTAAAGTGCTCAAATAAAAATTAGGGCAGGTCTGCCAACCCCATTTCCACCTCTACCAGATGGGACCAGTATTCATGAATTACTATGGCCCATAAACTGTGTTGTGCTTCTTATCCACTATTGAATTCAATCCTCCCTAACAGGCAGATGCTATTCTTGTCACTAGTTAACAGATAAGGACACTAAGCCTCGGTTGTGTAAGAAAATACAAGTAAACAATCTAGTACAAAGCAAACTCAGGCAAAGTCAGACTCAGACCAAGATTTTCTGAAAATCCAAAGCCCATACTATTCCTCTTACATTACTTTGCTTCTCAAGTGAAATATTATTTCTTTGCCTAGCAGCCTTCACTTACAGTCAGGGTGGGTGTGGACAGATCTGTGTATGGCTCTAGTATAAGAAAGTGGGGAGATGTTTAGAAGGCTCAAAAAACTGTTGACACCAAAAATTCAAACTATCCCTTGTCCACAGAAGTCCCAGCTGAGTTTTTAAATCAATATTCCCTCAGCTGACCCTGATAAGACAGAGATTTCAAAAATCAAATATGCACAGACATGTTCCACTTACTCATGTAAACTTCTTAAAAACTCAGCAATGAATTACCATATGGAGCTCCAAGTACAAATGCTATGTCTATTGCCTTTGAGGTCTCCAGGCAGAGGTGAGCAGTGAAGGAAGGACTCTAGGGGATGGGCATAAGGCATGGTGGGCAGCTTACCCATCTCAGGAACTGGCTTCAGCCCCATGGCACCACAGGGATGGAGGTAAGAGATTGCAAACGCAGTGGGCTGACTGCAACTGTGCTCTTAGGAAAAGCGCTAACCCCAATCAGCAGCAATCACACTTGATCTTCAGGATGACTTTGGAGCAGTTCTCAGAACTAAGCAGTGGAGAGAAGGCCAAATGAGATTATACATGACTCAGATAAAGCGATGGATAAATTAATTTTGTTTTCTTGTGCAAACATTCATCCCAGCTGAAGAATTATAGTGTTGGCATGAATATGCATTAAAAGAACAGAAGCTGAATTGTGTTCCAAAGGAATTGTATTGACTACACAAGCAGCTAATGACATGGTTTACTTCTCTGGAAGAATCAGCACTCATTTTCAGAGTGACTTTATAGTTTAAATTCTTTGAATTGAGAGCACAATGAACAAGCTCCTCTACTGAATTTGTAAGTGACTATGACATGGCAACACCAAGTCACTATCTGGGTAACTCATCGGCCTGTGGAAACCAGTGTTGATCATTGCTTTTGCACCAGCCTTCCTAAGCTAGTGCTGTCTGCAAACAGATCTTTCTGTGCAGATTAGAGAGAGCCTGATTCAGTAGAACCTACATGTCACAGATCATTTGCTTTGCCTCTCTCAACACAGAACTTTAGCATCTGATTAACGGAGGCCAGATGTCCTCCTTGGACACCTGGCCAGATGGATTTGTTTCTGAGCAAAGTCAGAGGAAACCAGAGGTAGCCATGCACCTGGTCCCCAGTCAGCTTAGCCCTTTTAATGTGCCTAGCCATCCCTGAAGTTTTGCCCTGTTAACGAAATAGGAATTTGCCATTGCTATCTTTACAGGTGTTCACAAAGCCATAGACTAAAATGACTACAATTTGAGATCAACTGACTCAAAAGCTTTATCTCCTAGAGGAAAGAAAACTAAAGTCCAGAGAGGTTAAGTGACTAGGCCAAAGTTACCCAGCTAGGAGGTGGCAAAGCTTTTAAAGACACCAGACTCTAGATTCCATGGCCCAACCTCACTCCTGGTTATTAGTTGCATCTAAGACAATGGCTTTCAAACTTTAGCATCAGAATCATCTGGAAGGCTTGTTAAAACACAGATTGCCAGGTCCCACCCCCAGAGTTTCAGATTCAGTGTTTCTGGACTGGGGTCCTAGAATTTACATTTCTAACAAGTTCCCTGGGGAATGGTGATACTCTTGGTGTAGGGCCCATATGGGGAGATCCACTGAGGTAGCACGTGTGATTAGATAGGAGGAAAAGTTGCTCATCTGACCCCACGGACACAAAAGATTTATCTAAAAACTCAGAATGAAGAAGTTTGCTCCAGTTTCCAAATCTGTCCTAGGCTATGTAAGTTAGGGGGAATTTGTCTTCTAGAATGCACATTTTAGAGGCTTTTAAATGTCAGGGGAAAGGCTTCTGTTCATCCTGATAAACCATCCTAAGGAAGTTTTACATTTGAGTCTGAAATTAAAGATGAAGAAATAATCCTCAGACAAATATAGAAGCCCAAGGAAAATGATGGGTGGCAATGGAAGGTGGGCACAGGCATGTGGGCGGTGATATGGCTTGGCTGTGTCCCCACCCAAATCTCATCTTGAAATTTAGCTCCCCTAATTCCCACATGTTGTAGGAGGGACCCAGTAGGAAATAAGTGAATCATGAGGTTGGTTTCCCCCATACTGTTCTCACAGTAGTGAATAAGTCTCATGAGATCTTCTGGTTTTATAGGAGGTTTCCCCTTTCCCTTGGCTCTCATTCTCTCTTGCCTGCTGCCATGTTAGATGTGACTTTTGCCTTCTGCCATGATTGTGAGGCCTCCCCAGCCATATGGAACTGTGAGTCCATTAAACTTCTTTTACTTTACAAATTACCCAGTCTCAAGTATGTCTTTATCAGCCTGGTGAAAATGAACAAATGCAGGTGGGAAAAGAAGGACATGATCAGTGGATGGAACAAGGAGCACTGGGGCTCAGAAGCAGTCTGGCTCAGTTGGGCACACACAATCAAGAACATGGGAAAATGGCAGCTGGATTGTTGAGCTGGAATCAGGAATGCCAGAAATAGGATAGAGGGCAATGCAAGTGTTGGTTCACTAAGAGAGAAAGCAAGACCCAGCTGTGACTGCAGCTAACTCCATTCATTTATTGAATCATTCAGCAATCATTTACTGGGCATCTCCTGCATGCTAGGCCCTGCACTAGGACTGGGGATGAAAAAGTAAGAAGGCATTTCCCAAGAAAGAGAAATTGTGAACACAAACAACTCTGATGGAATGGCATAAATGTTCAACAGAGGTACAAAGCACTGCATAGCAGAGTTAACTTCTGCCTGGAGAAACCTCTACTTGAGGTTTCTCTTGCTTTTATCACTGGCCAAAGGTTGGTTTACCCCAGCGCTCTATCCTTGGACTTGTTGTTAAAGGCTTTTGGGGCCAGGGCTGATATTTATGCCTGTAATCCCAGTGCTTTGGGAGGCCAAGGCGGGAGGATCACTTGAGGCCAGGAGTTCAAGACCAATCTGGGGAACATAGTGAGACCCTTATCTCTACAAAAGCGAGTAAATAAATTAGCTGGATGTTGTGGCACGAGCCTCACTTGAGCTCATGAGTTTGAGTGCAGTGAGCTATAGTCATGCCACTACACTCCATCCTGGGCAACAGAGCAAGACCCTGTCCATCAAATAAAATAAAATAATATAAAATAAAAATTTAGTCTAGTGGTGACCTCCAAATGCTATACTTGAACTCACATGCTGTATCTCCATCTCCAACCTGATTTCCTCTAAGCTCCATCTCCTAGGCTGTCACTTCCAGCTGTCCTCTAGGCATGGATGCCTACATATCAACCTTTTTATCTCAACATGTCCAAAAACAGATTCATTTTCTTTCATATTTTTAATCATATAAGCTAATGGCTTTACTATCTAAACATCCTTCCAGACATTTTTGGCTCTTCTCACTCACTTTCCATTTCTGATGTCACCAGAATCTCTTATTCCTACTCCCATAACTATCTCTCATCTGGCCTTTTCTCTCTGTAACCACTGCCTTCAGCAACACCCCACTCTGCTGGCTCCTTCAGACAATTAAAAGTGTGAGGGAGAATGGATGAGAAAGGAGTAAAGGCCCTGGGCTGGCCTGTCACAGGCTCTGCCCAGAATTCAACTGGTTTTTGAACGGTCAAAGCAAAAAACCAAGTCATGACCATCTCTGAATGTCAGACTAAGGACATTTGACTTTATTTGGCTGGCCATGAGGAGTGAGGAAAAGCTTTTGTAGAGAGATGTGATGTAATCAGAGGTATGCATTAAGAAGATTAATTTGGCAGTAGCTTATAGAAAAGATTATATGGAAAATAGATTAGCAGTAAGGAGATCAGCTAGGACATAATTGCAAAAGGCCATATGATTAACAGGGAAGGTTTGAATTCAGTTGGCAGTTGTGGAAACAGAAAGTAAGAGATGGGGGAAATATTTTGGAAATAGAGTTGGTATTATTTTTTGAAGTCTGATGTTAAGGGAGGCAGAATTCAAGCATTAACTCTTGAGGTTCTATCCTTGACTAGCCAGGAGAATAAGGATTTCACTTAGGGAAAGAATGATGGGGCAAGGGGAGAAGGGAATGAAGAAATGCAGTGTTCAGATTTAGGCATGTTGAGCTTGAGGCACTATTGCGATGCTAAGAGAGTTGAGGGATTCAGATTGTGAGGCTGGGACAGAAAGACCAGAGCCTCATGGCCCTACTTAGAGGTGAAGAGCAGCTCTGCATGACACTGATCAAGGTGTAATCCTGACCAAAATGCTTTTGTAACTGGTGATGATAAGAATACCAACACCCTTGAAGTAGAAAAAAATCCTGTAAGAAGAAAGGGTGGGGAAACTAGACTGCCATCACTGCTGTTCGTGATGAGAAAGTAGAAGTGGCACAGTAGATTAATCATTAGCAGTGATAGAAGTAAGAGAGGCAGAATCCTAGTCAAAGTCTGTAGAAAGATTGGGAAGGATGAGTTCCCTTGCGGTGACATGAATTAGTTTTCAGGCACAGAGACCTAGAAAAGGTAGGGAGAAAGAAGGAGAAAGGACAATAGAGAGTAGATAATAGATAATCTTAGAAAAAGACAAATAAATTAAGATCAGTGTCAAAATAGGAACAATAGTCTTGGAAGAATGAAAGACGGGGGTAACCCAGAGGAAACAATGAACTTTCTTCTGAATGGGAGATGAAAGCAAAAGAAGGGTCAAGGAATGGTTCACGAAAGAAATGAAGGATGAATGTTTAACGCAAGTCTTTAAAAATATGTAGAAAATGCAACAAGGAGTAAATACAGTATGCACATGAATGTAAGAATTACCAAGCTATAATAAGGGTTATACATGAATTAAATGAACGTTTCGAGGGCATGATCAAGACCACGTTGTTGCTTTTCCCTTAAGCAAGCTTAGCACATTGCCTCCTCCCGTGGCTATTCTTCAATCAGAGGGTGGGGAAGATTAAGGACAGAAGGCATCTAGGGCGCCAGGTGAGAGAAACGACTGAGCACGGGACACAGGCTGGTAGGGAAGATAAGCGAATCCCAAATAGGAGTGCTGAGAGCTCCAGGATCTCTTGATCAGATGGGGAAACTGGTACCACTAAAGAAAGCTCAAGAGAAGTGCACTTGCTAGGAGAACCCAGATCCCAACTAAGACGAAGTACAGAGAGCACTTAGGGCACTGATTGAGGGTACTGGCAAATTTGGCCACAGTAGGATTGAAGTTGTCTGGTACTCAGTGGAAGGATTGGGTGGAGGAGTCTAAGTGAGCACAAGAGAGCAGAAAGCCTGAGAAGTCAGGGACGAGGGAGGAGTTTGCACCTGCGAGGATAAAGGCGATGGAGCCTGACTTGTAGGTCAATCCCTTTTGTTCACTCAGGTCTCAGGATCCTGCCAACTGGAAAAATCAGTCATACTTCTCCATCTCTGAGGGATGAAGCAGATCAACCTAAGCATTCCTCTATTGTTCCATTCTCGTGGTCCATTTGTCTAAGACTGTCTCTTCCAGGACACCAAAGGCCTTGTTTGAGGAAATCATGTGTTTGTTGCAAGGACATCGAATTAAAGTTAAACTTGCTTGTCTCCTAAGCCTCTGCCTTTAAATAGTCAATGACTTCCCTTGTCATAAATGAAATCTTCAGTTTACTTGGATGTTACTTTGATTCACTATCTTAGGTCTCTGTCAAGGAGACCCTCTCTAATCCTCTTGGGTCCTAAACTAGAGAATCATTCTGACTTTCAGCTTCCTTCCTCAACACCCTGTCTCTCTGCTATTAATCCTCGCTCAACGCTGTCTGTTGCATCCATGCCTTCCTTCTATAACCAGTGGTACTACCCCCACCCAGATTACTATTGTTGACATTGTAGGAGAGGTGCTTACTGAGGTCAGTGTCTCCACGTGGAGGCCAACTAACTCTCTCTCCAGGGCTACCTGGATGAATTTACCAATTCATTCAGGCTGGCCAATGACCGAAGTCCACTGGGGAGGCTCAGAATCACAGTTTCATTAGAAACCTCAGAAATAGACTCACTAACCAAGCTCACAAAGACTAACGCATAAGTAAGAATCTCAATGTAGTAATATTCCATAAGAAATCCTGCAGCCACACAGGCCAGAATGACTAATATATTCTCTTTCTGGCATACCTGTGTAGGAAGTCTTTGCAGCAGTGTTTCCTGCTCCAGCAAAAGTCCTGACCATAAGACTGTAAATCTTCAGTCCAAAAAGCCAACACACTACAACTTCCTTTTTTATTTCCTTCCACTGCTAACAAATCCCAGGGACGACTGCCATTTTCTTTACATGTGCTCATAGATTCCGCTCGATTACCGCCAAGCCTTCATGGCCTGGGGGAGGTTATTCTGTCTCTGTGTCCAGGTTCTTCACCTTATCGTGCATAAAATTAAATACAGAGGATGACAAAGGAAACCAAATGTGTTGAAACACCATTATTAAAATATTTTTTAAATAGTCATATAGTAATATATGTGCATCTTTATTAGTTACAAAATCTAGCCCTGGGTGTCATAATTTTAAAGTAGTGATGAGCATAAAGAATATTTCAAAATGTATCCATCAACTATATGTGATAGGAGTATATCTGTGATTTCTGTTGGTGACAAAGTCACAGTTACTGTTCATAACTACTCTGGCTTATTATCTACATTCATAATTTAAGAAAATGCTAAATTGCAATCAGAGGTTTGTATAAAGATGCAATCTTTTTCTCATCCAGTAATCACAGGTTTCCTGAATTCTGCTCACAGACATCAAGGATCTGTAGAGCCCGGGTTAAGAGCCCCGACTGAGTTGATGTGGCATGGCTCTGCTTTTCTCGCAACATGCTGATTTCTTAGTGTATCTCTCACATCACAGTTTCTAAGTTCTTGGGCAAGTCATTCCGTTTCATAAATACTACCTATCGTTATTAGGTATATTCTCCATCTTTGCAAGAACATTGTTTTTACATTTGAAAATGTATGAGACAATCACCAAAAACTGGAAACAACTGAAATGTCTGCTAAGTGGCGAACGGATAAATTGTAGTATATCTACTCCATTGAATACTACTAGTAAATTAAAGAAAAAATTAATAAAAACATGCAACAACATAGAGGAATGTTAAAAAGAATTATGCCAACTTCAAGAAGCCACACTGACAAAGCTATTTACTGCAGGACTCAATGGGTATGACATTGTGGAACAGGCAAAACTATAGCCACAGAAAACAAATCAGTGGTTGCCAGGGGCTAGGAGGAAGGAGGAAATTCACTACAAAATGGTGTGAGAAAACTTTCTGGATGGAAATATTACAACTCTTGATTCTGTTGTTAATTACATGACTTACATACATTTGTCAAAATTCATATAGCTGTACACCTAAAAAAGAATTTTACCATATGTAAATTATAGCGCAATATATCTTTTAAAAGTATGATAAAATATATTCAGACCTTCACATAATAGAGGTCTTTTAAATAACATTTCGTTGAGAAAATACAAGTGTGCCTGTAGACTCGAGAATCTGCAATAACTCCAGAAGGGCAGGGGTGCAGGTAACCTTGACCCACAGGCTGTACCCTACTGATTACACAACTATATTAGTGTCCTAAATGGCCACTTAGCCTGTTATTTTTCTCCTCCAGGCTCTTCCAGGCTCAGTCTCTCTAGTTTCCATCCTGTTGTTCTGTCAATAACCCAGAACTCTCAATAACCTCTTTTAATTTTTGTTCTGTCAATAACCCAGAACTCTCAGAACTCTCAATAACCCCTTTATATAGACTTGTTAGCGGAAAGGACTTTGAAGGTCATGAATTTCCAACTCTGACTCACTGCCAAGCCCCATCCCCAGTACTCCTGCCTGAGGTCAGCGAGCTTCTACCTGGGTACCCTAGTGGCAGTGAGGCGCCCCACCTCATGAGGTAGAGTGCTCCATGGGTAATAGCCCTGAATTACCAGATAGGTTTATGTTCTTACTTACAGAGAAAACTCAAACTTCTCGGGAGAGCACTAAAGATCCTCCACAGTCTGACTCCAAATGGTGTCTCTGGCTCATCTCATTAGGTTCATCTAATCCACATGGTAGGCCCTGCTCTACTCCTTGTTCTCAGGCCATGCCTAGTGTTCTTCCACTTTTGCACCTGCACTCATTCTGGTTTCTGTGTCTTGTAAAACAGATTCTCTTGTCCTGTAAACTCAGTGCTCAGAGACACTCCCTCATCCTTCCTTCTCTGAAGAGGCTCCAAGAGTCCGATAACATCTGTGATAGCAGTAACAAATATCATAGCCAAACACTCTTAACTAGGCCTCAGTGTGTTATGCTGAAATTCCCAAACCAGGTGTAATAAATGGTTTACAGGAATGGTCCCTTCTGCCGTTGGAGTTGCCAAATGAGGCCTGGGGAAGCTGGATTCCCTGGGCTCATTATCTCCAAATGGAGCAATCTCTTCCAATTATCCCAAAATGCTAATACACACACACACACACACACACACACACA
The DNA here is from genome assembly GCF_009828535.3 of Hylobates moloch. Classification (NCBI taxonomy): domain Eukaryota; kingdom Metazoa; phylum Chordata; class Mammalia; order Primates; family Hylobatidae; genus Hylobates; species Hylobates moloch. The sequence continues at coordinate 48,067,382 of NW_026652280.1, read as the reverse complement.
CACATAAATATGTGTGTATATATAATACATATAATTTTATCTATATAAAATTATTTTTATGCATGTGGAAAACTGAAGAAGCACAGCATTCAGATGTCTCTACGGCCCAGACTCCATCAGATCCCAGGCTCTAGAACTGCTCCTACCCCTTCTGACCTGCTTGTTCCATTGACTCCATGACTCTCCCACTGCCTCACTCCCGGTCTGACCCTCTCACCCTAGCCCATTAACATTGACGCTTCGTCAGATTCTATGCTTGGTTACTACTCCTAGGTTCTGGATTTTCCTCCATTCCTAGTTCCACAGCACTCATGCCATTTATTTCTTCTTCCATCCCCATCAACCTGAAGCATCTCAAATGCTTTCCCACTTGTATGGGAGAGGAATTCCACACACTGCTCTTTTTTCCTCTGCAGATTGTATTTCTCCTTGATGATCAAGCTTCAATCTCACCTCTTCACAGACACCTTCCACTATCCCAAAGTCACTTCCTCCCTCTGTGAATTATCATCCACCTCATCAACTGTTTCCTGTTGACTGGGTATATTTTTTCCTACTTCTTCAACTTTTATTTTAAGTTCAGGGGTACATGTGCAGGATGTGCAGGTTTGTTACACAGGTAAAAGTGTCCCATGGTGATTTGCTGTACAGATCATCCCATCACCTAAGTATTAAGCCCAGAGTCCATTAGCTATTCTTCCTGATGCTCTCCCTCCCCCAATTGTCCCTCCTCCAACAGGCCCCAGTGTGTGTTGTTCCCCCCATGTGTCCATGTGTTTTCATCATTCAGCTCCCACTTATAAGTGACAACATGTGGTAGTTGGTCTTCTGTTTCTGCATTCGTTTGCTGAGGATAATGTCTTCCAACTCCATCCATGTCCCTGCAAAGAGCATGATCTCATTCCTTTTTATTTCTGCATAGCATTCCATGGTGTGTGTATGCCATATTTTCTTTATTCAGTTTACCATTGATGGGCATTTGGGTTGATTCCATGTCTCTGCTATTGTGAATAGTGCTGCAATGAATATATGCATGCATGTGTCTTTATAATAGAATGATTTATATTCCTTTGAGTATATACCCAGTCATGGGATTGCTGGGTCAAATGGTATTTCTGCCTCTAGATCTTTGAGGAGTTGCCACACTGTCTTCCACAGTTGTTGAACTAATTGTCACTCACACCAACGGTGTAAAAGCATTCCTTTTTCTCTGCAACCTCACCAGCATCTGTTGTTTTTTGACTTTTTATTAGTAGCCATTCTGACGGGTGTGAGATGATATCTCAGTGTAGTTTTGATTTGTATTTCTCTAAGGACCAGTGATGAGCATTTTTTCATATGTATATGTTCTTAATAATTAAATTATAAGCAATTTGAAGGCACATGCCTCTCTTGATAGCTCCCATAGTGGTGGCTAGCACATTGGCTCACATTAGGAAGATGCTTAATAGTTGCTTCTTTTAAATTAGTTGCTGAATTTAAAATATCTCTCTCAGTTCCAAGGTTGAAAGAAAATAGAAGTAGCCAAAATCTATATCCTGAACCACGCACAATGGATTATGGCCACAGAATCAGTACAGCTGATCTAAGGGATATGTAAGTACAGACACAGAGTCAACCAAATAAATCCTCTTTAATTCTGGCTGGTGCAATTCACCCATACCCCAATGCAGTCTCTTGGTAAATGGGGTAGGTTATTAAACATCACAAGGATGGGTTTGGAGAGGAAATCGTATATATCATATCACATATCCAGAAGGCCACACCCCACTTCCTCCTTCCTTCACAGATCATGGCCAGAGAGGCCACCTAAGTGGCCTCCAACTTCGAGTTTGTTTTGCTACACTAGCTGCATGAGAGCTCCGGGGCAGGGTGGGGTGGGGGGGTGTGGATAAAAGAAGCCCAAAGGAAACATGCCAAATAGATTCTTTTAAAAAATACCTTAAAAATTTAAACTTCCTCTTTTGTCTGCATATCCGCCCCATAGGTAGGGGTGGGTGAGCTTTGAGTAACTCTAAAGCCAAAACTCTTAACTGTGTCTAATAACTGTTTATGGATAAAATCTTCTAACACGTGTGTGATCACTAAGACAGATATGAACCTGGACCAAGACATGGGTGTCTTGCCTGAATCATCAGAGCTACTGATATACAGCAAAATCCCCCAGATAGTGACAGGTGTGTTCTCAAGCCATGGGTGGGACTGAAGTTGCCACTCTTGGTTATACAGTCCCCAAATATGGGGCATGGCAGCACGCAGGCTAAGAGTTGTGGAAGATTCTTACACAAGAGAGTTCTCAATGGTTGTTCCCAACCAGGTTGGCCCCCAAAATTCAACCAAGAAATTCAAACTACAATTAACAAAAATAAAATATGGTCTAATTAATATATCCTAGATAATGTTTGCCTTTACTTGGATGGTTATTTACATGGACAAGGGAAGAAGGGAAGATAAGGGAGAAGGCTTTTTATGTGTTTATTCGACACTGGCGGAGGAGAGGCATGCCAGATAAGGCAGACACGGGCATTCCAAACACAAGAAAGGTATGTGCTACAGAGAAGTCAGATAACTTTCCTAGGCTCTCCTGCAGTCCGGATGAAATACTCTCAAAAAATTAGCCCGGGGCCTTTGCTCCAATTTCTCGCTTACCTAGCAACCATCTAACTATTAATTAAATTGGTATTATGGTTTTAACATGAATCTTTTATGATTTGCTTGCCATTAATCAAACCCCCGAGGCTTATTCACCTCAAGGGGAGCTGACAAAGTTGAATTATTCAACCTGCAAAGATCTAGGGTCCCCAAATATCGTCATTTCCACTCTCCCCTAACCCCCACCATGAGGCCCAGTCTCAGCACTCGGCCAGCCTATGCCCAACTCGGGGTAATCAGCTTAGACACATTAATATTAGTGGGCATTTCAGTGTCAACAGATCACTGTCTAGCAGCGGACAGGCACCCTCAGAAAATAAACCAAGAAGAAAGGGTTTATCTATAATATCAAAATTTTTCATAGATAAACCTGCCCATTATAAGGAAGAGGGCAGAAGAACCCTAAACTAAGAGCCAGGCAACTTGTTCATTAATCACAGCATATTCTGTAGGAGAAGGAGAAATGCTGTCCTCAAATTCATCTTTTTCACCTCAGTTAAACATCTATGCTACAGCCCCACAGTCAGATTGAGAGGAAAAACAGTACATAGCTAAGAAAAGACATAAACTTATAATTGAAATGCTTCACTGGTGCTCCTTTTGTTTTAAAGCATTGGATCTTCATAGCTACTGATTGTGCCCAAGCATGCAGCATCTGCAGCAACCACTTAGGCCTCCAGGAATGTGGTGACCATTGACCCTAATTCATTCCCCTTCATGGATCCTATGTAACCATCCTCCGAAAAGAGCTTTCGCAAACTCAAATAAACACAGGAAAGGAAGATTTTCTTATCTTTGAGAGTATATGTTTAGCCCTATAACCCTTTCTTATCATAAATTGCTTCTTAGTCAAGAAATATTGGATTTTTCTTGTATTTGTCATTGCCATTAGCTCCATACAAGCATTCATTTAACAAATAATGCATTCCATCTCCGTTTTTTGCTTTTTCCTTCATGCTTCAGCCTTGGTTTTCTCTCACCTAAAACACTGCAAGCTTCTTCTCCCAGAGCTCTCACTTTGACTCCAGACTACCTACATTTAATCTTTAATTCTCTACCAAAATTTTCTCCTATTTTTATGTCTTTTTAATTTTAATTTTAATTTTTGTGGATACATAGTAGGTGTATATATTTATGGGGTACATGCAATGTTTTAATACAGGCATGCAATGTGAAATAAGGACATCATGGAGAACGGGGTATCCATCTCCTCAAGCATTTATCTTTTCAGTTACAAACAATCCAATTACACTCTTTATTTTAAAATATACAATTATTAATTATAGTCACTCTGTCGTGCTATCAAATAGTAGATCTTATTCTTTCTATTTTTTGTACCCTCTCGTCTTTTTATATTAAAAAATAATCTTTATCTCTGTAAGCTTTATCAGCGATTTTCCAATGAAATTTAGGATCTCCTCTGTACCCTGAATTGCCTTACTTTCTCCTCACTTCCTTGTCTTATTCAAATGCAGATTTCATTAATGATTTCCAGATCAATGATAGTTCAGAAAGCAAGCAAGTCAAAGTGACCAAGGGCATGGCCTGAAAAGTGTTCTAAGAGAGGAATTTCCAGAACAACTATTAAATGATGTCAATAGGATTGTATTAGTCCGTTTCAATACGGCTATAAAGAGCTGCCTGAGACTGGGTAATTTATAAAGGAAAGAGGTTTAATTGACTCACAGTTCAGCATAACTGGGGAGGCCTCAGGAAACTTACAATCATGGTAGAAGATGAAGGGGAAGCAAAGCATCTTCCTCACAAGGCGGCAGGAAGAAGTGCCAAGGAAAGGGGGAAGAGCCCCTTGTAAAACCACTAGAACCTGTGAGAACTCACTCACTATCACAAGAACAGCATGAGGGAACCACGCCCCATGATTCAATTACCTCCACCTGGTCTTTCCCTTGACACATGAGGATTACGAGGGTTACAATTCAAGATGAGATTTAGGTGGGGACAAAAAGGCTAACCATATCAAGGATCAAGTGGTGGGTTGAAACTAACAGGATGAGGTATATCAGATACAAACACAGGGTCTCATATTTGGGTTAAAATTCATAAATGATCAAAGCACAGGATGACAGATAATATAGGTCATTTTAGATTATTGTGACCAACAGATCACAGTGGGTAGTGTTATGATGAAGGGAGGGTCACAGTTACTACAGTTACAGATGGATTCTGGGTACAACATTTGCACTAAAGTGCCTTTGCCAAGGGAGGCAACAGTCTCAACATCCTGTGGCCTGATCTACTTCAGGGACTGTGTCTTGTTCAGAGCATCACGTTTGAAGAGAAACTTTGACCAAGGGGAGTATGCCAGAAAAGGAAGTTCAGGATGCTGAGGATCTTAGAAACTATGTCTAAACAAGATTCATTCACAGAAGTGGGAATGTCTGTTTGGCAAAAAGAAAATACTACTTACATGGCTATTGGAAGACCAGCAATCACAAACTCAGTTTTTCAAAAGGCTGGGCAGAAACACAGATGAAAGAAACGGGCCATGTGCAAGAAAAGATAAAAGCTCAAGCATGATATGCCACTAGAGAATCACGTAGCCTCAGCGTTGGCAGGGAGGCCTGGGGAGTCGTGATGTTTGAGAGTGACGTTCTGATGATCACTGTCATGTGTAAATGTGGGCCTAAAGCTGCCAACATTTTTTATTTCTTAAGAGAAGCAAGAAATCCAAATTTTTATGCAGCATGTCTCAATATTTAATTTTGGCAACTATTACAAAATGTTTAAAGAGACTCTGTGCAGCCCAAGTATAACATATCTATGGGCTGATGGCAGCCCAGGTTGCCAGTTCACAGGGTCTACAAGAGATGATTCTTAGTTTCAACAGGGTACAGTGCTGAAACACGTGCATAGTAGATTTTGCTTGGGTTATGAAAGAACTTCCAAATATTTATGATTCATAGCCAGAGAAAAGGCTCTCTATCCAGGTTCTGAGCAACAGGAAATTATCAAGAGGATATTGGATGACAATATATGAAAGATGTTATTTGAGAAAGGATTTTCTCCTGAGGCAGAGATGTTGAACCAAATTCTATTAGTTATGCTTTTACAGCAAGATAGTAGTTCACAGCTTACAAAAGGCTTGTACATCCTCTTATATTAAAGGTGATTAGAACAGTCCTTTGAAGTAGAAAAGTAGGTATTTCTATTTTACAAAAGAGTTGGCCAAGTATCTGAGATAGTAAATAACTCATAGAAGGTCATCCGGGAAACGGGGCAGCAAAACTGGGATCGAATGACTCTGGTCATCCAACTCCAAATGCAAAAGTCTTTCTGCTGCTGCTTCCTAGTCAAACTCTAAGGGTCTAAGACTCCATTCCTAGTTATGGTCTCAACTATGTTTGCTCATTGCTGTGAAGGGTCAACCCACCTTCCGGAGTCCTCTCCTGCACATTCCCATGTTCCTGAAAAGCCTTTCTGTTCCTTCCACTACTCCCTGTAAGCTCCTGTGCTTCACAATTTCTTGTTGAATTTTTTCTAATCTGACTCTATTAGTTATGGGAATGTTCCTTCACTTCTTCAAGTCCTCCAAACCAGACTTGCTCTTGGCATGTATTTGTCCAAAATATTTGTCTTCTCTATGTTTTCTACATATTTTTCTTATAAGGACAAAAACCTGCCTTAGTTTATCCACGAACAAAGCCACGCATGCTAGTGTGCACACACACACGCACACACGCACACAGACACACACACACACACACAGAGGATTTTGTACGTGATTAATGAATCATCAAATCATCATAATTTCTGGACTTGTATTAATAAGTCGGCCAGGAGGAAAGGAATCTGTTGTCAATCATGGCTTCTGGTTCTCACAGTCATCTCTACTTTCTTCCAGCAAGTTTCGTTCTGTCAAAAACCAGCTGTCAGCCTTGTTCCTGCATGCCCAATGCAGGAGAGTCAGTAAAGAAGATTTGGTTCTCTGTATTTCAGGGTCATCAATGCCAGGTTGAAATATACCATTCTGGCCCAGCTCAGTGGCTCACACGTGTAATCCCAGCATTTTGGAAGGCCAAGGCGGGCGGATCGTTTGAGCCCAGGAGTTCGAGACCAGCCTGGGCAACAGGCTGAGGTGGGAGGATGACCTGAGCCCGGGAGGTCAAGGCTGCAGTGAGCTGTGATCATGTCACTGCACTCGAGCCAGGGCGTTGGAGTGAGACCCTGTCAAAAAAAAAGAAAAAAAAAGGAAGGATAAAAGGAAGGAAGGAAGGAAGGAAGGAAGGAAGGAAGGAAAGAAGGAAGGGAGGGAGGGAGGGAGGGAGGGAGGGAGGGAGGGAAGACGCCATTCTGTGTTAGATTTAAGTGGACTTTATCTGGGCAGAACACACACACACACACACACATGCACACACACATTGTGGAGAAACTGCTGACTAAGCAAAGCTTCCAAATGACTTAGTTTGGCTAAAATGTGAGCTTTTAAAAAGGTGAGCACTGCCAAGGGTTTTTCCTTGTTGACCCATGGATCCATCAAGTGCAAACATTTTCTAATGCACTATATTTAAGCCTGTGCAGCTAAATGTCATTCAACATGAAATACATTATTATAACTTGCATCTGTCTAAAATCTTGCATCTAAAATGAAAGATAAAAAATGTATAAAAATGGAAAACATGCATAGAAATACGTGAGGGAGGAAAAAATTACCCCCAAGAATGTTAGTTCACGCAGTCACACAGGGAGAAGACTATTTTTGTTTTGTTTTGGTGACCTAACTGGTCAAATGACCTATTAAGAATATTTCATAGAGCTAATGTTCCGATGCTCTAATCTCTCTAGACAAGGTTCATATTTGTATGGGTTACTTATTCTCTCTTTGTTGACTAAGTCAATAATCAGAATCAGCAGGTTTGCAGTCAGATTGGCAGGGATAAGCAGCCTAGCTCAGGCGAAGTGAGTATAAAAGCCCCAGGCTGGGAGCAGCCATCACAGAAGTCCACTCGTTCTTGGCAGGATGGCTTCTCATCGTCTGCTCCTCCTCTGCCTCGCTGGACTGGTATTTGTGTCTGAGGCTGGCCCTACGGTGAGTGTTTCCGTGACATCCCGTTTCTACATTTAAGATTCACGCTAAATGAAGTAGAAGCGACTCCTTCCAGCTTTGCCAACCAGCTTTTGTTACTAGGGCAAGGGTACCCAGCATCTATTTTTAATATCATCAATTCCAACTTCAAAAAGAATGAAGTTCCGCTGAGCTTACTGAGCTGGGACTTGAACTCTGAGTATTCTACCTCATTACTTTGGTACATTGGATTTGTAATGCCTGGTAGCTCTATTTCCTCAGACAGATGATAGAAATAAAGATATGATATTAAGGAAGATGTCAATACTGAATTTTCAGAAAAGTATCCCTTTATAAAATATATTTGGGGGGCAAACTGCAGGAGATTATATTCTGGCCCTGTAGTTAATCAAAATGTATTTATTGATTAATCTTTAAAAGGCTTAGTGAACAATATTCTAGTCAGATATCTAATTCTTAAATCCTCTAGAAGAATTAACTAATACTATAAAATGGGTCTGGATGTAGTCTGACATTCTTTTATAACAACTGGTAAGAGGAAGTGACTATAGCAACAACTAAAATGATCTCAGGAAAAACTGTTTGGTCCTATGTATGGTACATTGTATCTTTTCAGTAATTCCACTCAAATGAAGAAGTTTAACAAAGCAACTGTTCTCAGGGGGCCTATTTTCTCCCTTAAAATTCATTATACACATCCCTGGTTGATAGCAATGTGTCTGGAGGCAGAAACCATTCTTGCTTTGGAAACAATTATGTCTGTGTTATACTGAGTAGGGAAGCTCATTAATTGTCAACACTTACATTCCTGATAATGGGATCAGTGTGTGATTCTTGTTTCGCTCCAGATTTCTAACACCATAAAGAATAAATCCTTTCACTCTGATCAATTTTGTTAACTTCTCACGTGTCTTCTCTACACCCAGGGCACTGGTGAATCCAAGTGTCCTCTGATGGTCAAAGTTCTAGATGCTGTCCGAGGCAGTCCTGCCATCAATGTGGCTGTGAATGTGTTCAAAAAGGCTGCTGATGAGACCTGGGAGCCATTTGCCTCTGGGTAAGTTGCCAAAGAACTCTCCCACAGGACTTGGTTTTATCTTCCCGTTTGCCCCTCACTTGGTAGAGAGAAGCTCACATCATCTGCTAAAGAATTGACAAGTAGATTGAAAAATGTGGGCAGAGGTCAAGTATGCCCTCTGAAGGATGCCCTCTTTTTGTTTTGCTTAGCTAGGAAGTGACCAGGAACCTGAGCATCATTTAGGGGCAGACAGTAGAGAAAAGAAGGAATCAGAACTCCTCTCCTCTAGCTGTGGTTTGCAACCCTTTTGGGTCACAGACCACTTTATGCAGGTGATGAAAAGTAAAGATTCTATGCCCAGAAAAAATGCGCAGATACACACACATACAAAACCGTATATGTGATTTTAGGAGTTTCACAGATTCCCTGGTGTCCCTGGGTAACAACAAAGCTGAGAGTCCTTGTCTTAGAATTTTAGGAAAGAGGTACAATGTGTATTAACCCATTAACAAAAGGAATGGAATTCAGAAATATTATTAACTAGGCATCTGTCTGTAGTTAATTTGGATCACCCAAAACCCAGGACTTTTGCCTAATGAACACTTTGGGGCACCTACTGTATGCAAGGCTGGGGGCTGTCAAGCTCGGTTAAAAAAAAAAAAAAAGACAGAAGAGATGGATCCATGAGGTAAAGTACAGCCCCAGACTAATCCCAGGATCACCCAACTTCATGTGCAAGAGTGACTTCTCACCTTCATTAGCCAGTTCACAATTTTCATGGAGTTTTTCTACCTGCACTAGCAAAAACTTCAAGGAAAATACATATTAATAAACCTAAGCAAAGTGACCGGAAGACAGAGCAATCAGGAGACCCTTTGCACCCAGCAGAAGAGGAACTGTTAAGTGTTTACGTCTCCTCAGAGAAGAATTTCTGTTGGGTTTTAATTGAACCCCAAGAACCACATGATTCTTCAACCATTATTGGGAAGATCATTTTCTTAGGTCTGATTTTAACTGGCTTTTTATTTGGTAATTCATTTATGTTTATATAAAATGCCAAGCATAACATGAAAAGTGGTTACGGGACTATTCTAAGGGAGAGACAGAATGGACACCAAAAATATTCCGATGTTGTTGTGAATCTTTTTCCTTGCACCAGGACAAAAAAAAAAGAAGTGAAAAGAAGAAAGGAGGAGGGGCATAATCAGAGTCAGTAAAGACAACTGCGATTTTTATCTATCGTAGCTGTTGCAGTCTAATGGGAAGCAATTTCCAACATTCAACTATGGAGCTGGTACTTACATGGAAATAGAAGTTGCCTAGTGTTTGTTGCTGGCAAAGAGTTATCAGAGAGATTAAATATATAAAAGGGAAAAGAGTCAGATACAGGTTCTTCTTCCTAGTTTAGGTTTTCCACTGTGTGTGCAAATGATACTCCCTGGTGGTGCTCTCAAAGGTATCCTCACACCACAAGGGAGAGGAGCGAGATCCTGCTGTCCTGGAGAAGTGCAGAGTTAGAACAGCTGTGGCCATTTAATTTTGGGTGATCCAAATTAACTACAGACAGATCATCAATCTTGAATCACAAGGACTCTTTCTTAAGTAAACATTATACCCGCTGGGCCCGGTGGCTCACGCCTGTAATCCCAGCACTTTGGGATGCCGAAGTGGGCATATCATCTGAAGTCAGGAGTTCAAGACCAGCCTGGCCAACATGGCAAAACTCCATCTTTATGAAAAATACAAAAATTAGCCAGGCATTGTGGCAGGCACCTGTAATCCCAGCTAATCAGGAGGCCGAGGCTGGAGAATCCCTTGAATCTAGGAGGCGGAGGTTGCAGTGAGCTGAGATTGTGCCATTGCACTCCAGTCTGGGTGACAAGAGTAAAACCCTGTCTCAAAAAAAAAAAAAATTATACCTACATTCTCTTCTTATCAGAGAAAAAAATCTACAGTGAGCGTTTCAAAAAGTTTTTACAAACTTTTTGCCATTTGATTTCAGTTATGAGTTTTCCCTATTTCTGACTTAGTTGAGGGGAAATATATATAATATGTTTATGTGTGTTAGTCCGGGGGCAGAGGGTATTACTTTGCCATGCCATTTGTTTCCTCCATGCCTAACTTAACCCAGACTTTCACACCTTATAGGAAAACCAGTGAGACTGGAGAGCTTCATGGGCTCACAACTGAGGAGGAATTTGTAGAAGGGATATACAAAGTGGAAATAGACACCAAATCTTACTGGAAGGCACTTGGCATCTCCCCATTCCATGAGCATGCAGAGGTGAGTATACAGACCTTCGAGGGTTGTTTTGGTTTTGGGTTTGGTTTTTGCTTTTGGCATCCCAGGAAATGCACACTTTTACTTAGTGTACCACAGAAATGTCCTAAGGAAGGTGATGAATGACTGAAGGTTCCCTTTCCTATTATACAAGAAAAAATCCACAGCACTCTGAGAAGCAAATTTCTTTTTGACTTTGATGAAAACCCACTTAGTAACATGACTTGAACTTACATGACACTATTCATAGTCTATTCATTCCACTTTATATGAATATTGATGTATTTTCTGTTGAAATAATAGTTTATGAGGCAGCCCTCCAGACCCCACGTAGAGTGTATGTAACAAGAGATGCACCATTTTATTTCTCGAAAACCCGTAACATTCTTCATTCCAAAACATATCTGGCTCCTCGGAGGTTTGGACAAGTGATTCTTGGCAACACATACCTATAGAGACAATAAAATCAAAGTAATAATGGCAACACAATAGATAACATTTACCAAGCATACACCATGTGGCAGACACAATTATAAGTGTTTTCCATCTTTAACCTACTTAATCCTCAGGAATAAGCCACTGAGGTCAGTCCTATTATTATCCCCATCTTACAGATGAAGAAAATGAGGCACCAGGAAGTCAAATAACTTGTCAAAGGTCACAAGGCTGGGAAATACACACGTAGAAATGTTTACAATTAAGGCCCAGGCTGGGTTTGCCCTCAGTTCTGCTATGCCTCGCGTTATGCCCCAGGAAACTTTTTCCCTTGTGAAAAGCCAAGCTTAAAAAAAGAAAAGCCACATTTGTAATGTGCTCTGTTCCCCTGCCTATGGCGAGGGTCTTCAAACAGTTATACGTGGACCCAATCCCCCTGCCTTCTCCTTAATTTCTTAAGTCATTTGAAACAGATGGCTGTCATGGAAATAGAATCCAGACATGTTGGTCAGAGTTAAAGATCAACTAATTCCATCAAAAATAGCTCGGCATGAAAGGGAACTATTCTCTGGCTTAGTCATGGATGAGACTTTCAATTGCTATAAAGTGGTTCCTTTATTAGACAATGTTACCAGTGAAATAATAGGGGCTTGTTTGACTTCTGGGGCCCACAAGTCAACAAGGGAGCCCCATCTACCAAGGAGCATGTCCCTGACTACCCCTCAGCCAGGCAGCAAGACACAGACCCCAGTCAGGGCAGGAGCAGGGTTTCAGCGGTGCCCAGCACAAGACATTGCCCCTAGAGTCTCAGCCCTTACCTTTGAGTAATAGATCTGCCTACCTGAGACCGTTGTTTGCCTAAGACGTGGGTCTCAGCCTGATGGGAACCATCTAAAAAGGTTCATTGACATACTGCCCACATGTTGTTCTCTTTCATTAGATCTTAGCTTCCTTGTCTGCTCTTCACTCTTGCAGTATTCATTCAACAAACATTAAAAAAAAAAAAAAGCATTCTATGTGTGGAACACTCTGCTAGATACTGGAGATTCAGAAATGAAAATACATCCCTACCCTTGGAATGGAGGGGAAAGGACCGAAGTAAAACAGATTAGGCAGGACCGTCAGCCCAGCTTGAAGCCCAGATAAATATGGAGAACAAGAGAGAGCGAGCAGTGAGAGATGAGTCCCAATGCCTCACTTTGGTGACGAGTGCATGGTGGGCTTCATGCAGCTTCTTCTGATAAATGCCTCCTTCAGAACTGGTCATCTCTACCTTGGCCAGTGACCCAGGTGGTCATATTAGATTTACCAAGGGAAATTGGAAACTTTTATTAGGAGCTCTTAGGCCTCTTCACTTCATGGATTTTTTTTTTCCTTTTTTTTTTGAGACGGAGTTTTTCTCCGTCACCCAGGCTGGAATGCAGTGGTGCAATCTCAGCTCACTGCAACCTCTGCCTCCCAGGTTCAAGCAATTCTCCTGCCTTAGCCTTCCGAGTAGCCGGGACTACAGGTGTGAGCCACCACACCAGGCTAATTTTTGTATTTTTCGTAGAGACAGGGTTTCACCATCTTGGCCAGGCTGGTCTCGAACTCTAGACCTCAGGTGATTCACTCGCCTCAGCCTCCCAAAGTGCTGGGATTACAGGTGTGAGCCACCATGCCCAGCTACTTCATTGATTTTTGATTACAGATTATGCCTCTTACAATTTTTAAGAAGAATCAAGTGGGTTGAAGGTCAATGTCACCATAAGACAAAAGACATTTTTATTAGTCGATTCTAGGGAATTGGCCTTAAGGGGAGCCCTTTCTTCTTAAGAGATTCTTAGGTGATTCTCACTTCCTCTTGCCCCAATATTATTTTTGTTTTTGGTATGGCTCACTCAGATCCTTTTTTCCTTCTATCCCTAAGTAATCCGGGTTTCTTTTTCCCATATTTGGAACAAAACGTATTTATGCAGAGTGTGTCCAAACCTCAACCCAAGGCCCGTATACAAAATAAATCAAATTTAACACGCCTTTACTGTCTTCTACCTCTTTCCTGACCTCAATTTATCCCAACTTCTCTCACTCTGAGAACCAAGGCTGTCCCAGCACCTGAGTCGCAGATATTCCACTGAATTTGACAGAACTGTGTGACTATCTGGAAGAGCATTTTGATCCACAATTTGCCCAGTTACAAAGCTCAAATGAGCTCTAGTGCATGCATATATATTTCAAAATTCCACCATGATCTTCCACACTCTGTATTGTAAATAGAGCCCTGTAATGCTTTTACTTCACATTTCATTGCTTGTTATACATAAAAATATACTTTTCTTCTTCATATTAGAAAATGCAAAGAATAGTAGGGTGGGGGAATCTCTGGGCTTGGAGACAGGAGACTTGCCTTCTTACTGTGGTTCCATCAGTATGTAGACTGGGGCAATACAGTAATTCAAGTCTGGTTTGCTCATCTGTAAAATGGGAAGAATGTTTCCAGCTCCAGAATGCTAAATCTCTAAGTCTGTGGTTGGCAGCCACTATTGCAGCAGCTCTTCAATGACTCAACGCAGTTTTGCATTCTCCCCACCTTTTTTTTCTAAAACCAATAAAATAGATACAGCCTTTAGGCTTTCTGGGATTTCCCTTAGTCAAGCTAGGGCCATCCTGACTTTCGGCGTGAATTTGCAAAACAAGACCTGATTCTGTACTCCTGCTCTAAGGACTGTGCATGGTTCCAAAGGCTTAGCTTGCCAGCATATTTGAGCTTTTTCCTTCTGTTCAAACTGTTCCAAAAAAGAAAAGAATAAAATTAACTAAGTTGGCACTGGACTTCCAGTGGTCAGTCATGTGTGTCATCTGTCACATTTTTTGGGCTCTGGTGGAAATGGATCTGTCTGTCTTCTCTCATAGGTGGTATTCACAGCCAACGACTCTGGCCCCCGCCGCTACACCATCGCCGCCCTGCTGAGCCCCTACTCCTACTCCACCACGGCTGTCGTCACCACTCCCAAGGAATGAGGGACTTCTCCAGTGAACCTGAAGGACGAGGGATGGGATTTCATGTAACCAAGAGTATTCCATTTTTACTAAAGCAGTGTTTTCACCTCATAAGCTATGTTAGAAGTCCAGGCAGAGACAATAAAACATTCCTGTGAAAGGCACTTTTCATTCCATTTTAACTTGATTTTTTTCATTCCCTTATTGTCCCTTCCAAAAAAAAGGGAATCAAAATTTTACAAAGAAGCAAAGGAATTCTAGAAAGTATCTGGGCAGAACGCTAGGAGAGATCCAAATTTCCAATGTCTTGCAAGCAAAGCAAGTATTAAATATGATCTGCAGCCATTAAAAAGACACATTCTCTAAATGAGAAAGCCTTATTTTCCTGTAACCTTCAGCAAATAGCAAAACACACATTCTAAGGGCCCACTTCTTTACTGTGGGCATTTCTTTTCTTTTTTCTTTCTTTTTTTTTTTTTTTTTCCTTTTTTGAGACAAAGTCTCACTCCGTTGCCCAGGCTAGAATGCAGTGGCATGATCTCAGCTCACTGCAACCTCTGCTTCCTGGGATCAAGCGATTCTCCTGCCTCAGCCTCCCAAGTAACTGGGATTACAGGCACATGCCACCACGCCTGGCTAATTTTTGTATTTTTAGTAGAGATGGGATTTTGCCATGTTGGCTAGGCTGGTCTACAAACTCCTGACCTCAGATGATCCACCTGCCTCAGCCTCCCAAAGTGCTGGGATTACAGGCATGAGCCACTACACCTGGCCCCTATTCTGGGCATTTCTTTGATTTAATAGAAGGGGAGCTCTAACAAGATACACCTGCAGCGACTCAGGCCGTCCGATCAGTTCAGGCCAGATCCACACTGCAATCAGCCAGGTCAGGGGCCCCACACACCCAATTTACTTAGGCTGATCCAAAATCCATGTATGGAGAACTCACATGCACCAGGCACTATTTTAGGTGATCTGAACATAAAGAATAGGACCCAGTACCTGCATTTATTTAAAGAACTCACAATCTTTTGAGAACATAACTGTTTCATCATGGTTTGGCAGGAGGCTATGGTACAAGGCACAGCAAGGGTAAGAAGGAGGAAGAAACCAACACCCTACAGAAATTAGGGAATGACTCTGAAAAGGTGTCGCTTAATCTGAGTGTTGGTAATTCGTCAGATAGACAAGGGAAAAGGTATTCTAGGTAGAGAGAATACAGTTTGCAAGGCCCGCCAAGTGAAACCATTTGATAAGTTGAGAGAGCAGATGACGATTCAGAATGTTGAAGGGCAAAGGTACTGAGGTGGGATGGGTTATGCTGCTATCACAAATAACCCCAAATCTCAGGGGCTTAACAAAGCAAAAGTTTATGTCTCACTTGTGCCAGGTCCAACGCACAACTCTTTGCTCTAGAGACTCTTTAGGGTGGTTTTCCTTCTAATGGTGACTGTTTGAGACAGTTCGATTTAGCCTTGTGGCTTCAAGGTCACTCTGGTGATATTTAGCCAGCAGACTGAGGGAACATAGTATGGTATTAGACCCCTCTGTGCTGAAGTGTCACACATGAGTCCCACTGATCTCCCACTGGCCAGAGCTAGTTACATGCCCCCATCTAGATGTGCTGAGAAATGTGGCCCCTAGCTGGGAGCCATTTCCCAGAACAACTAACTCTATGTTCTGGAAGAGGAGCACTAATCTGAGTTGGCCAACAACCATCTCTACCACAGTAGGGTTGGGACTGGTGGGACATGAGGCTGGAGTGAAGGTTGGTTTTATCTGCCACCGATTACAGCTGTGAATTTGTCTTAAAAGCAACATGGGTCCATTGAAGGGAACCTTGACATCAGTCATGTGGCCGGGACAAGAATAGTTACCACTTGCCCATAATCTCCAACCAGGATTCTCCAGGAGAACCTTAGTTAGACACATGGCTTAGGCCTAAACCTACCTGAGTGGTCTTTCTATTTTCCTCCAAATTCAAATCTCAAATCTTGCTACCCTCTAACTGGCTGTGTTGAGAGAGGAAAAAACTTGAAGAGAATACAGCATAGGTTTGGACTTTTTCACATGCACTTTTCCCCAAGATACATAGCAAAATCAATGTCTCCAATTCTATTAATGTTGTTAGCAAGTCCTTGTTCCTTGCATATTGGTTAATCCATAGCAAATTGCCATTTTTATAGATTAAATGGTCAAATATTGGCAATTTCATAAGGTATAGTCTATTACCTACCATGATTGTATTGGTCACTAACCTGCCTATTTTTAGAATGCTACATATTCATTTGAATGTTGTTAAATAGCTATGGATTTTTATAATCAAAACAGGTTGAAAATATGAATCAGTTTAAAACTATATACATGTGGCCAGGCATGGTGGCTCATGCTTGAAATCCCAGCACTTTGGGGGGCCAAGGCAGGAAGATCACTTGAGGTCAGGAGTTCAAGACCAGCCTAGCCAACATGGTGAAACCCCATCTCTACTAAAAACACAAAAATTAGCCGGGCATGGTGGCGGGCACCTGTAGTCCCACCTACTCAGAAGGCTGAGGCAGGAGAATCGCTTGAACCCTGGGGGGTGGAGGTTGCAGTGAGCTGAGAGCAACCACTGTACTCCAGCCTGGGCAACACAGCAAGACTCTGTCTGAAAGAAAAGAAACTATACATGTATTTTTAAAGGAACTGGTTCATGCAATTATGGGAGCTGGCAGGTTTAAAATCTACAGGGCAGGCCCACAGGCAGGAAACCCAGGGAAGGGTTGATGTTGCAATCTCATCCGGAAGCAGAATTCCTTTTTCCTCATGGGTCAGGAGGAGGAGCCTGAGTCTATTCTTTTAAGGCCGTCAAGTGATTGGAAGGGGCTCACCCACATTATGAAGGGTCATCTACTTTGCTCAAAGTCTACAGACTTAAATGTCAATCACGTCTAAAATATACTTTCACAGCAACATCTAGGCTGGTGTTTGACCAAAAATAGGCCTAAGCAAGTTGAATATAAAATTAACCATCACAGTCCCCTTCCCCAAATTTGTTCATTATAGAATGAAATCGTTGGCCACATTCCTATTCTTGAGGTCATGGGGAAAACTGATATATCATGATGAAGATGCCTCCAGCTTTAGGGAATTAAGAGGTGCCTGTGTTTCTGATTAGTGGGGAAGGCTATGAATGGAATTAATTAACATACTCATTTATCTTTTGGGGTATCTTATGGAAATCAATTGTAGGGCTGGCTGGAGCCCACCAAGGTTGATATGTTAGAAGCAGGATATTGGCAGGATTTTCTTATAAGCATTCATTGGCATTTCAAGGCTTTAGGTGAGCAGTTCCTCACCATTTAAATTAATTGAGAACTCAATAACTACTCTGGCAAATTGAAGTTTCTCTGCTTTTCAGGGCTTTCCAAAGCTCCCCAGATGGCTTTGGGCAAATTGCTTGACCTTATGTATCTATTTTCTTATCCCAGAACAAGCCTCCAAACCTAGCATTCAGTGGCTCTCTAACCTGAACCTAACCTACCCCTCCAACTTTTTCCATCATGAGTTTCCAACTCTCTGCTTCTGAAAATCTAGTTCCCATCTCCCTCTCTGCTATGATCTCACTAACTCCCACCAAGACATCTTAGCTGATGTGGTTTTCTGCAACTTAGACAACTATTCCTCCACACATTCCATCTTTTAAATACAATTCATAATCTCTTTAATATACACAGAGTTCTAGTGAATCGACATTAAATAAATGGGCCCCCTGTATAAGATGGCAGATGTGGGTGGACACGCAGTCCACATGAGAGGTTCAAATGGCAAATACCATGAGACAATATGTTCAGTATTGCAAGGCAAAAAGAGAAGTTGAGCTAAATATTAAAAGTAATTTTTGACTTTCAGAATGGCAAAGATTTCAACGAATATAAACCTAGGACAAAATTTGGAAGAACCCCGCAGGAGGCTTTATTCATTTCCTAGGGCTGTGATAATAAAGTATCCAAAACAGAGTGGCTTAAAACAACAGGAATGTATTGTCTCACAGCTCTGGAGGATAGAAGTCTGAAATTAAGGTATTTTCTGGGACATACTTCCCCCCAAAACTTGCAGGGGAGAATCCTTCCTTGCCTCTTCCTAGCTTCTGTTGGTGGCACTTGATCTTTGGAATTCCTTGGCTTGCAGCCACATCACTCCATGATCTGCCTCTGTCATCACATGATGCTCTCCCTGTGGCTTTTTCCAAATTTTCCTCTTCTAAGGACCCCAGTCATGCTGGATTAGGGTCCACCCTAACTACCTGCTCTTAACTAAATACATCTGTGAAGACTATTTCCAAATAAGGTCACATTCACAGGTCATGATTTTTACAAAGTCACTTTTAGGTCTTTGTTGTTCTGTATTAGTATCTTCTGCTTATGTCCTTTCATGGCCGTTGTTATGGGTGAAACTATGTGCCCTGAAAAAGACATTGAATAAAAATCCGACATAGTTGGCTCCATCTTGCTTCTAACCTTCAAGCTGTACCTCACTCATTCCTGGGCATAGGCCAAGCTAAATTTGAGATGAATTTATTTTCTGGTTTAACCTTAAAGCAAGAATAATAATAGCTTTTCCCAAACTAAACCACCTTTGTAAAACTAATAAAAGGGCACAAGGTTGGGATTTTGAGATGTGCCTAAATTATGCTAAGATACAGGCATAATTAAACACTAACCAGCCACTCACTATTCTGGAGGTCACAAGATTTACAACTTCCCCAATTACTCCTGTAAATAACATCACCATTATAAAACCTAAGATTGGCCTTTTAAAAGGTTTTTTTCAGACTTTTACACTTCTGACAATCAACTGACTTGGACTTCACCTCAACCCACAACTGTGACTCAACTGGTCCTGTGGCCCCCACCCAGAGGCTGACTCATTGCACAAGGACCGTTTTCCACACCCCTATGATTTCATCTCCAACCAATCAACATTCCCTACTCCCTAGCCCCCTGCCCACCAAACTATGTTTTTTGTTTTGTTTTGTTTTGTTTTTGAGACAGGGTTTTGCTCTGTTGCCCAAGCTGGAGGGCAGTGGCACCATCACGGCTCACTGCAGCCTCAAACTTCTGAGATCCAGCAATCCTCCAGTCTCAGTCTCCTGAGAAACTGGGACTTCAGGTGTGCACCATCACACCTGGCTAATTTAAAAATGTTTTATAGAGACAGGGTCTCACTATGTTGCCTTGGCTGGTCTCAAACTCCTGGGCTCAAGCAGTCCTCTGCCTTGGCCTCCCAAAGTGCTGGGATTACAAATGTGAGCCACCACATCTGGCCCACACGTTCCTTTAAAAACCCCTAACCTCCAAGCCTTTGGGGAGACTGATTTGAGTAATAACTCCAGTTCTTCCACATGGCTGGCCTTGCATTAATTAAACTCTTGCTTTACTGTAATACCATGGTCTCAGTGAGCTGCTTTTGTATGCACAGCAGGAAAAATGCATCAGGCAATTACAGACCAAGGGAGCAAACAAACATTTCAGTCAAAGCAGCATGGACAGAGGATAGTCAGCGACCAGACAACACATTCCCCCTTATGTCAAGATGCTCCATAGCCTCCAAAAGGTGGATGGAATTCATGGAAAAACAAAGAAGGCTGAGCATTAAACTGGAAGTCAAACTGAGTTGATTTCAACAGATAAGATTAAGTATGCTGATACCAAAAGGAACTATGGACAGAAAAGCTAAGTTTAATTCAGATATATGTATAGCATCGCTCTCTCTCTCTCTCTAATACACACACACACACACACACACACACACATGCTCACACAGTATTTGTTCTGTTTCTCTGGAGAACCCTGACTTATACAGGTACTGTACTATCATCCACCCTTTGAAGTTCCCTTTGTATGGTAATAGGGAGGACTTGGAGGTTCTGGAGCAGGGGAGCAACATGATGGAAGTTGAGTTTAAGAAAACAACATTTGATCACTGATCATCAGAGAAATGCAAATCAAAACTACAATAAGATATCATCTCAGTCCAGTTAACATGGTTTACATTACAAAAAACAGTCAATAACAAATGCTGGCAAGAATGTGGAGAAAAAGAAGAGAACTACCATTTGATCCAGCAATCCCACTACTGGGTATCTATCCACACAGAGGAAAAGAAGTAATTATATGAACAAGACACTTGCACGCGCATGTTTATGGCAGCACTACTCACAATTGCAAAAATATGGAACAGCCCAAATGCCCATCAATCAATGAGTGGATATATATATATACCACAATTTCTTTATCCACTCATTGATTAATAAAGCTACTTTTTATGGCTACGTAGTATTCCATTATATATATGTATATATACTTTTTATGGCTGAGTAGTATGATATAAAAGGAAACAAATAATGGCATTTGCAGCAACCCAGATGGAATTGGAGACCATTATTCGCAGTGAAGTAACTCAGGAATGGAAAACCAAGTAGCGTATGCTCTCACTCATAACTGGGAGCTAAGCAGTGAGGATTCAAAGGCATAAGAATGATACAATGGACTTTGAGGACTTGGGGAGGGGGGATGGATGGGAGTGGGGTGAGGGATAAGACTACAAATTGTGTGCAGTGTATACTGCTCTAGTAATGGGTGCACCAAAATCTCAGAAATTATCCCTAAAGAACTTAATCGTGTACCAAATACCACCTGTTCCCCAAAAACCTATGGAAATAAAAAATAAAAATAAATAATAAAGAATGTGGAGAAAATGGAAGCCTCGTACACTGTTAGTGGTAATGTAAATTATTATAACCACTATAGAGGACAGTTTGGAGGTTCCTCAAAAAGCTAGAAATTCAGCTACCACATGATCCAGCAATCCCACTGTTGGGAACATCTCCAAAAGAAAGGAAATCAGTATATCAAAGAGATATCTGCACTCACTCCTATGTTTGTTGCAGCCCTGTTGACAATATCCAAGATTTGGAAGCAACCTAAGTATCCATCAACAGATGAATAGATAAAGAAAATGTGGTACGTATACACAACAGATCACTATTCAGCCATAAGATCCAGTCATTTGGAACAAGGTGGATGGAAATGGAGATTATCATGTTAAATGAAATAAGCCAGATGCAGAAAGACAAACATTGCATGTTCTCACTTATTTGTGAAATCTAAAAATCAAAACAAGTGGACTCATGAACATAGAGAATAGAAGGATAGTCACCAGAGGCCGCAAAGGACAGTGGGGGGCGGGGGGGAGGCAGGGATGGTTAATGGGTACAAAAAACAGAAAGAATGAATAAGACCTACTGTTTGATAGTATAACAGGGTGACTACAGCCAATAATAACTTAACTGTGTGTTTTAAAATAACTTAAAGAAGGTAATTGGATTATTTGTGACTCAAAGGATAAATGCTTGAGGGGATGAATTTAAAAAGGAAAACTAAGTTTGTAGGAATGAACATCATAGGACTGATTGGGAGAAGGCAGAGGAATCATACTGACACATTTGGAGCAATGAAGCTTTGAGGTGATGTGACGTTGCACTAGGGAGGCAGACACGGAAATGCAGGAAAAGGAATGCATGTCAGATCTTAAAATGTATATGTGATGGGAAGAGGTTTGATTTGCATTCCTCGGGGAAAAATCATGAGGTAGATTAAAAAGCAACCAATGCCTTACGGGGGGATGAATGATGAGGCTCTGATCCCATTTACCTGTGTGGACTTTCTACCTTGTGAATCAATCATTTGTATCCCAATATGAAAACATAAAGTCAGTCTTTGTAAAGAAGCTGTGTGTGCTGTGGGTATGGTTGACGGTAAATGTTTAACCGGCTCTTTGGAGAAAAAAAGCTAGCTCAAGTTTGTAATGTTTGCCAATTTTCATGGTAAAAACAATCTCACCATGGCAATTTCAAACTACCACCATGACGTCACTAAATGCACAGCTGGGAAGAGTTATACAGTAGTCTAGTGTAGTATTTCTACCATACAGATACAATAGATAGAAACAGCCTCAAGAGTACAGGTAAGGTAGTTAGCAAGTAATAAGATTTGACTATTTATTACCTTTGTTTGAATGTAAGTTAATGCTAAGTTCAAAAACCAGCTCATGAAATTTCTGAAAATTTAAAATAAGCCATTAGTTGCTGATTCCAGCACACTACTGCATATATCCTCTGTGTTACAACTCCTTTCTATAACGGTGTGAGTGGGTATGTGCGTGAATATTGAGGGGGAGAGTTTAAACAACAGCGTCATTTAAAAGAAGGGTATTCATTCTCATAAAATGTCCCTGCCCTTTTTAATAAGACCAAAAAGCTACATATGATGTCTGTGTAAGGCACACGCAAATAAACATAATATTTGAATGGGACATTTATATGTGAGAGGCTATTTCACAATTACCTTTTCTAAAAGTTCTCCTTTGCCACATACTCTAGGGAACCAGGAATCCCCGTTGAAATCAGTGGATGCCCTGAGATTATGAACCTAGACTTTACAGGTAAAAATTATTGGTCTGGTCACATATAGAAGTTGATTAGTGATTTTTTCCCATTAACCATCCTGATATTTCAAGAAGCTAGATTGCTAAAGCCTGGAAAATCATTTCTGATATAAGAACAGATATTCTGCAGTTTTGGAGATGGAAGCAATGCCAGAGATAGGACTATTTTTTCTTATTGTTTTAGATGTAAACATTAAAAAAAAAAACCAGGAGGCACACTTAGTCCCTACCTCTAAGTGTATTTGTCTCTCTCTCTAGTCATCTTCTCCTCTCCCTTCCCAGAGCCTAGGGCTGTGTTTTGAGAGCTGAGTTAGAAGCAGCCGCGGAGTGGTGCTGCCTAAGGATAAAAGAGAAATTATTGGAGACGATATAATAAATGAATGGAGTCATGTGAAATAGGAGAGGCATGGAAATGAGCACGTGTGGTCAGTACTGCTGGAGAACCCAGTCAGAGAGAGAGCAGAGGGCAACCTGATGGATGTGGATAGCTCATGAACCTTGTCCCTTGTATGTCAGGCCAGGCACTTTGTTAGTGAAAGCAACGTAGAGGAGTTATTTCTCCCACATCAATCGCAGGTTTTTAAGCAGAGATGCGTCATGTATAGATTAGTATTCCAAATCAGTGTTTCTTATTTTTAAAAAAATCTATACAATGTGCTATGATTTGATTGTATCCCGTCCAAAATTCAGGTGTTGCCAATGTGATGGTACTATTTGAATAACCATTATTTAAAATACTTGGGACCAGAAGTGTTTCAGATTTCAGATTTTTTTCCAGTTTCTGAGTATTTGCATTATTGGTTGAACATCCCTAACCCGAAAATTTGAAGTCCAAAGTGCTCCACTCAGCATTTCCTTTGAGCATTCTGTTGGAGCTCAAATGTTCTGACTTTTGGAGCATTTCAGATTTCAGATTTTCAGACTGGGGATGCCTGTATTAAGAGGTGCAACTTTAAAGAGGTGATTAGGCCATAAGGACTCCTCCCTCAGGAATGTGATTAAGGCCTTGTAAAAGACAATTCACACAGGTTTCAGCTCTCTTGCCCTTCCCCCTTCCAAAATGTGAGGGCACAGTGTCTCTCCCTTTTTGGAGGACACAACACCAAAGTACCATCTTGGAAGCAGACACTGGGCCCTAACCAGCTGCCACCTTGATCTTGGACTTCATAGTCCCCAGAACTGTACAAAATAGATTTCTGTTCTTTGTAAGTTACCTAGCCTAAAGTACTTTGTTATAGCAGCACAAAGAGCCTAAGACACCGTGTTTATTTAATTTTTCATTTTGAACTAGTTTTAGCCTTTCAAAGAAGTTAGAAAAAATAGTACATAGAGCTCTTTACTAAACTTCTCTTAATGTTAACCACTTACATGATCATAGTGCAATTATCAAAATCAGGAAAAGAACACTGATAGAAATACATTTTAGTTTCACCCAACCTGTAACAGCTTCTCAGTCTTTGTTTGCTGTAGTAGTTTTCTAGAGCTGCTGTAACAAGTGACAACAAACGGCGTGGCTTAAAACAACAAGAATTTATTGTCTCGCAGTTCTAGAGGCCAGAAGTCCAAACTCAAAATGTTGGCAGAGCTGTGCTGTCTCTGAAATCTGTAGAGGAGAATTCTTCCTTGCCTCTTCAAAGCTTCCTGAGCTTGCAGCTACATCACTCCAGTCTCTGCCTCTGTTGTCACAGGGCAGTCTCCTTGTGTGTCTTTGCCTTCGCATGGCTATCTTTGTATAAAGACACTAGCCATATTGGACTAGAGGCCACCCTAATCAGCGTGATATCATCGTTTAAAATCAATATATATTTATACATATGTATATGTATATATCTACTTTTTAAAATGTAACAAGAAATTTACCATCTTAATTTTTCAGTGTACAGTTCAGTAGTGTTATGTATATTTACATGCTAGTGAAACAGATTTCTGGGACTTTGTCATCTTGCAAATCTGAAACTCTATACCCATTAAACAACAACTCGCCTTTACCCCTTCCCCTCAGCCCCTGGTAACCTCCGTTTTCCTGTTTCTATAAATTTGACTACTTCAGTTGCACATAAGTGGAATCATGTAGTATCTGTTTTTTTGTGTGTGACATGTATGACTCTGTCTTGATGAATTACATCTGCAACAGCCCTACTTCCAAATAAGGTCACACACCGAGTTACTAGGGGTTAGGATGTGTTTATCTGTTTTGGGGGATCACAATTCAACTTACCACACTTGTCTTTCACGACTGACATTTTTGAAGAGTACTGATCAGTTATTTTGAGAATATCCCTCAATTTGGATTTGCCTGATGTTTTTCTCGTGATTGAAATGGGATTATGCATTTTTTGTAAGAATATTATAGAAATGATATTGTGTTCGTCTTAGTGCGTTATATCTAGGAGTTTATGTTGTCAATACATTATATTCTGTGGCCCATTTTTGATAAACAAAAAGTTTATAAGCAAAAAGTTTCACACAATCCACTGGTGGGTGAGGTAATCTCATGATAGCATGAAAAAGGCTGAGAGGGGAAGA
Organism: Hylobates moloch; assembly: GCF_009828535.3. NCBI lineage: Eukaryota > Metazoa > Chordata > Mammalia > Primates > Hylobatidae > Hylobates > Hylobates moloch. Next base: position 48,041,960 of record NW_026652280.1, on the reverse strand, counting down.
ACATTGGAACTTGGAAAACTACACATGATGTTGTTGCTGATGATAATAAAGGCTGGTGATGATAAAAAACAGGATTTAACTAGAAATGGAGAGGAGAGAATGGTGTCAATCTGCTACACAGTCCACATCCCCCAGGAACACACCTATGTGGTTGAATCAGTTGGGTTTATTACTCCTTCCAGCAAGAGAAAACATAATCCACGGGAAACCATGGGGCATCTCACTAAGAGGGTGTTAGAAAAAACCTATTAGAGGACCTGGGCTTTGGTTGGGTGACTTTGGGGAGAGTCTAAGGAACTGGGGATAATTCTATGATTGGGTATCTCAAGCACTTCTACAGGAAGGGCAGACCAGAGTAGAGATAAAGGTATGATTTGTAAAGCAGCAGCAGTTACTCATTTTAGTGGGAGGGTGACATTTGGTATTTTGTGGGTTTCACAGTGATTTTTGTTTTTGTCTTATGCTGTCATGGTCTCAGAGCAACCTTGTTTGGTGTTGATGTTCTGTGAGACTACGTTCAAGGGATCAACACAGCTCAGCTAGGAGAGAGCCAGATTAGCTTGTAATAACATTGAGGCCACTTCTCAGATACCAGGATGTTTAAATATTTCCTTCTTTTCCTTGATGTCTATAGAGGTATTTAGAATAGAAAATCAGCAGAAGAGTGATGATAGCTTTGTTGTGGGCTGTGAGAGAATTAGAGGAGTCTAGGAAGCCTCAGGCTTCCATCCTGGCTAATCGTGTGAATGGATGAGAGAGTAACTGAGCTCAGGGATACGGGCAGAAGAACAGATTTGCAGTCAGAGATAATGAGTCCAATTTTAGCCACACTGAGCCTGGGGTAATCAGGCCAGTTTCCAATCTCATAGCTTCGAAGCTGGCACGGTATGCACACACACAACCTGAAAACAAAAACCACTAATATTGAGATATCTTCTGAAAACAAAAATCACAAAGCCTAATCACAAATCACGAATACCTCCTGAAACATTTTGATAGCACCTGTCAAACAAGAAAATTTAGAGTAGTTATGCCTCTAACCGCATTTTGAGCTACAGCAGAGGCAGCATTTCCTAAGAATGTTTATTTCCCACCCAAACACTTAGTTTTACAGCCAGTTCCTTCCTCTGAGTTCACACTTCATAGAACACACCCCTCCCTGAGCCCCATCACATCTTCTTACTGCCTTTCAAAATGGAAATAAGCTTAGAATCAATTCCATTTTCCTGGCTCCTCATTCTCTCTGGGTTAGAACTGCCCCAGTTAATTTAAAGCCAAGGCAGATGGTAATTCATCTTTGGCAATCAATGCAAGTGCCGAAGGAGAGGCGGGTCACACGCAGGCTTTCTTAAATCAACACTTGTGTGGAGCTTCCCTCCAGGCTCAGCAGTCACCTACCTGCTGTTGCTGCCATTAATTTCACTCCCCAGGAGGCGGAAGGTGGTGGAACTGGGTATAAGACATGGTATGGAAGCACAGTAACAGGCTTCAGGAGAGAACGCTGAGACTGACCTCAGAGCCTGGGCTGCTGCCTGAAGGGCTTGTGCTGAGCTCAGTGAACACTACTCTTGGCTTCATTAGGAAAGTGTATTTGGAAAAGATATGGGAATATATTTCCAAGTCTCTGGAGGACGGTGCCTAGCACAGAGTCCGTGCTCAATAAATATTTGAGCAGGATGGAGCAGCATTCTTGGAAGGAAGGAATGAGAGGTTTGACTCTAGGTGGGCAAATAGCTCTCATCTGAACCCTTCCTGAGCCCATGGGCTTTATGAAGGTGTTGTTTTTCCTCTTGCTCAGATGTGAGAAATGGCATCATGACCCACCAGTATATGAGAAATTGACCATTTTGTTGGGAAACACTAGAAAACTACAAGCTCTTGGGGGTAACCTTGTTCAAATATCGACTGGCAGTTTCTGCATCTGTGGATTGATTTAAACAACTTAGTCATTCAGAATATTTAAAAATAGAACCAGTCTATTTAAAGTGTCCTTCTGACTAGGGCCAGAATCAAAACAACAGGGGTTGCCTCTTTCAAAACAACAACCAAAACTTGCTAAGAAGGTGTTGGTTGAGGGAGCTGAAAGACAGAGACCCTCTGCTCTTCTAGGCCTCTTCACAGAGAAGCAGCAAGGGATGGGAAAACTGCCTGGATCCAGGCATTGCTAGGGTAGTTGGGGCCTGCACAGGGAACGGGCATCCTACATGGGGATTTGGGACCCTCACAGAGAGTCAGCACCTTGCCTGGGATTCGTCTATAAAAAGGTAAACACAAAAAAAGGGAAATTCACAAATGCTCCATAATGGACGTTATAGCTACAACACCAGCATCCATCCCATTCATTCTTCTCCCACTGAGTAGGAATGAAAATGATCTCAGCCATAGCTCCATGAGGAGGGGAGTGGGAGTGAGGAACTCATTGGTCTAAAGCAGTGAAGTCTCATCATCTTTGCCATGCACTTGGTTTAGGGATGGCAGGGATCTAAAATGGCTCAATCACAGGGAAACCCAGGGCTTCTCTTTAATGAATAGATAAAAATGTGGTAAGTCCCTGGGCAAAGGCAGCCCTGGCAGGTGCTGGCAGCCATCCTAGGACTGCGAGGGGAGCCATCCTCGGGAGAGGGGGCAGTTCCAGGAAGGGAGAAAGCCAGTCTTGATGACACTGCTGAGTGGCTGAAGTACTGACTATTTCTGGAATGTTCACCACATTAACTAGTTTCCTTTTTAAAGTGAGTTTGATTCAGTTATTTCGTTATTTATGACCAAGAATGTCTTAACTGATACAGCCATAAAAATATTCATCATCTTCTCTACGGTAAGATAAAAGGAAGTACAAAGAAATCAGTAATAGATCTAAAATAGGCTTTCTCCTCACACATAATGTTAAATTGAAAGAGTCAATCCTATGATATATTGAGAATAAAATTGTCAGAATTTTTTCAAAGGTAATTATTTTATTATACTCTTCTTGAAAATAATTTAATTTAAAGAAATTAAAATTATAGTAACCCATGGTTTTACCAAAGTAGAATGTTTTTTATTAATAGATTATAAAAAATGTTTAAAGTTGCAGTCATAACTGTGAAATTATTTTTTATGCTTTAATGATTTTATCATAACCAATTTCCCATGTTTCTCTGTAATCTTTATAATTATTTTCATTTTTTGAAAAAATTACCATCTTGTTTATATACTATAATTAGGCCACCCCCATAAGGTGATAGATACTTAGTTTCAACTTAGTTTTTTGTATTTGTAATTAGTGCTGCAATTAAAAGATTTACAAAGCACACAGCTCTTTCCTTCTGTTGAATTTGAATTATTAAGTGAATGACCTAACATTTCTAGGAGTATATAACTCCTAGACTAAGCAAGGCCTTGGGTATCAAACTACTTGGGAAGAATTCTTGGCTCCATTCTCGCAAATAGTATTATCTTGTTACTGTCTTGTACAGATTACATAAGCTTTCTTTCCTTGTTTTTTCTTTTTCCATTTGTAAAATGGGAATAATCATAGCACCTACTCCAGAGAGTTACTTTGGAAACCAGTTGTCATAATACATGTCAAGGGACTTAAAACAATGTATGGTACATGATAAGCTCTCAAGAGCTCTATTACTGTTTGGAGTAATATTAGCATATGAACACATTAATATAAGTTCTATGGCATTACGGCCTTACCAGTGCTGCTTATTCATATTTTGTCACTTTAACAGACATACCATTATATCTCATAATTATCTTAACTTTCATTTAATTACTGAAGGTGGCCATTTCTCCATGTCTTTTATTTTTTGTGTGTATTGTCTATGTCCTTTAATAGATGATTTTATAAAGTATGTCTAATAGTCCAAAGGGACTGGGACTTGTTAATTTGTATAGGTATGTGTATTAGTTTCCTATTGTTACCATAACAAGTTACCACAAATTCAGTAGCTTAAAGCAACACAAAATGGTCATCTTACACCTCTGGAGGTGTAATTTTAGACTTCTGATCAGAAGTCTAAAATTAAAATGTTGGCAGGGTTGTGTTCATTCTGTATGCTTTGGGGAGAATCAATATCCCTGCCTTTTCCAGCTTCTAGAGGCAACTTACATTTCTTGGTTTATGACCCCTTCTTATAGGAACCCTTGTAATTATATTGGGTCACCTAAAAAATCCAACATTATCTCCCCAGTTCATGATCCTTAATTTAATCACATATACAAAATCCCTTTTATCATGTAAGGTAACGTATTCACAGATTCTGAGAATTCGAATGTGGACAGCTCTGAGGGGCAATTATTCAGCCTACAACAGCATAGATGTATTGATTCATTCAACCTACATTAATTGAGCACCTACTCTGTTCCAGGTGCTGGAGCTATAAAGGTATATGGAGACACAGAGCCTGTTGGCAAGGAATATTCTTAGCAATGGAAAGAAGGAAGGAAGGAAAAAAAGAGAGAAAGGGAAGGAAGGAAGGAAGGAAGGAAGGAAGGAAGGAAGGAAGGAAGGAAGGAAGGAAGGGAGGGAGGGAGGGAGGGAGGGGAGGGGAGGGAAAGGAGTGAAGGGAGGAAAGGGAGGGAAGGGAGGGAAGGGAAGGAAGGGAAGGAGGGATTAAAGAAAGAAAAAGAGAAAGGTGGGGGAGGGAGGGAAAAAGGAAAGAAGGGAGAGAGAGGAAAGAGAAAGGAAGGAGGAAGAGTGGAAGAGAGAGAGGAAAGGAGAGAGGGAGGAGGAAAGCATTGCCATGGAAATACTTAAAATGCTATGGTAGCATAATAGAAAAATGTGTTGTAATTCCTGCGGGCCTGGAGGCTTCACAGAGAAGGGGACAATTGTGTTAGTTCTTAAAAGCTAAGTAGGAGGAAGCAGGCAAATAACTAGGAAAAAGCCATTCCTGGAGCGAAGAAACTGCAGAGGGACTAAGATTTGAGACAAAACGGCAATATTCAGAGAAAGATGAGCCAATTCGGTTTAGTTAGAGGCTCGGGTATTTCCTAGAGAATGGCAGAAGACTGAAGGGTTATGCTAAGAAATTAAAGAGCTTGTGTGTCATGGGGAAGCTGGTGAAGGTTAAGAAGGGTAATGATCAGATCTGATCGATGCTTTCTCAAGTGCAGTCTTGTGGCTGGGGGAGACTGAATGAGTGGAGCCAAAAGGCTGTTAAAATCGCCCAGTGAAGGGGTGGTAAATTTCCCTTATATTTCTTCTGGTTTTTATTAATATCTAATAAAAAGTAAGGGAAATAAACTAGATGACTTTAAAGTTCCCGTCTTGATCTGTGATTTCATGATTTCTACTCGATTTGTTCCCCCCAGTGAGATTAGTAATTAAAATACTTTAGCTTCTGGGCCTGGAGGAAAAAAATTACATTTACTCCCAGGAAATGACTTTTAAAAGAAGTTTTTAGATAAGTAGCTACTAAAAATCATTATTAAAAAATTACTCCATCATTTTCCCCAATGAGTCCTAATATGCATTTGGATAGCTTTTATTTCCTTATAAAAATATACTATAAAATTAATGCCATATTCTTTTCACTTAGAAGCAATGACGTCCTTCAGGCTGCGGACAGAAAAGTCAATGCGTGTGTGTGTTTAAAACTTTAATGCCCCCCAGCACCCTTTACATGGCTTCAAAGTGCTCCACTGTGTGCGTAAACAGAGCTTATTCAACCAGTCCTCTCTGGATAGACATTCAGGTGCTTCCAATCTTTTGCTAAACAATGCGTCCATAAACTTGAACATTTGTTGTTTCATATCTATAGAGATGTTTCTTCAGGGTACATGCCTGAAAGAAGATTTCTGGGACAAAAGGTAAATGCTTTAGTAATTTTGCCAACTTTCTCTCCACAGAGGTGGTGACGATGCCAGGCAATGTATGACCAGCAACGTATGACAATACCAGACTCTCCATAGCCTCATCAACAGTGTTCATGAAACATTTGGATTTTTGCCAATCTGACAGGTCAGAATTGATACTTGCAAGTAATTCAAATCTGCATCTCTCTTACTGTAAGTGGAGTTGGTCATCTTTCATATAGGACCATTAACCTCTTTTTAAAATAAATTTTTAATTGAGATGATTGTGGATTCACATGCAGTTGTAAGAAATAATAGAGAGAGATCCTGGACACCCTTTACCTAGTCCCCCTCCTCATGGCAACATCTTGCCAAATTATAGTAGGATGTCACAACCACACTATTGACATTGATACAGTCAAGACACAGAATAGATCCCGATCTTTCTTTTTATGACATCTTTATGTGAGTTGAATAAGATGGGGAAATTCCATTTACTCTTCCCAGTAATGACAAAAAAAAAAAAAAAATACAAAAAACCTACACCCTGTACAAAACAAACCTACACCCTGTACAAAACGCATAAGTAACCTACCAGAAGACTCTGAAAGGTGCAGTGAAGAAAGCACACGGACTAGGGACATGTGAACTGGAGGAACCTCGCTGTGAGCAATTTGAGTTTCTTCTGGCCTCCTTAACATCCCAGCCTGGGTGCTAGAGACATCTATCACTTAATAGAATATCTGCACCCCAGAAATGCCAATAAGGCAGATTTTTAAAAATCCCCCAAGAAAAACATGCTCTAAGTATAAGGACTTAAAACATGCTCTAAGAACTTAAAAAAGAGCAGCCCCTTTTTTAAATATATATATATTTTTAAGTTATAGAATACATGTGCAGAACGTGCAGGTTTGTTATGTAGGTGTATACCTGTGCCATGGTGGATTGCTGCACCTATCAACCTGTCATCTAGGTTTTAAGTCCCGCATGCATTAGGTATTTGTTCTAATGCTCTCCCTCCCTCTCCTTATTCCCCAAACCCCCCACAGGCCCAAGTGTGTGTTGTTCCCCTCCCTGTGTCCATGTGTTCTCATTGTTCAACTTCCGCTTATGAGTGAGACCATGCAGTGTTTAGTTTTCTGTTCCTGTGTTAGTTTGCTGAGAATGGTTTCCAGCTTCATCCTTGTCCCTGCAAAGGACATGAACTCATTCTGTTTTATGGCCGCGTAGTATTCCATGGTGTATATGTGCCACATTTTCTTTATCCAGTCTATCATTTTGATGGGCATCTGGGTTGGTTCCAAGTCTTTGCTATTATGCATAGTGAAGAGCATTCCTTTTATCCATACCTGTCTGCTCTCCAGAGGGGCACCAGCAAAGAAGCTATGCCCCTCCTCTGCCCCAACCAGCACTGCTGTGGACGACCTGTTTCCCACCCTCACTCACACCCTCTCTGCGGTAACCAGACGAGGCCCCTCCCTTACACAGCCTAAGGTAGAACTCTGGAAGCTTTCCTTCTTTTATGGGACCTGTCCAAGACTTTTGCCCAATTTTCTATCAGGTTTACAAGTAGGCTGTAAAATTTTAGAGGAAAACGGGGTTGGCCCTTTTGAGAAGCCCATGGCAAGCAGCTCCCTTTCTTGGTTATGGGCTACTTGGAAAAAATTGTATCTCATTTACCCCCATTCCCCCAGCACTAAGCACAATGCTGAGATGTAGTGTGTTAATAAATGACAAAAAATTATTGGTGTTAGAGAGAATAAAGACAAGGCTACCCGAGTTGCTAAGCAGGCTAGAAGACTGCATAATTACCCTATGCAAAATGACATTCATACCAAGGGCAAGGGAAAAAGAGTATAATAAAGGGGAATCTAGTTACCATAGTGACACTGTTCTCCTGAAACAAAAACACTCAACAGGATTTAACGAAGAATTAATAACCATCATGATTGTTCCTGATTCTGACAAAGACGATGGTGGAAGAGAAGAAGGCAGAAGGAAAAGCAGGCAACAGAGGGGTGGAAAGGGAGGGAGAACTGTGTAAAGAACATCTACTAATCCTTGGAAATTAACTAGATACATTGCTAAAACTACCTCAGATGAAAATTACGCTCCAGAGATAAATTAACACTTTCTCTTTCATTAGCCAAATTAGGTGTTTTCACAGTCTGCTCTGATGTGCTTTCCATGTCATCTAAAATCACACAACACTGTGAGGAAAGGAACCCTGATTCCTATTTGCTATATTTCTTCTTATGACTATTACTGACAAATTTCAATTGTACACTTTTGCCAGTTTTACTAATTGTTCACATACATGATCACATATAGGGTAATCACTGACTTCATTTTCTAGTTGAATTAAAGAATGCAGTATCATTCTTTAAATATAATCTTTCATCAAAATATTAGGGTCATATAACACTGTATATTTTGTGGGAAGGGCGACTTCACTTTTCATGTTTTTTTTTAAAAAAACAATAAAAATGATCTTGGCAATAAATTCTTTGCTATTTTTTCTCTTACATACTAACCTCTATTAACTGACTTAGAAGATACCTTTTAATTTTAAAAATATATTGAGTATAAAAGAGCCGGGCTCTCTATTCAGATATATTCATAGGTGTGTCACACATTTTGACAGTGGCCCTTAATAGTCCTAATGAAGGCACTGATCCTACCTAACACAATCAAGTATGAGGTATATGTTTTTTTTCTTTTTTTTTGAGACAGAGTCTCGCTGTCGCCCAGGCTGGAGTACAGTGGCATGATCTTGGCTCAATGCAAGCTCCACCTCCCAGGTTCCCGCCATTCTCCTGCCTCAGCCTCCCGAGTAAATGGGACTACAGGCGCCCGCCACCACGCGCGGCTAATTTTTTGTATTTTTAGTAGAGACAGGGTTTCACCGTGTTAGCCAGGATGGTCTCGATCTCCTGATGAGGTATATGTTTTAATAGAACGGTAATTTAGAATGCCGTTTAGTTCTTCCCTAATTACATGGCAAAGTGTTCCCCTGACAGACTCACTCATTCATTGAGCACTACGCCAGATGCTAGAAGTACAAAAATAAATAAGACACTGCTACTCTCAGATAGTTAGCAGTCTTTGGGAGGAAAGAAAATTTGTTAATCAAACACATGCAACAGTATAAGCCATGCTTTTAATAGGGTTTAGGTACTGTGGGCAGAGGTGAAAGGAGTGAGTGGCAAACTGGTTGGCGAGGGAAGGCTTCCAGAGGAGCTTATTGAGTCAAAGAGGTACGTGGGCCAAGGTCGGTGGCTTACACCTGTAATCCTAGCACTTTGGGAGGCCGAGGCAGGCAATCACTTGAGCTGAGGAGTTTGAGACCAGCCTGGGCAACATAGTGTAACTCTTTCTCTACAAAAAAAAAAAAAAAAAAAAAAAAATACAAAAATTAGCTGGGTGTGGTGGTATGTGCCTGTAATCCCAGCTGCCTAGGAGGCTGAAGCAGGAGAATCGCTTGAACCCGGGAGGAGGAGGTTGCAGTGAGCCAAGATGGTACCACTGCACTCCAGCCTGGGCAAGAGAGCCAGATCCTGTCATAAATAAATAAATAAATAAATAAATAAATAAAGCTATGTAGTAGATTCTCTGGTGGATAAGACAGGAAAGATTGTGTACAAAGGCAATGGTTAAGAGGCCACTCGGAGGAGCTCATAGGTAGCTAAGGAATGGAAAGCACGGAACAGGAGTGAGAAGTGAGGTATCTGTCTCACTTCTTGCCTCCAACAGGCAAGGACAATTCAGATCATGAAGAGCCTGGTATGAGAAGCAGAAACACTTGGACCTTATCCGTAGGCGGTGGGAAGCCTCAAGAAGATTTTCAGCAAGGTGGCATTTCAAAAGAGACAATTTCTGTGGCAACATGGAAAATGGAGTCAAAGAAGATATATCCTTGCAGTGAGAAAAGATGGAGTGAGGTAGGTGGATCATTTGAGTCCAGGAGTTTGAGTCCAGCTTGGGCAATACGGTGAGACCCTATCTCAAAAAAAAAAAAAAAAAAAAAAAAAAAAATTTGGGAAGGTTTGGGCAGTTGTTGAAGAAACAAAAGACCCAGGCAGATTGAAGAGAGAATTAAAAGGTAATGTTGACTGTGGGGAGGAGAAAAAGGGAGGATGACTCAGATTCATGCCTTGACTTGCTAAGGGGATGGGAATATAAGAAAAAACTAGGTTTTGAAGAGGAATTTGATACATTTACCTAAGGACCTGGTGAATTTTAAGTTTCTGTGAACAAACAGGTGGGGATGACCAATAAATTGATAAGTCACATGCTAATAATAATTCCGAGCTGGAGATAAGGGCTTGGGAATTTCCTGTACATATCTAGTGGGTCCATAGAGTTAAAGCTCTAGAAGTACCAGAGATTGCCTGCTGCATTTGACTGATTAAAATTTAACAATATCAAAAATTGAGTTCCTTACCCTTACTACTGACATCTCAAGTGCTTGAGAGCCACATGTGACTAGTGACTACTACATCGGACAGCATGGTCGTAAAACATCTTCATCATCACAAAACGTTTTATTGGACACTATTAAAAGAGTATTGATCCAAAGAGAGAGAGTGAGTGGAAGGCAGAGGAAGGACCTTCCAAGGAAACTGCAGATATGTGTGAAAAGCCAAACCCAAAAGCCAAGGTTGGAGAGACAGAGAGCAGGCACTCCGGCACATCGGGGATATTTGACTTCCTCCGGTATGATACTGGGAGAAGCTCTGAGTTACTAAATGCCTTCCATGAACTACATATTGTAACATGTGCTTTCCATGCCATCTAAAACCACACAACCCAGTGAGGAAAGGGACCCTGATTCCTATTTGCTACACTTCTTCTTATGACTATTACTGACAAATTTTTATTTTTTGAGACGGAGTCTCGCTCTGTCGCCCACGCTGGAGTGCAGTGGCGTGATCTCCGCTCACTGCAAGCTCCACCTCCCGGGTTCACGCCATTCTCATGCCTCAGCCTCCTGAGTAGCTGGGACCACAGGTGCCCGCCACTACCCCCGGCTAATTTTTTGTATTTTTAGTAGACACAGGGTTTCACCGTGTTAGCCAGGATGGTCTCGATCTCCTGACCTCGTGATCTGCCCACCTCGGCCTCCCAAAGTGCTGGGATTACAGGCGTGAGCCACCGTGCCCGGCCGACAAATTTCAATTGTACACTTTTGCCAGTTTTACTAATTGTTCACATACATGATCACAAACAGGGTAATCACTGACTTCATTTTCTAGTTGAATTAAAGAATGCAGTATCATTCTTTAAATATAAGCCAAGAATGCGCATGAAAGAAAAGCTTGTTAATCTAAAGCTGAAAAACTGACTTAATGTGAGCCAAATTTTTGTTCCCTGTGTCAGGCACTGACACAGTGGCACTGAGTGCTCTACTAGGGTTAGCTTATTTTTAATCATCTTTGATTGAGAGAACAGGAAACTGAGGACAACAGCGTTTGAAAATGTGTTAATGTTTCACAGATAATGGCAGAGGACCCCTGGATTCAAACTCAGATCAGTCTAAGTTACAAGTAAAAATTCTACAGTATTTGCTTATAATCCCCACCTTCCACAGAGCCCACCTTATGCAAAATCCTTAAGCAAATTTTTAAGGTCTACTGCAGAAGAACAATTATCGCAACATCTCCTTCTGAAGTACATGTTTACAGCTGACAAATAAGTGCTGGAGAAAAGCTGCTCCTACAAAGATGCTCAATTAGTGAAACAGACAATCAACGTTTGCAAAGGACAGAAATGAGCCCCTCATTTGATAGCATGTGGTTCTTCAGGTGTTTCTGCTACATCAGTTTTACACAGAGAAGACGTAAACTCCTTGAGGGTAGGTAATGTCCGATACCGCTCAAGATCCTCCAGAGCACACACTTAAACTGCTAAAATTGGGAAGATTATATTAGCAAGGGCATGCAACCAAAATCTGTTAGGGGAATGTGTTGAGAAAGATGCAAGTTTTATTTTTCACACCGTGTTTTTTTTTATTTTCATTGTATAGTTGAATGGCAAATCACTTTTCTGAAGTCGCTTAAATCAAGAGCAAAACAGTACATGCTCCTTAAGAACAGACTTCTCTAAATAAAATTTTGGTCCAGAATATACCCAACAACCTTAAATCTTTGTCTAAAGATAGCACAAAAAGTGTGTGTGTACAGTGTGTGTGTATATATATAGGATATCAAGGAGGTATCTATGATCATATATACACACATACACACACACATATATATATAATCATTAAATGGAGTTACTATGTTTTCACCAGAGGACACATTAATACCACAGTGGGGCAGACTAAGCTGACTAAATTTCATGGCTTTAAATGATTATGATTTAATGACTGGTTTTAGTTGTGACATGCAGTGACAATATCCCTATATATATTATACATAGAGTAATTACAATTCATTTCACAAATAGTAAGTTGATAAAACTCATGATCTCACAATCTAGTCTCAAATACAAATCTGGTCCCTAGGTATTTTTGAGATTTGGCTCTTTGCCTTAAAAATCATTGATACCTGAAAAACGAGTAGTAAATTGAGCATAACACACCAGCTTAGTTTATTGAAGTTGTGCAGGGAGAAGAAAATTTATGCTAAAATGAAATTCTTAAATATTTATCTTGATATAATAGACTACTAATTGTTGTACTAATCAAAAATATTTAAATACTACTTTTTGAGATAAAAGGAATAAGGTGATGTCCAACTGTATTTAAGCTGTGGTTACCTTATGCTTATATTGCAACCCTAGTGTCAACCAAGATATTCATCAATAATTCATTTAAAATTTAGGATAACAAACAAAAATCCCAGGTAACCCAAAAAAGTTCCTGGGAGGAAAATAATTACATCTTCACACAAAGTCTTTAGAACATTATATTTCATAAAAGACAATGATAAAAAAGTACAAACATTTCCATGAGAAGCAAAAAAAGAAGTGGGATACAAGAAATTACTAGCATTTATTTCAGTGCATTTATGTAGAAGCCTTTCATCTAAATAAATAAAATAATCTTAAGTACACTTCCTCTTTCTGATAAACAATACTATGACCATTTTAGTTCTCTCAACCGGCATACTTGCAAATCCAAGACAATAAATCCAGAATAGTATTTATTTGAAAAACACATAAATAAATATATCAAAGACAAGCAAAGGCCAAATAAAATGACAAAATCTACTTTCACTTGTAGGAAACCTCCAGAAAGAAAATATTGTATTGGACATTTTTCCATTTTGTTTTAAAACAGGTATCAGTATCTTGGCTAGCAAAAGGGTAGATAAGGAAATTTTTAATACATAACTGTGTCTACTTAATATTATAAAGCTTTCTTACTGAATACCTTTTCACAAAAACAAAAACTTAAATGTAGATTTAAAAAATACTCATAAAACTCTAGTTTTGGCAAAGAATTAACTATCTCCATTGTGAATTATATATAGCTCCAGCAAATGTGTACTCTTCTCCTTTTCTTCTCTACAGACAGGCCCATTAGTCATTACTTCTTTCTGTAGTTGAAAAGCACCATGTAATTTTCCCAGTTAGTGCCATAGGGACCTCCTATAAGCCCTAGGTCCACATATACGGGTTTCTTGACTTTGAGACTAGGAAATACAACAGATAAGTTATCAGAGGATGTCTTCATAATTTCAGAAAGATCTCAATTTGCTTGACTTCATTTGTTTAGAAATGAAATAATAATACTCTTTCCATAGACATACCTAGCATTGCACTGGATATGGAATAGGCAATGAATATATGCTCATTCATAAATCCTCCAAACATCCTATAAAGAAGATAATTTGCATTTGCAATATATTTGTTAATCTTTATGTAATAATTAATACAATGAAGATAAACGGGCACAGCTCTGTCACTCTTACAGAAACATATTAAGGTCACTGTTTATAGGCAAAAATAATTTTAGGTCTACACTAAAAAAGCAAAACAAATAAAAAGCAAACTAGGTGGTTTTCACAGGATGACAAACCATATTCAAAACTGAAAAAAAAGTGAAATGTTTATATCTCACTCTTGAAACAAAAATTAACATCAGACTTAAGAAAATAAGGCAGATACTAGTAGTACTAAGTTTTCTTGAAACTGTAAAATATATATAAAAATGAAAAGATACTGAATGTGGACAGCTCCACATTGATCAACAAATGTTAACATTCTCAGTCTCTCATTGACTTTAAAAACTATGTAATAGAGACAGAAAATGAACTAATACACAAATTAAGTACAAATATCGTAATTTTCAGAAGGTTTGATTTTTCATCGAGTACCACAAAAAAAACTGAAATATAAATACTTTGGAAATAGTTCTAAGAAATAAATATGAAAATATTTTGTTTGGTATTATAACAGAGAAGCTATCCATTTTCTCAAAGTATAAGGATTCAATTATTTTATGATTTAGTCCGTGGTCATTTGTGTTATCAATATTGCCATAAAAATGACACTTCAAAATAAAACTTACAATCTGAGATAAATAACCATAGTTCTGTTTTAGGTAAACAATCCTTGAGGCAAATATTATCCAAACGTCTCTCATATATAGATTTCTATTGCTCATCATTGTTGTTGAAGATTCACTTTATAGATATTTAATTTTTTGTTTGAAATTTGTGAAAATATCAAGATATTTTAAAGAATCTTTATAATTGCTAATTTTCAAAAAAGAATACTGTTCGGCTTTACTGTGGAAAAATTCATCCAAAATTAAGATATGTACTTGATATCAGGTAGTAAGACCTTTTTTCAGAGAACAGTCATATGAAGATGACTGGACAAAGCCCTGACACTCATGCAAACATATAAGATACTACATATAGAAGACATTATGGCATCAGTGCACCGAATAACTCATCATGTATTTTAAGATAATTCTATTAAATTATACTTTTAGATACTACATATAGAAGACATTATAGTATCAGTGCACTGAATAACTGATCATGTATTTTAAGAAAATTCTATTAAATTATACTTTTAGAAAGCAAATTTTAGTAATTAACACCAGAGATATAATCTCTTAAAAGTGAAAAAAACAATACAGTTTGAATGAAACTAACATTCAAGGGTCCCCTCCAAAAGTGAAATTCTATGTCTGAGAACTAAACTTAAAATTTGTTTTTATCTACTAAGTATTTATCTTCATAAAAATAGAATATTTAATTCTTATCTAATAGTATAATTCATTTGTATATTATAAGTACTATTGGGTTTTCTTCCATAGATCATTCTTTTAAAAAAACTGACTTGATTTCTTTTTAAATGAAGATACTTTTTTTTGGCTCTTCTGAACTGGAAATAATAAAAGTGCTGTTCACCGTGAATTTAAAAAAAATACAGAGTATAAACACACAACCTTGGAAACATTTTTTGAGGCACAAAATCCCTGACACACCAGAGGTACATGAAAGACATTTAACATAAAGAGGTCCTTTATATCATGTCACATCATAACTTTTAAGATTTTTCTTGGTAATACTCATGCAATATGCATAAACAATATGGTTGTGATTTCTAGCAAAATCAGATGAGATTGCAAGCAAGGAAAAACATAGGTAATCCCAGTAGGAAGAAGAGCTACTTAAGTCCTTTCTTCTTTCCCTTTAAAGCCTAAGAAAGCTGTGACTTCTTCCACACAAAAGGCTGAGGTCTAAAGCTCAAAACTAGTATAACAGTTTACTGTATTAGTTGGCTGTCAATTATTGACAGTTCCTTCATTTCACACAAGGGTTAACCTTTGTTTAGTGACATAAATTTAGTGAGTTTTTTTCATGCAAATAAAAAATGTCTATAAAAGTCCAATAAAGGTATAACCGATTACATGCAAAACTGCAACACATCTAATTTTTCAACAATTTGCACACATTAATTTATATCACATATATACAAAATGTTTAAATGGAAATAAAAGCATTCTCTTGAATTAAATTATAGGTTTTAGTATAAAAATTTTCTCTTCGTAGGGAGCTCTCTTAACTTCTGATCTTAAGTAGTGGCTTCCGGTTTCTGCGGTGCTCGCCACAGGGGTGTGTCTCAGAGCAGGGAGGACGGGTGAGAGAAGGATGACTGTATATAGTCCCACTCTGTAAACATTGTGGACTGCTGGCTCTTCTCAGAGAAAAGGGCACTGTGACGCAGCCAATCACTGACCTCCACTAAGAGTGCGCTCCAAGTTTATGATCCAGCATTGTGGTCTACCTTGCCACGACAGCCACTTCTTTTAATAGTCTTCGATTGGAGCTAACTCTGGCATGAGGTTTACAGACACGTTTGTATACAACCTATCAACCAGTATTTTTGGCCTATATATTAAATTGTTCAACCCATCGATGTACTGACGCTCCTTGGAATACCTTAGTAATTTATACCTATAGTTTTAGAGGAAAAAACAAAAAAGTAACAAAACATGTTCAAAAAGGAAAACTGATAAGGACTGTGTTCAAGGTCATCTTATAATTAAAGCACTTAATGCCCTTTACAATTTCGGGTTCTTGTGCGTAATTTAAGAATCTCTAAACCATTATTCTAAATTAGCAATTTTACTAATCAAAAAATGCCACCTGAAAAAATTATTTTGCACTTTTACAATTAGACATCTTTAATAAATAAAACATTATGCTTTATGTTACATAAATACTTTTACATAAATAGTTAACCGGGTTCTTTAACGTAAATATGTGTATTTATTAATGCATATATATGTATATCTCTTCAAAACAAGCACCAAAAATGCTTCCTTTTGTAAAGATTCCCTTCAGCAAAAAATACTTCCCTTCCATTATGAAAATTCCCTTCAGCAGCTTTTTTGGGGTTCAATGCATTTTTATTTACCTTTCATTTATTCAACAGCTTTGGAAAGCTTGGTATCTGAAGATGACATTCAACTTACCGTCCTAAAAACTGGACTTCACCTCTATGGTGATGAGGAATTGACTTGTATTTTCCTAAGTCTCCCTCTGGTCTGGTTACATTATATCCAGCATAGTGAACTCTACAATGCCATATATGGAAATGAAAATATAGAGAAATAAAATATGAAAATGGGTTATGTGAGTTCAATTTCAAAACACAAAAGAATGCTCTAATCCAGGGTTCCCCAACCCCTGGGCCACTAACCAGTATAGGTCCATGGCCTGTTAAAAACTGGGCCGCACAGCAGGAGGTGAGCGATCATTACTGCTTGAGCTCCACCTCTTGTCAGATCAGTGAATGGCATGAGATTTTCAGAGGAATACAAACCCTATTGTAAACTGCACATGTGAGGGATCTAGGTTGTATGGCTCCTTCTAAGAATCTAATGCCTGATGATCTGAGGTGGAACGGTTTTCTCCCGAAACCATCCTCCTGGGTCCTTCAAAAAATTATCTTCCAGGAGACTGGTCCCTGGTGCCAAAAAGTTGGGGACCGCTGCTCTAATTATATGCTGCCAATAATTTCAGAAAGCAGACTTAATGGAAAAAAGAGAAACATAAAATAGGGTTTAGAAACCTCAAACATATCCCATCCCAAAGAATCTTCTTGGAATGGATAAGTACTACAATTTACCTAATATAAGTAAGATTTATAAAAATTCTATTAGTGAACAATTTGTACCTCAACATACCTGTTCCAAAGGTCATCATCTTCTCCTCCCCATCCCCAGAAGGCATTAGGAAAACCATTGATCTTTCTAAATTGTTCCACTGTCAGCCCACTTACACCACCAAAAAATTCTTTATATGGAAGACTAGAAAAGAAAGACACAGTATTCTAAAAATAAAATCATAATAGTTTCCCATGTGAAATGAAGGTTTCAGTCTTTCGTGTGCTTTTGCAAAATATGCCCTGATATTCTATATAGACAATTATGTTAGAAAATGTAAAGTACACCAAGACATAAAACATTTTTATATTCTAGTGAAACAAGTTAATGTAAATGTGTTATGTTAAATGTAAAGCACTTATGGAAATCTGAATTTAATATTTAGTATACAAATAAGACTCAAAATAAAACCTGTGAGGCTCAAAACCCAGTGCCCCAAAATTGTATATTTTCACAACAAAAGTAAACATGATTAAATATATTAATAATGGTCAATGCATGTCAGATGTTCCTAAACTAGTAACACTTAAAAAATTAACTGAATTATAAATGCATTATTTATTATATAGAGCAGGATAAATATCAATTACAAAAGACAATTCTAGCATTTAATTTTCTAGCTACCTACTTTTATAATGATCTTATCTGTTGGGATTACACTCTCAAAATATTCATGGATATTTACAAATATATTCATTTTCAATGCACTGATATTTACAGAAATAACTACATTTTTATTTGGATTTTATTTTCCTTACCCTTCCCTAACTCATACTCCAAGGAATGTGTCAAATGATGCAATGTTTTTAAACTTTTCTAAACTATATTTTTACTTAGCTAAACTGTGTGTTTAGGTATAGATTGGCTTTCTGACATTTAGGCAGCATACCTAGACCTGCAATCCTGAATATATTCCCATGGACTGAAACATGCCCCTGGGGAGCAGATGCCAGAGCAGAGAAAACGTGACCATGCACAGCACCCAAAAATCGAGCTGAAGGAAACCTGGCTGCGACCACAGCAAAGCTGTCTCAGAGGAGGGAGCTTTTTGTTAGACACTCGCCTCACATTCTGAGAAGGACGTGCTGTTTGCCAGCTGGGGTCTTGTGTGGCACACAGACCAGGGAAGAGTAGTTCCTTCATGGAAGCCTAGGGTTGTAGGAGAAAGCAGTCTTGCCCTCATCCTAGGTCAAAGGTACTCCAAGATGGTAACAGCAACACTGATCCTAAAGACAACCATACTCTCCTGAGACCTCTCAAGGCTCACACTTGGGAGCTTAGTGTTCTGGTATTACAATAAGACTAGCTGGGGGTTCCACAGGGCCAATAAGCATTCTTGGCACCATGTACTTCCCACATCAGATGGATTATTCTTGCCCAGGCTAGTAGTTTAGGAAAAACCTGAGATCATCAGATAGGGAGACATGAATAAATGTGTCTGTGTGTTTATTGACATGTACAAATCAGCAAGCCTATCAATTCCATTTACTGCTCTAAGTGGAAATAGTCAATTGTGCTATACGAATAATGGAAAGTTATTAGGTAAAATGAAGGTATAATAGATAAACTAAAGAAGAGAAAACAAAACCCAACAAGTCAAACTCTTGCAGTGTTTATCTTACACTGTCAAAGTGGGAGAGACACTACACCTGAGGGTCTGAGTTCTCTGGTCAGCAGCAGTGTGGCCATCACTGTGGGGCAGGGACGCTTCACCAGGCTTCATCCCACAGCTGGAGTCTATGCACTGTCCAGACCAGGCCTTGATCTACTGCCATTCTCCCTGAGCTACATTCTAATTTCTCTACAAACGTCCAAGATGCCTAACCAATCCAGGGACTAGTCTAGATGGATATGAACACAGCTGACCCTTGAACAACACAGGTTTGAGCTGCACAAGTCCACTGATACACAATTTCTTTTTCAATAAAAGTTACGTAGAATGTGCCTCTCCTGCCTCCTTTTCCATCTTCAACTCCTCTTTCACCTTGCCACCCTTGAGACCCCAAGACCAACCCCTCCTCTTCCTTAGCCTACTCCACTTGAGGACGATGAGGATGAAGACCTTTAGGATGATCCACTTCCACTTAATAGACAGTAAATATATTTCTCTCTCTTATGATTTTCTTAATAACATCTTCTCTCTAGCTTACTTTATGGTAAGAATATGGTATACAATACACATAACATACAAAATATGTGTTACTCAATTGTTTATATTATTGGTAAGGCTTTTGGCTAACAGTAGGCTATTAGTAGTTAACCTTTGGGGAGTCAAAAGTTATACTAGATTTTCAACTGCATTCCGGTGGTGGGCAGTGGGCGGAGGCAGTCACCATTGTAACCCTTGCATTACTCAGGGGTCAACTGTATTTTATTAGAAATTGATATTTTCAAGTTAACAACAAGTTATTTAGACAAAAAACAAATTCATTTAGAATTTAACTACAAATCAATTTAGAATTCTTAGTTTATATGACCTTTATGATTTGTGTGTCTGTGTGTGTGTGTGTGTGTGTGTGTGTGTGTGTGTGAGAAAATCGGTTACCCTGGATCTAATGTGATTCTAGCAAACTGACCGAAATCAAGTTTCCAGAAGTGGTAAGAGCCAGATTGTTGCCGGACACGGTGGCTCATGCCTGTAATCCCAGCACTTTGGGAGGCCGAGGCAGGTGGATCACAAGGTCAGGAGATCGAGACTATCTTGGCTGACACAGTGAAACCCCGTCTCTACTAAAAATACAAAAAAATTAGCCAGGCGTGGTAGCAGCGCCTGTAGTCCCAGCTACTCAGGAGGCTGAGGCAGGAGAATGGCGTGAACCTGGGAGGCAGAGCTTGCAGTGAGCCGAGATCGCACCACTGCGCTCCAACATGGGCGACAAAGTGAGACTCTGTCTCAAAAAAAAAAAAAAGAAAAGAAAAAGAAAAAGAGAACCAGATTGTGAACCTTGATGGCCTTCTTCAAGGTAACCCCATACTCCAAGTTCAGATACAGAGGTAATAAAGAAAAAGGTTTTCTAATGATAACAATGACCAGCAAAGAAAAAAAAAAAAAGGAAGGAGGAGGAGGAGAAGGATGAGGTGGAGAAGGAGGAGCAGGAAGGAAGGAAGGAAGGAAGAGGAAGAAGGGGGAAGGGGAAGGAGGGGAGCGGAAGGGGGAAGAAGGGGAGCGGGAGTGGGGAAGAGGAGTGGGGAGGAGGAAGAGGAAGAAGAAGAAACAAGCATTCTTTTCCTGCTTGTGTCAGACTTTTTGCTTCTCTCTACTCTAGATTAGCACCAGGCAAAACTGTGACACAGGCAACATCTTCCTGCCCTAAGCAACAAACAGCTTTATTTTCTCTCTACTACCATTAGGCCAATGAAAACTGTGATCCTTTCCCCATATTAGACTTACATTCTTTCATGTCCTTTTAAGTTACTATCTCAGGTCTGATAACTGTTCACATTTTAAATTATCTCCAATTAGAGAAGGAAAAGATTTGGTTTTTTTATTATTAAAGGGCAGGTCAAGAATGCACAGCTTAGGAAGAAGATAAACCGCAGAATAGAGGGCTTTGTGGCCCTCCAAACCATCACTGGGGGAGAGCAGGCAGGAGTCAAGATGAGTTATGCACCTACCACATAGCAGGCACAGAACACATGTGATCTCACAGCAGCTCTATGGATGGAATCTATTATCCCAGTGAACAAGGAATACACCTTCAGAGATGAAAGTGACTAACCTCTAAGTCCTGGAACTGTAAGTGTGAGAACCCAAGTTTAAATCTGTGTGTGCTTGACTTCAGAAACCAGGCTCTCTTTCCCACCACACCACATTCAAACCTCTGTGTAAGGAAGCACACAGGGGAACGAAAAGCCACTCTGTGGGTTCTTGAGTTCTCTCAGATTTAGGGACATAATGCTGCTACCATTTCAATGCTATGACTGTGCAATTATATCGTACAATATCAGGAACAGTGCACACTACTTACATATACATGTATTTATCCAGCTTTGCAGCAAAATGACGTGGCATTTCTCCACATCCGTAATAGTTCCGGTCATTTTCAGGTAGATGATCCACATCGTGGAAGATTACACAGTCCCAGACACTGTCTTTCATGGCCTCTTTGAAGCCCACGTTGAAAAGCATCGCACGGTTAAAAGGTTGTGTGCCAGTCTTCATGGAGCAGACCGAGAGAAAAAAATAGAAATGTACTCACACTTCATCATCTGACTTTTTTCTTTTTTTTTTTTTTGGTACTTTTAGTAGAGACAGGGTTTCACCATGTTGGCTAGGCTGGTCTCGAACTACTGACCTCGTGATCCACCCACCTCAGCCTCCCAAAGTGCTGGGATTACAGGTGTGAGTCACCGCGCCCAGCCCCCATCTGACTTTTTTTCTATTATTTTTCAAACTTGTTGCATCATGGTCAAATGATTACAATAATTAGATCCAAATGAAATAGACAAATAATAAATATACCTCAGGATTTTCAAATACACTGTTTAAATTTACTTACTATATTATTTTAAAATTTAATAACATAGAAGAAAACAGTATCTAGTCCATTGGTACATCAGCACATTTAAATAATTTGTATTTCTGCTCTACTTCAAATACATCAGGATATAAATTACTTGTGGCGAGAAAAAAAAAGTCATTAAAAATAATATAGGTTTTATTTTTTTAGTGGAGCTTTCCATATGCTGTCAAGACTAAGAGAAGAGGAAACTGGAAACGACTCAACAGTGACCTTTCTCTAAAGTATCAACACCAAGGAGGTCTAACTTTCTATTATTAATGCTTATAATAAATACCAAGAGCATTTTAGACAAAAAACAGTTGGAACTTATTACACAAAGCCAAACTTCCTTTATTACAACCATTTTCCTTTATTATTACAGAAAATACATTAAAGTACATGGGCAATAAATAGTTTCTATTATTGCTTATGATAAAGATTAAGGGCATTTTAAGGGACAAAAAATAGAATTTTATTACACAGAACCCAACTCCCTATATTACAACCATTTTCCTTTATTTATCAGTGAACATATATTAAGGTGCACTGGCAATAAAAAACCTTCATTCTGCATCTAAAGAAAATTAAAGAGCATTTACCAATGTTTTAGCAACATTTATCAAAACCATTTCTAAAATATAAAAAAAAAAGGATTACGATAAAAGTAAACGAGACACACATCGTAGTCATCATCAGAGCACTGCCTCAAGAGTGAAAAATTACTAATTTTTACTCCTAGGCCTTGCACTAACTTGAGGTAATAAAAGTCACTTTATTTTTTACAGCCTCTTTTTTCACCAGTGAAATAAAATAAAAAGGGAGTTAAATTATAATGTTATGACTAGTACATCAACATCAGCTTTAACAAACTACTTTTAAGGTTTTAAAAATTGTTTTTATTAAATGTTTTATTAAATGTGGACATAATACTCAAAGGCTTATAACAGAAATAAGAAGTTCCATATCTAATCCATCTCCATCCCCCAAGAGCAATACATTTCAACTCTTCTCATTTATTCTGGTATTTATCTACATATTTTGAGGAAATGAGAGTTCTGATATTTCTTGCTTCTTTCACTTTAGACACGGTCTCTTGACTTCTTCTTATCATGGTAGTGGAGGAGTAAAACCACCACACCTCCTGCCCCTACCTCTATTCTCCCAATATAGTTTTATCATAATTTTTGGTTAAATCAAGACTTTACATTATTAGGACTATGTAAATATTTAGTATTTCTTCAGTGCTGAGTAAACTGTTTTCTTCTGCAAACTGGGAGTAACTACAGTTTTCTATATAATTATTATATTATTACTTTGTACAAAAGGCCCAAGAAATATGTCCTACACCTATTAATAATTGATGTAATCAAACACATCAAATCATCTATCAATTCCTTCACCATCTCTCAAGCCCAACTCTCCCTTGCCCTCTCCAGACCATGTATGAATATCACCTGGGTCGTCTTCATTCCCTAAATCACCCATGCCTTTTCGTTGGCTTTCTCAATTTGCTGAGGCACATTCTTCAAGAGCTTCCTAAGTAAAGACCCATGGAAAATATACTTTTAGCCAATTAAGGACTGAAAATGCCATTAGTCTACTCTCACATTTGTCATTTTGGCTAGGTAAAAAATTCCAGGAAAAAAAATTTCCCATTATTGCTGAGAATGTTCATAGGTTTCTGATTCATAATCATTTGTCATTTTTCCTAGAATTCCCAGTATCCCCCATCCTGTGCCTATGAAAGCCCCGAGATCCTGGCAGGAAGAGACACAAGCAGGTGGACGTCGAGAGGAACACACCAGCAATTAAGTTGCTCCTCTACTTAAGAACCTCCAGAAGGCAGTGGAGAGTTTTAAGCGGAGGAGAGACTTACATTAGGTCAGTATACATTAATATAAAATTACCACCTATCACATATATTAAATGTGAAATATGAAGTAACAATACCAAAAGTGGTACAAGCTGGCATGGAGAACTGGTCTTCAAGTGTTACCAGACCTTCTTTAGGTTTCTGAAACATCACTTTATCTAGTGTCATCTGAAGGTTTTATGTAGAGGAGTGACTTAATCTACCTAACACAGGATAATCCAAGCCCTCACCCTGCACTTCCTTATTTGCTTTTCTGATTTCCTCCCCAGAATGTTCCTCAGCCGGCTGCTCTGGCGACATCAACCTCTTTGCTCAAACACACCAAGTATTCTTCTGCCTTCTCCAGAGTGCACAGCCTCTACAACAGCATGGTGTGCTCCTTTACATCATTCCAGGATGCTCTGATCTCACCTCCCCAGAGAGGTCTTCCCCAAATGCTCTGCATAAAAGAGCACCTCTACCTGCCCTTACCACTCTCTGCCCTGAGTGCCATGGAGACATTGCACAATCATTTACTACTGCCTGTCCTTCTGGGCCAGCAAAAGAAGGGGCCTTGTCTGGTTTGTTCACTGCCATATCCCTTTTGTTGAATAAATGAAACTGGGCTGCAGGGACCTGATAAAGTGACAGGCTGGCCTTTTCCTTTGGAGACCTTCAAATATCAGATATGGACTCTTTTTCCTGGAGATAATTTATTTCTCTAGCGAAGACACCACTATGCCCTGCCACAGCTGGAGGGGTGGGGAGATTCACACCTGGCTGTTGGCTTCAAAAGGCCAAACAGGGAAAGGCCTGGGGTCCCTAAGGTCAGCATGCAGACTTACTCAATCCCCCTGGTTTTATGCCCTACCACACAGGTGCATCAGCACTCTCAGCAGCTTCCTGCTACACTTTTTCCACAGGATAAACTGGAAAAAGTTTCTACAAGATACAACAGAGTAATGACCTGGCAGTACAAGTAAAGATGAGCAACTGGGAATGCGGCTGTTTTGTAGTCAAACTTTTAAACAATCTCCTTACTTTAGTGCAGTGCTTCAGCCTACCTTCTGTGACAGCACTGAGACAGAGGTGTGTCCAGCAAATTGACTCTAGTCTTGTCACATCGCCCTCTACAAGCATGTGGGTTTGCACATCCTCTGTTCTGCTAGGCATCAGCACTCCATCTGTTTCCTGACTTAACAGAAACGTGTGAAAATCTCTCACCCACGACTTTCTGTCCTTGAGGTTTAATAACTTTTCAAAAGTTTTTTTCTTTCACTCTCATTTTAGGAGTTTGGAAAGAAGCAGTGAACCCATGTCCATCCTCCATATTTAACTAGAATTCCTGAGCTGCTCTTCAACTGCTTAGCACTCCCTGGGTACCTGTCTAGTAGAAAAATTACTTTTCTATTTCAAATATGGTGAAGATGTTTCTAGCTCAAAATCTCACTCTATCAAATACACGGTCCTGAATTAATATTGATCAAGCCTGAGATTCAGACTTAAAAGGTTTAAATATAAACACGCAGATCTTAGTTGCCTTGCAAAGATTGCTTCATCACATACACCAAATAACTGGTGCTGAACTCTCAGGATAATATGCCTTTAAAAACAGAGACAGGCTGCAGTGACGCATGCCTGTAGTCCTAGCACTTTGGGAGGCCGAGGCGGGTGGATCACAAGGTCAGGAGATCAAGACCATCCTGGCCAACCCTGTCTCTACTAAAAATACAAAAATTAGCTGGGTGTGGTGGCATGTGCCTGTAATCCCAGTTACTCGGGAGGCTGAGGCACGAGAATCACTTGAACCCAGGAGGCAGAGGTTGCAGTGAGCCGAGATCACACCACTGCACTCCAGCCTGGTGACAGAGCGAGACTCCATCACAAAACAAACAAACAAAAAAAACAGAGACAGCTCTCTCACCTCTCAACACATTATGGGGAATTGAAGTTTACACAAAGGAAACTAGCACTTTCCTAGATCAGTAATACTGATCTGGAAATCTACAACTACAGCTCCATGAACGTAGATAAAAATTTTCACTTGTTAGGTAAAACGAGTCACATTTCACAGTATAGATTGTTACATTAAAAAGTACATAAGGCACAAAACTTAAAGAATGATTTACACACACAGAAGTATGGTATGTTATATTAAATACCAAGCATTTCCACGGAGAAAAAGCAGAGGTAAAAAGCTGAGAGGAGAAACAAACAACCAAACAAAAAAGGCAGATTTAGAAAAAAAGAAACTGGAGAAACTATAACCACTTCAGGAATAAAAATTTGAGTATTTTCCAAAAATGAGCCAGGCATGATGGTGGGTGCCTGTAATCCCAGCTACTCGGGAGGCTGAGGCAGGAGAATCGCTCGAACCTGGGAGGCAGAGGTTGCAGTGAGCTGAGATCGTGCTATTGCACTCCAGCCTGGGCGACAGAGGGAGACTGTCTCAAAAAAAATTTTTTTTTTAGTATTTTCTACCAAAAGAAAAGATAGAAGTATCTAATAATACAAGCCAGGTAACTTTGTCTATCATTTATACTGTTACTTACCTATTGAAAACTAAGGAAATAAAGCCTAGCAGACTTTTTGGTAGAAACTGACAAGCAGAGTCAATGGAACGCAGAGACCAGAAAAAGGCCTGCATACATATGACATGTATATATTAAGTGATTTTCAACAAAGGTGCTAAAGCAATTCAATGGCAAAAACAGTCTTTTCAACAAGTGGTGATGAAACAACTAAACGAAACTTCACTCTTAGCTCATATCATATCTAAAGATTAACTCAATGATTAGCCTAAGTGTAAGAGCTAAAACTATTAAGCTTCTGGAAGAAAGAGAAAATCATAGAGAACAATTTCTCAAATATAATACAAAAAGCACAAGCTATAAAAACAAAAATCAATAAATTGGACTTCATCAAAATTTAAAACTTTTCAAAAAAACAGTCAAAAGAATAAAAAGGCAAGCCATAGACTATATTTGCAAAACTTATGTCTTACAAAAGACTTGTATTTAAAATACATAAATAATTCTTACAACTCAGTAAAAACAAAGACAACCCAATTAAAAAATGAGCAAAAGATCTGAACAGAAACTTCACCGTAGAAGGTATATGGGAAGCAAATAAGTGCACGAAAAGATGACTGACATTATTCATCAGGGAAATAAGATACTACCACAGACCCATTAAATGGCTAAAATTAAAAAGACGAACCATACCAAGTGCTGGCAATGATGTAAAGCAATTGGAAAGATCAGTATACATTAACAGAAAATTACCATCTATCACATACACTTAAATGTGAAATATGAGGTAACAATACCAAAAGTGATACAAGCTGGCATGGAGAACTGGTCTTTAAGTGTTATCAGATCTTTTTTAGGTTTCCAAACCATCACTCTATCCATGTTTAGAAATAATGTAGAAAATTAAATTCTTTTTTTCAATTTATTTTTATTTTTATTTTTTGAGATAGAGTCTCGCTCTGCCACCCAGGCTGAAGTGCAGTGGCGCAATCTTGGCTCACTGCAACCTCCACCTCCAGGGTTCAAGCACTTCCCTGCCTCAGCCTCCCAAGTAGCTGGGATTACAGGTGCCCGCCACCATGTCCGGCTAATTTTTGTATTTTTAGTAGAGATGAGGTTTCACCATCTTGGCCAGG
Organism: Hylobates moloch; assembly: GCF_009828535.3. Lineage (NCBI taxonomy): Eukaryota > Metazoa > Chordata > Mammalia > Primates > Hylobatidae > Hylobates > Hylobates moloch. The sequence goes on along the minus strand of NW_026652280.1, from coordinate 48,014,523 downwards.
CTGGTCTTGAACTCCTGACCATGTGATCCACCCACGTCGGCCTCCCAAAGTGCTGGGATTACAGGTGTGAGCCACCACGCCAGGCCAAATTCTTTCTTTATATTTACACTTTACAGCCTTTAAACAAAGACTACAAAAAGTAAGTCAAGGTCATTTCAACTCTATTTAAATTAACTATGTTAAAGAATTATGATTTATTCAGCTTTGACAGCATCTGTTCAGAAACAAAACGAATAAGCTTTTTTTGACAATATTTTAAAATTCCATTCTCCACCTGGTTATCTCTTCTAAAAGAATCACAGAATCTCAAATTTGGAAGGGATCTTGGGCATCACATAGTTTAGTCTTCCATGCAATGTATGCTTTTTTTTTTTTTTTTTTGACCTGTCAGTTTACTGGATGCATATTTACTTACCAACTGTAGAGCTGGGTCTATATCCTACAACAAAAACAGTCAAGGTTCCTCTACCAAGAAAGATGACTTTGAAAATGAGAAACTGAAAACAGGACAGAAAATGTTTAATGTATACTACTTTTTGTTTTTAGGTTTACTAACTGGCTCTCATTCAGGTGTCTCTGATTACCTAATAAAGTTAATCCAATATTGATTTTCAGGGATAGCCAGCAACTACCCCACAGTACAAAGAAATCCTCAATCGAGAATTACCTACGCTTTGCGATTGTGTTAAAAAAAGAAAAAAACTTTCCTTCCTTTTCTGTAGTTAAATTCACGGGTCATAAACTGAAATGTTTTTTTCAAATTAAATACTGTGAATATAACCGAGGTAACTGTAGGGTGCTTTGGTATAATTTAGAAAAGAACTTTGAGTTGTACCAGTTATGAGTCCAGATGTCTATACATGAGTCTAAATGCTGCCAAGTAGCCTAAATTAGAAAATAAACAGTTTCTCAATTAAATGAAACTTTACAGAGGTTTTCAAAAATAAACATCATAAGCCTAATGAAAACATAAAAAGTAATAATACTACAAGCCAAAGACACATTTAATCCTGTAAGGTAAATATCAGCTGTATGGTTATTTTAAAAACCATAGATTGACAATCCAATATTTAGAATATCATTAAAATATAATGAGGCTATCATACTAAAGTAAAACATGATTGCTGATTAAGTCATTTAACCAAATTACAATTATTATAAAACAAATATATGGGCCCAATCCAAAATGTAATCTCACCCAGGTATAAAACTAAGAATTTGGCCGGGCATGGTGGCTCATACCTGTAATCCCAGCACTTTGGGAGGCCAAGGGGGGCAGATCACGAGGTCAGGAGATCAAGACCATCCTGGCTAACACAGTGAAACCCTGTCTCTATTAAAAACATAAAAAATTAGCCGGGCGTGGTGGTGGGTGCCTGTAGTCCCAGCTACTTGGGAGGCTGAGGCAGGAGAATGGTGTGAACCTGGGAGGCGGAGCTTGCAGTGAGCTGAGATTGTGCCACTGCACTGCAGCCTGGGCAACACAGCAAGAATCCGTCTCAAAAAAAAAAAAACAAACTAAACTAAGAATTAGACTTACCTTATTAATCCTAAATACGTTTAATCTAACCACATCTAAGAGTTTAGATTCTAGTATACTTAGTGACCACTATGAAAAGTATTCTCACCTGTTCAATGACATAAAAGGCAAATTCCAGCCGCTGTTTCTGGAGCATTGGAATCAGATGTAAGAAAAAAATTGGAAGATGTTCATGGCGATTACGGAAAGGAATGAGAACTGCCACCTTTAAAACAAAATAGTCATGTATGTAAATAAATATATCTAGCACATCCTAGAGGTAAGGATAAAAATCAATCCTTGAAAACTTCTGATGGTTTTAAAGCCACGCCGTTATGAATTTTCTCATCAGAGATACAACAGTAAGCAAACACAGAAAAAGCCCTTGCTGCATGCTGCTATGGTCTTATAAAGCTGCGAGGCAGATGGGGCTCTGAAGGGTTTTCTAAAGATTATGGCCTTTAACCTATGAACATCATGAGAAATTGAAAGTGATAAATCAGATGTGGTGACTGCAAAGACTACTTTGGTGGCGGTATGGACGGCAGACTGGAGAAGACCAAAAATTGACTCGGGGAGCTAGTTAGGCAATTAATACAGTCGTTGAGAAAAAAGGTAATGGTAGCTTAAACTAAGAGGAGGATAAAAGAGAAGAGAAGTACATGGGTTTTCAACACATCTAAGAGGTAAGCTAACAGGGTTTGGCTATCAATTGGGCATGAAAAGTAAGGGAGGGGAATGTATCGTAAGAGTAACGTCTCGGTTTTAGAGTAGATCCTACATACTAACTTTCTGGATTTTGAATTGAATTTAAAAGACATTTCACTTGAATATCTACTATATTACACATGGTTTCTCTGTCCTAGAGATATTTTCAGAAATATAATAGAAACCAAAATCTTCACACTCCAGCCACAGCATACAAAAAACCTCAATCATACATGATATTGCCCCAAAATATACATGAAGTTTGATAATTAATATAATATTTTTCATTTAATCAAAATGCAGAATTAAGTTTTTGATACATTTTAAAATTTATTTCAGTGGTAGGATAATAAAATGAAATTGGTAACAAACCATAACAAGAAAAGATGATGTAAGCAGCCCAGAAATTTGTCCTTTATCAACCAAAGAAATTTGTTCTCATCCAAAAAGTAAAAGAAAAAACATGTACATGGAAATGAAAATAGTTTCTTGGTACGTTAATCTTTCTTCTAATATGAAATAAAAAATCTAATGGAACTCTCAAACCCAACACTTAAAAACACCATTTATATAAAATGTTTTAATGTAATACAGGAATAAATGAATGATCATCAATCATCACTAATTCAAATCCTCTATTTCTTGGATCCAAACTTTGTCATACAATCTAGATCTCCTTACAATTTAGATTTTGCCCTTGAAAAACCTAGTGTTTTCAAAATTACTTTTCTCAGCAACTTCCTAGCTGAGCTAGCTTTATTATTATTGTGAATTTTCTAATAAAATTGAAATTAAAGCAAGTTTTCTACAGATCATAAATTCCAAAATCATTAGATTTTCAAAAAAACACAACAGTGAAAGTATATCTAACCAAAATACCTCTGTGTTACTCTATAATCTGAATTTTTTAAATATACAATCTAAACTGGTTGTAACAGAATATTGTGAAAGAATATTAAATCTATGATTTACTAAAATTTTACCTATACCAACTAAAGTTTATTAATAAATGAATAAATGCAAACAATTGAGAATGCTTAAGTTTTGCACCTAATCCTTTTAAAATCAGGACATGATATTAGATATCATCAAACGAAAATAATATTTAACCATGTATTTTACGTTACCAGGATCATAGATGGCAGAAATTTTTAAATTATTAGAACAAAAAATGATTTAGTAAAATTGAAGATGTCTAAACTACGAACTTCACCATTCACTTTCCCTTAATGCTGAGAGGATAGCAAAAACAAGAGACAATGGCTGCTATGAGGCTGATGTTTTCATGATTATATTAATCACGGCATATCTATCTGGCAAATGGTAGGAACTAAAGAGGTCTGGTGCCCCTGCCGGCCCAACTTTGGGTCCCATTCCTGTTTGGTTTCCCCATAAGGTCTCTCTTGGCTCAGAAGCCTGAGGACCATGAGGCTACCCCAGCAATACCGACCCAACACCCAAGACCTCCTTCCTGCCCCCGCACAATGGCTGCCAACTGTACTGGAACTATATACTGAGGCGGACTTACTGCTGGGCTTCAGCGCCAATGGCTGGCATATTCAAGGAATTCCTGAAATCAAAACAACTGCCGAACCAGCTCAGGGGTTTACTTTTAGGATGGGAAAGTGCTACGAAAAGTAAAAGGAGCAAAAGAGGTTAGATGGTGAGTACATATCCCTCCACTGATCTTATCTAAAGCATATCCATGTGATAACATGTAGCTTAATAAGTCAAGCCTGCCCTTCTTGATTTTGAATTTGGCCACGAGTTGGCCACCTATGACATAATGTCAATGAGCTGTAAAAGCAGTTAAGGCCAATTACAGATATTTGAGGGAAGAAATTATTAAATGGCTGCAGAGTCCCGATTAAAGACAGTGAATATTAATTAAAGACAATTAGACTGAGTGATGAGCTGAACATATAAGGATAAATAAAAGGTAAAGTTCTAGCTCCTAATACAATAATCTCTTCAATGAAGTATTTAAATATCAAGGGTTCTTTTTTTTAATCTTATAAGGAAACTGAGGCAGTAATAAAATAAATTACCAGTGTCTTGGCAAATTCAAATAAGCTAACCTAATGTGCTAACAGCAAATAGATGTCCAAATTTTAATGAGAGGGTTATTAAAGATTGTGAATATGTGATAAATCTAAAGCAAAGCTTTTATTAAAATAAAGCTAAACAATATCTTAAAAGTTCATCTGGCACATCAGTTCTTGTGTTTGTGGAAGAATGTCCTCCATAGTTTACAATTTTTTTGTCTAGAAAAGATCTCAGTGTTCTGTGATCACTTATTTTAAGGCTTAATAGCCTGTTTCAGGACATTCTTCTATGTGCCCTAATTTGCTGTTTGAGCCACTCTCTTGTTGATACACCTCCAGTGGAGACCGAGAATATCTGGTCATTATCTTCTGATAAAACAACACTTCATCCTCCTGAATCTCTCCTCACCACCTCTCGATCAAGCAAAATTATTCCATTCAGTTTGCTCCTACTTTAAAACCACAAATCTTGCTGAACATATGCACCATTTTTTCCCTTGCTTATTTTCTCCTATATACACCATGAGGAGATCATCAAGAAAAATGTGTATCACATCAATTTCTCCCACCAAGTTTCTGTCCTATTTTCAAATTTTCAGCACACTACCAGCTACGGTGTCCCTAAATGACATGGCTTTAGGCTTGGTAACCTTAAGGTGAATCTAGTTATCTGCCACTGAGTAAGCAGAAGCTAGTAAGCACTCATTCTCCTTCAGTGTTTTTAGTTTCATCTTCCTATTCCTCCTCATTTCCTGTACCTCCAGGAGCAATTCTCAAACTGGAGGCACTTGGTTAAAAATGCAAGTTCTTGTTCCTTCCCACCAATAGAATCAGAATGTTTGAGGACTGAGTTCAAGAATCTGCATTTTTTTTTTTTCTTTTAGAGTTGGGATCTCATTCTATAGCCCAGGCTGGAATACAGTGGTGTGATCATACCTCACTGCAGCCTCAAACTCCTGGGCTCAAGTGATCCTTCTGCCACAGTCTTTCAAAGCACTGGGATTACAGGTTTGAACTACCACACCCGGCCAAAAATCAGCATTTTTACCATATGCCTCAAGTAGTTCTGAAACAGGGAGGCCAAGACTCATCTCTGAGGTACACTGGACTATAAATGAAACTCCAGGCCTCTGGGTAGACAAGAGCATCAAGCAGCTGCCTGGTTCTTTAAGCCTGCAAGTTATAGACCAAAGTTGTTCATCAAGCCCTCCATCTGAAATCTGAATGGAAAGTCAATGTCACAGGTAAACACTTCACTTTCAATGACTTGCATAGCATCCTCATGTTCTTTAGATACAAGCTTGCCCCAGAAGGTGTTCAACCTGCGCAGATCTTCTACTTAAACCTGCAGCATTCAGGAATACCTAGGAATTGCTGAAATTACTAGTGGTTTTTTGTTTGTTTGTTTGTTTGTTTGTTTTTTGAGATGGAGTCTCACTCTGTTGCCCAGGCTGGAGTGCAATGGCACGATCTTGGCTCACTGCAACCTCTGCCTCCCGGGTTCAAGCAATTCTCCTGCCTCAGCCTCCCGAGTAGCTGGGATTACAAGCCTGCACCACCACGCCCAGCTAATTTTTTGTATTTTTAGTAGAGACGGGGTCTCAACAGGTTGGCCAGCCAAAATTACTGGTTTTGAAAGATCTCAGTTCTCATTAATTTGCCATCAACTAACTACATTGGTATTTTTCTCATTTAAAAAGGGGGCCTCAAATATTAAGAATCAAGTTGATGACAGATGTTTAACATAAATCTAGTTATTTCTTATTTCCATCTCTCTCCACTGTTCTAATATGAGAACGGAACATTATCAGTAAGCAGGCAGGGACGGGTAGGTGGAGAAACTATTTAACTAAATATTTAGTGAGATGATAGTTATATAATATTTATATGAGTACAGCTCACTTCTGAATCATCTCCAAAATTCCTTTCATACCTTTAGTTGTGTAATTCTGAACTAGAGACTATATTCTGAGAAGGGTTTGCTAAAAGTTGAAATAAAAGCAGCATTATCATATAGTTCCTAAATAAAATAAGTGAATTTATTTTGAAACAGTCTTGCTCTTTCACCCAGGCTAGAGCGCAGTGGTGCGATCTCAGCTCACCGCAGCCTCCACATCCCAGGTTCAAGCAAATCTCACGCCTCAGCCTCCTGAGTAGCCGGGATTACAGGCATGTTCCACCATGCCCGGCTAATTTTTGTATTTTTAGTAGGGATGAGGTTTCACCATGTTGGCCAGGCTGGTCTCAAACTCCTGGCCTCAAGTGATCTGCCCACCTCAGCCTCCCAAAGTGCTGGGATTACAGGTGTGAACCTTAGATCCCTGAATTAGTTTGTTCCCAGGAACTCTTTTCAATACTGTTACCTACTGAATCATATGTAGTTTATAGTCAGTCTACTAGTATCTTTAAGTAGGAAATACTCATGTGATACACCTGTCTCCTGGAAAATGAGAAGAAAACAAAAAAATTTAAAATCCATCTGGTATAGATCACTGGAAACAGGACAAGAATACTTCATTTTTCCTATCCTAAACTGTTCTACTAGTATGCTACCCAGAGCACACCTGAGGGGTGTGCCATATTCTGTACAAACAACTATCTGAGCATCAACCTCCATGCTATCTCACAGCCTCGGTGACTGAGTGTGCTTCTTTTTCTATTAGCATTCAATATATACACTCAGCACCCAAGTGTTAAAAATAATTTATGTGCCCAGGCTATTTTTAAAAGGTGGAATGTATGTAAATTGGGCCGCATTTCATATAGCTACAAATGTGAGGAAAATCCATCAAGAAATATCAACAGATTCATTTGTTAAATGAATCTGATCTGGGAAATAGTGTAAGGTAATTATAAAATTAAATGTTTTGCTAAAATTGGTACTGGAATCCATTTAAGCAGCTTCACAACTTGTTCAAGGCAATAAGAAAGCTGACCATTTATTGAATCATTTGTAACAAGGCCAAAAAGGCTTTTATTTGCCTTATAGAGTCAATTTAACAAAACTGTGTTTAGTGCTTACCTTACACAAGACAATGGGCTCTGTGTTGGGAATACAGATACAAATAATACACATCTTCAAACACAAAGAGTTCATGGTAGATGAAGTCAGAGGGTCTTTTTCATGAGTTTAACAGCATATCATTTTCCTTCCTACTAGTGGTTTTTTTTTGGGGGGGTGGGAGGTGAACATACAAATATTCTAGAAGTATACTAATGTTTTAAAAGAGAAAACTGAAACTGTTTCCAGATCAAGGTTATATCACAATCCTTTAGGAAATAACACTTGATTTATCAGTTGTAGTTTTCACTGGAATTACATAAATGTTATTTCTTACTCAAATGTAATAACATTAGATGAATATGCACTTATTAACCAATTTCACAGCTTTGAGGGCAAGTCTGGTTTAAATTATGGCTTTCAATTTTTTTAAAGCAGCAGAGGTAAACCCACCCCCTTACAGTTTTTCAAACAAAACATTGAATAGAATTCTGAATATCAAAAAGACTGAAAGCTTGGGCTGTGCCTTCTGAAGCCAAGAAGAGCCCAAAGTCCAACTTTTCAAGTCCCATCGTGATCTCTGAGCAGCCTCTTTATAATCTTGGATTCTGAGAAACAGAGCTTGAAGACCCCAATGCCAGAACAAACTGAAAATCAGGATATTCATATCCTCCCAGTGAGTTCTCACGATTCAGAAATTGGTGAGGCTATGCTTGCAGGTGTCAGTAATCATTAGGGACAGCTGCAGGAGGCAGGGAACTCACAGCCTCTCTTCCAAACAGAACAGAACAACAAAAAAATCTATTTTCCAAGCCAAACTCAAGTCACGTATTTATCACCAGGAACTCAAAGAGAATGAACTGAGCATCTATTTTATATCTACACAGGTGCATTTATAGTCTTCACACGTAACACTTAAATCACATTTGAATTATAGATAGTAAACATTAAAGACAAAACTTTGGATGTTTTAAATTTATCAAGACTTAAAAGACATTTGTCTCTGTATTTTGAATCAAGCACATTCTTTCCTCAAATGCTTAGTAACAGTCAAATTGCTTATGAAAAGAATTTACCTCACCTTCCATCTGGGTTTACAGTCTTTTGGCCTCCAATGACCCCCTGGCTCAATATCTAAATCCTTGGAGAAGAGTTGATGAATTTCATCAAAACTGACTTCGCTTACATTGACATTGAGGAATCCTCCTACAAATTAAAAATGTAAAGAATTGTTTTAATATTTTTTGCCTCAAAGATCTAGTAGAACAAATAATAATCAGCAGGGTGATGGCATAACTTAGTTGCCAGGACAATACAGTTTATTCCTGCTACCACCACAAAATTATGAATAGCACCCCCTTTCATTTTTAGTTTCAATGATAATATACATGGTCACCCTACTATGTTTGGTAAATCGGCCAAAGAAAATCAAATTCTTTTTAAAAACCTTTTTGCTTTTGAGTAATATACTGAATAATTTAGTATTATTTGGAAAATGTTTGCATGTCATTATAACTTAACACTGCAATTTAACAACTATTCAAATATTTTAATACCATTTTTAACATTTTCAACATAGGGGACACAATGGCACAGTACTTAATAATAAAATAAGCAGTCAGATTGACTGGGAACTGATTCCTAGCTTCTGTCTATTGGGAAAATTATTTAACCTCTCTGTGCCTCAGCTTCCTCCTCTGTAAAAAGGACAGTGATGCCTGCCTCCCAAGGTGGTAGTATCCATTCCAAGAAATCATCTGTGTGAAGGATCATATGCAGTGTCAAGCATTAGGTACAACCAACAAATGTTAGCTACTATTACTGTTACCTACTGACATTTCTCAAGAGAGGGAATTTGCAAACACAATTCAAAGCATTGATTCTGAGCACTTACCATGTATCAGGCCCCTTGGCATACAAAACTGAAAAACCACTTGAGATATTCCTGGTCTAACAGGCACTCATTCTCCAAATTAACAAATATATGACATTACTGGAGGTGTTCTTACTAGTAGCTTTTCTTATGTATACCATTGAAACAGGAATGAATCTTGAATGGAAAACCATTTCCATTAACCCCAAAAGAGAACTAAGAATCAGGAAGCCTCTTTATCTCCCCCTGAATTAAAATAGCTGCATGATCACTAACATCCCTTCAAAGCAATGCTATCTTCAATGACTTCACTGTTAGAACAGGATGTAAAAGGCTATTGAAACTACAGATCATCTTTTAGCAGTTTTAATGTCATCCGTTAACTTCCAAATAGGTACAAATTGCTCTGGAGCGCCCTCCAGCCAAATTCTTCTCTCTGACCTCATCTCATAAAATACAAACCAACAAATGTTGAGGTTTCCCATTTCGAGTCTTCTGAGTTTCATGTGGCCACAATTTCACATAAAAACTCTCAGTTCCTCTCTAGAGAGCCTCTTTGCTCCTGCTATTCTATATTTTAGGAGTTTTCACAATGGCCTCTCTTCCTGTCCCCACTCCATCCTAACCAGGCAGAGCTGTCAGTAGCCTCCACGCAGGCATGCTAGAGTATTTTACATCGACATACCTGCTTCCCAGAATAAGTTAGAAAAAGAATTGCAACCTTCTAATGCCTGCCTGTTCTACTGACAACATAAGCAGTCTTTTATAACCAAACACTCAGCCTTCAGTGTGACAAGATACACAAACTAGCTAATCTTAGAAAGGTCAGATTCATCTAAAAGAGAAACCTATGAACTTGCAGAGAAAGAGTAAGTAAAATGTAAGATTGATCAGTAAACATAAGTACAGACTATCATGACTCAGCTGACAACGAACAGAATCTACCATTGTAATCAAATAAAATTTACACAAATAAATCTGATACATTTAATAGTATGCATGATTGCTAAAATGATAGTAATTAGGCTAAATAATAAGCAGTTCATATAAGTAACTGAAGCTGGTATTCTTTCTGCACTGTTAAACCAAATTTTTTGTCTTTTTTCCAGCTTTATTGCTCCAACAGCTGTAATCATCATTATTGTCAGCAGTTTTCTCCAGCATCATTTGCAGTTTAATTTCCATCTCCAACGCATATGTGCTGGCAAGAGACAGGCTTTATTTCTTTCCCTCAAGAGACAGGGCTTCCTCTGTCCATCACTATCCCCATGCCTGAGGTATCCTAAGTTCACACTCCTCGGGGTTGTGCGCCACCCCCACCCCATCCACACCCCTCAGAGTCCATCAGGAGTTTCCTATGTGCTTGTTGCCCTTTGCTCTGAAATCCTAATAATTCGCTGATTGAAGGCTAAAGATTGACCCGGTGGCATGCTACCCATGATAAGAGCAACATTGCTACACTGGGGAGTGTGGGGAGTAGGCCTCCCAGGACAGGTATTGCCACCACTGGGAACAGCGAAAGTGTGATCAGAGAGAGACGAAGAACATTCATCATTGTGGGGAGTGGTATTAGGGAGAAGATCCTGTACTTAGGAAGGGAAGGGAAAAGGGCATGTTATAAGAAGAGTGGCCAGGAAGAAGTATGCTGCAGACAAACTACTGATGGTTTGGTTTCTGTGGTTTCCAAACCGTCCTCGGGAAGGACGTCTCTCGGGGATCCTGTGGTTGGAGGAGGGAGGACTCAGGCTCCCCCAACACAGCCACTTTCATCTCTTTCGCGTACTCTTTTGTCCCCTTTAGGTTTCACTCAAGAAGGCTTCCACTGCTTTAAAAACAAAACAAAAGGCATCGGAAAACCACCCGCTATGAATGAAGCCAGAGAGGGAATGTCCTTGTAAAGAAGGACGCCATCAACTGGGCCAGTCCCCTTTATTTCACTCGCTGAGATTTCAAGGGCAACTGAAGAGATCCACTGAACTCCATGGAGAGCCAATCTTCACTCTCCTCTGTGGTGAATCTGAGATTGGTTGTTGTTGTTCTTAATCCCAGATGTGACAGTATAAATCTGAGATTTTTAACTGGCACAAGTGGTTTCCCAGTTAGAGATTTAAAGATCAGAAAATAAATATGTTGATTGAAATCCATTTACCCAGCAGTGTAATCACAATCAGCAAATGTAAATAATATAATTTACCAAATACTGAATTTCAGTATTTTAAAGGTAGCGCTGGGGTTAGAAAGGAAAGAGCAGGAGAACTGAGTGAAGAGTGGAGGGGCTGCCAAGTACCTAGAGGGTCAAGGTGAAGGACAGGGAACTCAAGTCAGCTGGAAGCTACCCTTCCAGTCGTGTGTGCCAAACTGTTTCTGTCATGTGTGAGGGTAACTTAGTTGCACCATTGGTTATGTAGGACATTTACTATAATTTCCTAACGCTGAATTTGCAAGATATGCAGCAATGCTGCCCGTCTGGGAAAGCCAGGCATGCATGGGCGCAAACAACAGGCTTATTGTGCTGTGGATGATAATGTATCACATGACATGATTTAGGATTTTCTTTTTTCTATTAAAATATAATTCTTAAAATAATATTCAAAACCTATGAATTACCTACATTTATATTTTTCTAACATTTCAAGTAAAATTTAAGACATATAATCTCCAGAGAGTTGTTTGCTCTACAAAACAATAGTTGTAAATAACTATTTCATTTTGTTTGGAGCCTATATCTATTTTTTGGTATCTAAAACCTAATTCTGGATATGTTGGCTTTTATCTGTTTTACCCTCAGGGTTTTAAATGTTCACAGCTCAAAGAGCTGATGACAGTGTCAGAGAAAGACCTGAATTTCCCCTAGAAATGTCCCTTAGGGTAAATTCCTCTCCAAAGCTAGAAAAGCATTTTTATGATAAGATGGGACATTCCCTCCCCCAGCCTCTGTGCTGCCTCCTGAGCATAGCTCTGAGGCTGAACAGTTACGAGTCATCCAGCCATTGGTCACCTCCTGTCCTTTCTGAAGCCAACACTAGACACTGCCTATTTCAAATGCTTTACTTAAGCTTCTCGACTTCTAAAATTTTACAACCTCTGCTTAACAAACGATTTCTTACTCAAGTTTTCTTGAAGCAACCAAACCTGAGCATTCTAAACATAAGACAGAGCATTAGTCACACATCCCCACTGCCAAGGGCAATGCCTGGACACTGAATGAATGAATGAATGAATGAGTAGGAAGATTCCTGTCTCATCCCTACTTCCACCTACCTGCATTTCTACTCCCTGGCTCCATCAGGTGCTAAAATATTTCTTTAAGACATTTATGCAAAACTGTACATCCAACAAAGGCCTAATATCCAGAATCTATAAGGAATTTAAACAATTCAACAAGCAAAAAACAACCCCATTAAAAAATGAGCAAAAGATACAAACTTCTTAAAAGGAAACATTCAAGTAGCCAACAAACATTAAAAAATGCACCAAATCACTAATCATCAGAGAAATGCATTTTAAAACTATGATAAGACACCATCAAATACCAACAGGAAAAGCCATTATTGAAAAGTCAAAAAACAACAGATGCTGGCAAGGCTTGGGAAGGAGATGCTTATACACTGTTGGTGAGAATGTAAGTTAGTTCAGCCACTGTGGAAAGCAGTTTGAAGATTTCTCAAAAAACAAAAAACAGAACTACCATTTGATCCAGCAATCCTATTACTGTGTAAATATCCAAGAGAAAATAAATCATTCTACCAAAAAGGCACATGCACTATTATGTTCATTGCAGCAATATTCACAATAGTGAATTCACAGTGACACCCAGCTCTGTGCCCAGACCCTGAATCACAGTCACCTAGAAATGACTGGCTTTCAACTCTGACACTGCACCCTCTCGTTAAAGCCTCTTTCCCATTCACCTTCTCCCACTCCCCTCCCATGAAGTCCCTCTTCAATTTCATGAAGACTTGAAGTCCTCTCTGCTATATCCACATTTTCCTCTATCTGGACTCCGTATAAAGTGGTTTGCTAATTTTGATGTATGCCTAAGAATTACCAGCTGTGCTTGTTTAAAATGCAGCTGACTGGCCACATTGTCAAAGTTTCTGTGTCAGTTGAAGCTCATGGGTCATGCTTATGGCCACTGGCTTTAACTGAACACATTTCAACGGCTTGAATTACCCACCATTGAGTCCTGCCTTTCAAAGGAAAAAGCTAGAACCCACTCTCCAAACCCCTCTAGCAGGTAGGAGTGGCCATATGACCAAATGCACCTGAAGTGGTGGCAAAAGCTTCTAGCTTTACGGGAACCAAGAGCACTTCTGGTCTCCAGACCTGAGCATGCTGGTAGGAGGTTTAAGCCCTGACAAGTGGCAGCAGGAGATGCTTCAAAGTGGTCTGAGCCTTGTTCTGGCTGCTCAATTTCTCAACCTAATTCTCTAGCCACCCAGGTTGTCTCTGGGCTCTCTAATATATTTTCATGAATTCTTTTTTCTCTTAAATCAGATAAAGTATATTCTGTGGTTTGCAACCAAGAATCCTGACTTTCACAGTCTAGGGTTTAGCTCAGAGGCTGCATTTTTTTTTTTTTTTTTTTTTTTTTTAATTCTTTTTAAAATTTTTTAATTTTTAAAATTAATTTTTACTTTAGGTTTTAGGGTACATGTGCACAATGTGCAGGTTTGTTACATATGTATCCATGTGCCATGTTTTTTTTCTTTTTTGAGACAGTCTCGCTCTGTCACCCAGGCTGGAATGCAGTGGCACCATCTAGGCTCACTACAAGCTCTGCCTCCCGGGTTCACGCCATTCTCCTGCCTCAGCCCCCTGAGTAGCTGGGACTACAAGCGCCTGCCACCACGCCCAGCTAATTTTTTGTATTTTTAGTAGAGATGGGGTTTCACCGTGTTAGGATGGTCTCAATCTCCTGAGCTCGTGATCCACCCACCTCGGCCTCCCAAAGTGTTGGGATTACAGGTGTGAGCCACCGCGCCCAGCCCCCAGATGCATTTTTAACAAGTGTAGGTCATCTAAATCACACTTAGAGAAATGCAGCTCTATGACCTTCACCCGATCACAGCACCTACACACTGACAGACACCTTATCTACCACCCCCTCAACCTGCCACACCTGAGCTACAGGTCCCATCCTTGCAGTGACAATTATCCATGCTCCAATTTTCTACCTAATAAACAGCACTAAAGAAAGCACATAAGCATATAGATTAATCCCATCATTTGGGTGGCAATACCTAACATATTGCCTCAAGCATAGTAAGTTTTCAGCAAAAACAAGTGTCACTTTTTTTTGTATTATGACTCCACCAGGGTGGGGTGGGGTGCTCTCTAGGCTAACCTGTTAATCACCTTTTAATTTATGATTAGTTGACTCCACTTCTTATTCCCTACGACAACTTTTTAAATACTTACTCCTGCCTTTCAAGCTGCTCAGTCCTTCCTGGCCATCCCCTCAGGGACACATGGCCTCCTGCTTTACTAGGAAAACAGACACAGCAGGCACGAGCACCCTGCCTCTCCACCTCATCTCCAAATAAACCGCGGGCTTCCTCAGGGGAGGAGGCATTCCTGAGGCTTTCCATGCTCACTCTTCAACCTGAGGCATTGTCTCCATTCAGTTTCTAACCTGGCTCTATGGAGACCTCCCTTGTGCTTCTCCCTCATCCTTCCCAGTTCTCATCTTTTATTTTATTTTATTTTATTTTTTGAGACGGAGTCTCGCTCTGTCACCCAGGCTGGAGTGCAGTGGTGCGATCTCGGCTCACTGCCAGCTCCACCTCCCGGGTTCACGCCATTCTCCTGCCTCAGCCTCCCAAGTAGCTGGGACTACAGGCACCCGCCACCACGCCCAGCTAATTTTCTGTATTTTTAGTAGGGAGGGGGTTTCACCATGTTAGCCAGGATGGTCTCGATCTCCTGACCTCGTTATCTGCCCGCCTCAGCCTCCCAAAGTGCTGGGATTACAGGCGTGAGCCACCGCACCCAGCCTCTTCTCTCCATCCTTTCTTTCCATGATGCCTACAACACGCTCAAGTCCATCTCTTCCTAAAGAGCTCTTCCCTTACCCTCAATTCCTCCAGATCCTTTACCCCATTCTCCTTCCCTTTGCCGCCAAACTTCTCTCATTTCAACTACAGTCTTCACACACATCTGACTCACTTCTCAAGACAGTCTACTTTGCTTCTTTCCCAACCACTTTACTGAAATCGTGCTTGCTGTGTTCTCCATCCGTTTTCTGCACCAAATTCAGTGGCCCTTTCACGGTTCCTCACTCTCCCTGCTGTCTGGAGGTGTGTGACAAGACACAGCAGTCTTTTTCTGGGATGTGCTCCTCCCTGGACCCCATACACCACCCTCTGGCTTCTCTAGGTTCCTGTCTCCCCTTCTTCTGTTAACCACCACTCACCTCACAAGTACGGTTCTTCTCAGGGACCCACTCTCGGCCTTCTTCCCATCTCACTTCCTCTAATCTTCAGTCCAGATCTCTTATGAAAGGCAGACCCCAAGTTAACCCTCCTGAACTTCAAACAAAACAGCCCAAACGGAACCCACTGACTTCCCCATCCTCCAAATGTGATGGTTACTCTGTATCGCTTCAGTTCATGGTCACCAAGTCAGAAACCTGGAAATTAACCCTCACCCCTCAATTGGTCGCCACATCTGGCCAATGGCACCCTGTAGGTTCTTTTTTGTGCCTTCTCCTCTCTCCAACGCCACAGCCTTGGCACTTGCCCTTGTTGTTGCCCATCGGCTCCCTGCAGCAAGCTCCTCACTGGTTTCCTGGTGTTCCCAGTATTTCTCCATTCTCACCCATTGTTCAGCTTCTCATCTGAATAATCTTCCTAAAATACAGTCCTAGTCCATCAGTCATCTGCCTAAAAAGCCTTCGATGGTTCTCCATTTCCCTAAAGCAATGGGGGTTTTTGTTTATTTTTGTTTATTTTTTTTTTTTTTTGCCCCTAGACCCTTTGAAAATCATGCACAGTCACCTGAGAGAAATGCACACAGGCTCATAAATCAACTGTCTGCATATAAGCTCACAGGCTCTTCTCCCTCTGAAGCTCACCTCATGGATGCCTAGGAATGATGGAACCCACAAGGCCCTCAGATTCCTCAGTCCTTTACACAAGACCCTTCTGGCCAGCTTCATTTCCCATACACGCCACTTACACACCCTCTCTGGGCAGAGCCAACCACTCTCCAGTCGGGGAATACACAGAGCCTCCTCGTGGTGATGCTGTTCTCTCTCAGCTATCTTGCAAGACCCAGTTCTGATGACACCTCTCTCTGACATCGTCCTTTCCCTTCCAGAATAAACTGCTGTATCCCTTTTGTCACATTCATAACCTTTTTTCTTTTTTTCTTTTTTTTTCTTTTTTTGAGACAAAGTCTCGCTGTGTTGCCCGGGCTGCAGTGCAGTGGCGCGATCTCGGCTCACTGCAACCTCTGTCTCCAAGGTTCAAGCGATTCTCCACCTCAGCCTCCCAAGTAGCTGGGACTACAGGCGCGCACCACTGCACTTGGCTAATTTGTGTGTGTGTGTTTTTGGTAGAGACGGGTTTCACCATGTTGGCCAGGCTGGTCTTGAACTCCTGACCTCAGGTAACCCACCCGCCTCAGCCTCCCAAAGTGCTAGGAAACAGGCGTGAGCCACTATGCCCGGCCTCATAACCTTTTCATAGCATGCCTTTCTCCAAGTGTGTTACTTGCTCCGAGCTGCCACACACATGACCATGTTCAGTCTTGTCTCTCCCGTGCCTGCTTCTATGAACAACACAGGGACCGCTGCACAGCGGCTGTTCATCAATGACTTGTTGACTCTAAAATGGCTCCCATCTCATTTTTTTTTTTTTACAATAAACATATGAATGACAGTTTGTTACATTAGCATTATTTGAGCTTTGCTGAAGTTTGTTTGCTTATCTTTTCCTTCCTTGCTGATTTTCATTTGAATTATTTAAATCCATCTCAAAAAGTCCTTGGAGCTTTTGTTATATTCATAAGGTTAGGGAACTATAGAAACTATCAGGGTTAAACCATAAAGGGAACTATTCCACAAATAGTAAGAACAGAATATATAAAGGTCACTGCAAACGTATTCTATTTGAATAAGAATTAAAAGATAGGAAAACTAAAGGTAAGTCTATTTTCAGTCTAATGCAGAGTATGCAATTGACACTTTCCATTCTACCTCACCCATAAAAATTAAAATCAAAACATCCACACTAAGCACTTATTAATTTTTAGCCTTAGACAAGGTGAAACTTCTATTTTATTTGTTAGCACAAAGAATCTTACATAAATGCAATAAAGCTGAATGTGGATTTGCCCTTTGGAGAATCTATAAATACTAACAAACAAGAAAGAAGTATTCACTCATATTCTTCATATAAAAAATACACATTAAAATAGATTTTAGTGTAATTGGCCACTATTGAATATGAAACACTGCTGAAATGTATGAAACACATTTTATCGCATTCTAGTTTGAAAAATTCACTTTATCTTTACAGAAATCCAGTGCCAGTGTTTCCATTGCTATACTAGGTAAAAATCAAAGAAGTTTACAACAGAATAATCAAATACACCAATGTTAAGCCTTAACTTCACTTTTAGTGACTATAAGTAAATATCACTTGTACTTGAATGGTTTTCATCCAAGTAGATCTAATTCTTACACAAATCCCTTCTAATTATTATTTGGGAAAGAATCATATTCAATTATTTTGTGTAACTATTATAAGATTTTATACTTATGTATTTTATTGCATTGTTCTCTATTATCAATGAAAACTATCTTTTTAAGTAAAAAAATGTAAGGACACATAGCTAATAATAAAACTTCTAAACTCCACACATTTCTCCTAGGTGTCTCATTCCCTTGACCATTGTAAAGTCTGGCTCTATTATTCAAAGAAGGAGGGAGAAGGAAAGGGAGAATCAAATTAATGCCTATCAAACTTCAAGCACTGTGCTTCATTCTATCCTTACCACACTCTGCAGGCAGTATTAGAATCCCAGGTTTTACAGGTAGGTAAACTAAGCCTCCACTTTGCGGAGGTCACAGGACTAGTGAAGCGCTCTGTTGGGCAGCTTGTGCGAGGCTCTCTTGGCAGAAGCCTCGTTATGTTGGCTGTACCCATGGCTCCTTTCTAAAGCCTTATCTGTATGTGGCTGTATTTTCTACCAAATCACCTTGCCACCATGGCCACCATGGCCACCACTAATTGGGCACAAAATTGGGACAGGACCCAAAGTTGGCAGCCCATGAGAGGGACTGCTGTGAAAAGATGGCTGGCCACACCAGTGTGATCCTCTCTTATAAAAGAATGCAAGGATCCCAGGGAAGCAGAGAGAAGGGGCAGTAGTGCTGAGATCCTTCCCCACCCCCGGTGAAAAGGCAGTGCACAGCAGACACGCACGACGCAATCTCTCAGGCATCACGACAGAGACGGTACAATGGGCTGTGAGGCGGGAGGAGAGGAGTACCAGAATAAGGAAGTGGCAGACAGATGCTTTGAAACAGAGTTTAATTAGTACTCATAAAGCACTAATTAAAGAAAATGGCAACTAAACCAAGAACAGAAAGATTTCCTGAAACTATATGTTCAAGGTTCAACAAACCTTGAATATGAAAATTATGAAGATGAAATTATTGTAATCAATATTTCAACAGAACATTACCCAGTGGTTTCAGTATTACACAGACAAAAGTATTCATTTTTAGGAAAACAAGGCTGCAATAACAAAGTAATAACAACCACAAAAATCACTGAGTTCCATTCTTTATTATGGTACAGCAAAGAGACAGCAAGACTAGAATCACCTGAGAATTTTTTTTTCTTAAATACCAGGGACCAGGCCCACTACTCTAGATCAGTGGGTCTCAATACGTGGCCCAAGGCTCAGCGGCAACAGCATCACCTTGTGGGACTTGTTAGAAATGCAGATTCTCAGGCCCGCTCCAGACCTGCTGAGTCTGAAACTCTTGAGAGCTGGACCAGCAATGGGGCTTGACAAGATGACCCGGGCGATTCTGATGTACCCTCAAGACTGAAAGCCATGGCCTTAGATGATATTAGAAGGTCAATCTTTCTTTTTATTATCGATATATCAACAATAAACTAAAACAAATCCTACAAATATGATAGGCAAAGGCTAATTTCCTCAATTAAAAAAGCTCATGTAAAGAATAAAAAACACAGACACAAAATACATCAGAATATGGATAAATAAGCAATTCAAAAAGATGTTTATTTAAGTCTTTATATCAAATCCAAGATACAAACCTATATGTACAAAGTATGCTTAAAAACCATGGGGAGGGGTAGAAGACATACAAAAAAAAAAAAAAAGCCAAAATAATAGCCGTGTGGCTTCTGAGTGTTGAGAGTACAGTATAGTGTTTTTTTTAAAATAATGATAATGTATTATCTTCATAATTTAAAAAATATATAAAGTACAGTAGCTTTATCACTACCACATATTACACACAAAGGTTAAAAACAAAATAGTAAAATCATTAGAAGGAAATAAAGGTATTTATCTATATGGCCTCTGGGTAAGAAAAGCTTTAAGACCAAAAAAAAGCAAAACCCCTAAGTAAAGTGATTAAAAAATTTGAAAAGGTCATAATTTTAAACTTCCATAAAATAAAAGGCAAAATAAAACGAGAAGCCCCAGAATGTGAAAAGATACTTACGAAACACATAGCAGACAATAGGCCACTGCCAGAATATAAAGAATTTCTACAGATCAATACCAACACACAATAACTAACGAGGAACTGATAAAGCCCATGATGCAGCAAGTCACAGGAGAGAAAATTTAAAAACACAAACATGGGAAAACTTACTCAAACCCACCAGGAATGAGGGAAGTGAAAATTGAAACGAGAAACCATTTGTTAATCTTTCAGATTAGCAAGAATTTAAAAGTCCATCAATTTCAAAGTGGTACATTCATGCTTTGCTGTTAGGGATATAAATTGGTATAGCTGCTTTTGAGAGCAATTGACAAAATCTGGAAAACCTGAGCCAACCTACCCAGCAATTCCACCACTAGCCATCAACCCTCAAGTACACATGCATATATGCACGGGAAAACTCACACTCTGTTGTTCTTTATACCAAAATATACATAAATATTTTGCTATTTTGTGATAGCAAAAATGTTGAAACAACCTAAATGTTCATCAGTGGGGAAACAGGTAAATGAGATGTGATACATTTATACAAAGATGTACCACACAGTAATAGTTAAGGGAAAAAAATTAGATCTATATGTAACAACATGGGTAGTTCTCAAAAAAGTAGGTAAAAAAGCAAGTTACAAGAATGAAATGTACTTTATAGACCAATTTACATAAATTCTCCTTTGAAACAATATTTATTTTCTATATAGACATCTATCTATGTAAAAAACAATTTTCATAACCGGTAAGAATACTCAGCAAACTCTCACTAGAGGTGAGGTTACTTCTGAGGAAGGAATGGGGAGCCAGCACTGGGGATGGTGGTCAAAAAGGACTGGTTTAATCCGGAACATTTTAACACATTCAAAAGGAGACTACACATTAATTACTGTCTTAAGCACTGTTCTAAAAGAACTTGGACACAGGTAAGCCAAAGTATTAGTTTTTAAAACTGGGTGGGAACAATATGGGTATTTGTCATTTTCCCCCTTTGTATTTTTCTTCAGCTTTTCAATCATCCCCCTTCAAAAAGCGCTTTGCCAAAAAATAAATAAATAAATAAAAGTCCAAATAACACGCTGCATAATATAAACATTTGCACCCAGGTGCACATGACCTGCTCCTGCTGCACTCAAATCATGTGGTTTTTATGACCGTATTGTAACACAAGTAAACAGTTAAGTCAAAATTAGATGACGACTTACGCATATAAGGCAGCTTTTCTGGACAGGGGAGGTATGGTGAGTATGTGAAGTTTTCCGGGAGATACGTTGTTGTTTGAACAAGATAATCACTTGAATTATTGCCTTCGGGATAATCTTGGAAAGAGAGAAAAGAGTTACCAAAAAAAAAGGCCTTTTGCTTTGTCCCTGGAATGAAATACATCACTATCACTGTGAGAAAACTACAATATACAATCTACAGAAGTACTTAAAATCAATTATCTTTAAAGAACTAGAGAATAGCAAACTGCTGCGGGGAACAGACCTCTCAGCATGATTTCCCAAGAGACATCTAGAGAGCAGCACACCCTTATCCTTGCACACAGACATAGCAGTCCCATTTGCAACCATGTGAGAACACCTGCTCCCATCCCTCCCCTGGCTGAGCCCAATCTAAAGGGAGTGTGAAAGTATACCAGGGAATCCTCTCCACTATGGCACAGCCACGGGTGTTCCAAACCACCGCGTGCTGCTACTAGCATCCACAGAGCAGAGGGGTGGGAGTAATGTTTTCTTACCACCTCACACTGTAGAAACTGAGATTTACCCACTCAACTTACTTTTTGTAATACAGCTCATTCTAAACCTTTAGGTTAGTCATTCCCAGCCTGTGGGCTACAGCCCCAGGGGAGCCCTGGAGCTATTATTACATTAGGTCCATTATCTTTAGAGTCAGCAAGTTAAACTGCATACAGGGCACCAAAGTCAAATGCCTGAGTTCAAATCCTTGTTCCAACACACTGTAGCTGTGTGATACAGGGCAGGACACGATGTAGTTTGCCATCTATGCCTACTTCATACTGTCATTTTTAAACTTCAATAAGACAAAATGTGTAAGGTGCTGAAAACAATCCCTGGCCCATAGAAACAGTTAATAACTGTAGCTATGAGTGATTAGAGATGAGCACCTGACCCATGAGACAGTCACAGGCTCAGGATTTCTGAATGTAGAACCAGAGAGATCACATTTCAGTCCCTTTCTGGAGCAAAGTTCTGAGACGCAAATCTAGAAACCATGACACGCAGGTTTCCTGCTATGTAGGGAAGCTGGCCTAAGAGAATGACATCAACATGCAGTGAGTGAAATGAGAGATGGAAACAGCTCATTAAACTACCGTCTGTCTCCTGGATCACAAACAATGTACCACAGAAAGTGAAACTCTAGCAGACACTTTAGGAAAATGTGAAGACATTCTTTGAACCTTGAGTAATCTGCTCCAATGAGAGACAATGTAGAAGCTAAACCCTCTGACCATAGGGAAATGACAGAATTGTGCAAATTAGATAGGAAGTATGTGAGAGGAGCCAAAGAAAACTAAGCACCTCCCTTGCATACCTTTACCTAACATCAATATTCAGTCACTATCACAATGGAGTTGGTGGGGATGCTGCATGGGAGTCAGGACAGTACTTCAGGGCAGAGACTCACACCACCTGCAAGGGTGCTGAATGAAAGATGCCCTGCCACGGCTGCTAAGCAGAGGGTGTTGGGATGGGCAAAGGTTCCAGGTTGGGTACCAAGGAGGAAACAGAAGCCACAAGAGAAGGTCCAATTCCAAAGAAGTGCATGGAAACCCCAGTTACAAATTTCACAGGGTGTCAGTAAGGTGTTAAGGTAAATGCATTCCCAGAAAACCCCAACCTATGTTGGGGAGAGATCAATGATGGTACGACTGCTAAGGCCTATCCTACCAGGAAGTGGGAAAGCCCCAATGAGACAATCCTCCCCTCTCTCTCTCCCTGGGGGAGTGCTAGAAAGCATCTGACAAGGAAAATCTTCCAAATAACAAGGGGAGAAGAAATTCAGTGAACATTAATTGTTTTGTATGCCCAGTGACACCCCAAGACCACAGACACTATACTGGTAGCCCATGCTCAATGTATTCCCCATGTGCCTGAAAGATTTAAAGATACCAAGCAAAAGTAAGTGTAAGGAAGTCCAATAAAGTTCTGATTCTTTTCCTTTTTTTTTTTTTTTGAGACAGGATCTTGCTGTGTCACATAGGCTGGAGTGCAGTGGCATAATCGCTCACTGCAGCATTGACTTCCTGGGCTCAAGTAATCCTCCTAGCTCAGCCTCCCAACTATTAACAGCTGGAACTACAATCACGCACCACCACACCCAGCTAATTTTGTATTTTTTGTAGAGACAGGGTCTTGCCATGTTGCCCAGGCTGGTCTCCAACTCCTCGGCTCAAGCAATCCTCCCACCTCAACCTCCCAAAGTGTTGGAATTACAGGTGTGAGCCACCATGCCTGGCCTGATTCTTAAGATGCTTTAAATATATATATCTACATACATACCAAAATTCTTGTTTTTTTGTTTTGTTTTGTTTTTAAAGGGCTTCTCTTTCTATGGGGACTCCTACCTTGCTAGTGGTAGCAGCAAGTGCAATAAGCATGAATTGGGTTTCTGTCACTCCCATCAAAACTGCTTAAGATTACTATTGTTATGAGTTTTGTGACAGTGTCTAGTCAAGTTCATTGATTTATACCTTAGAGTTACTTATTTATCTTCAATATTCCTGGAAAGGAAGATAAGCCATTCTTATTTGAGGGAGACAGTAAGAAAAAAAAAAAAAAAGAATTCTTAAAAATAAGTTTGCCAAAATTTAAAAAATCAAATCAAAGCATTGTAGTAAAGTCAGAGCAATCTCCCAGAAAGACAGAAAGGAAAGAAAAAGAATTTAAAAACAAGAGAGAAATTATATATAATAGGAGTTCCAAAAAGAAAGGAAAATAACAGGAAGACAAATTATCAAAGAAATAATATAAAAATAGCTTGGAGAATTGAAGGGTAAGATATTCCATATTGATAGGACTGCTCCCAGCAAGAGAAGAAAAACAAAGCTCCAAGATGCTCTTTGTAAAATTTAAAAATACCAAAAGATCCCAAAAGCCTCCAGAAAGAAAAAACTGATCCATGAACAGTAACTGCAATCAGGATGGTCAACAGACTTCTCAAAAGCTGCACTGGAAGAGAGAAGACAATGGCATGGGAATTTTGGAAACCCCCCCTTAGCGTGGTCAACTCATGTGCCTAAGGGAAAATCAGTGATAGATTAAGAAGGCTCTACGAATTGGGGGGAAAAAAGAGTTAACAAGTAACATCAACAAAAATAAACAGATCTACAAAACAAACATAATTACAACTAGACTCAGGAAAACAAACCATTATCTACATTCTCTTAACAACATCAACAATATCAATTTGAATTTAAATTGTGACATATTGGGGATAAGGATAGGTAAAATTGGGGTGAGACTATAATACTAAATGTCTTTCTTCCATAACAGGAGTAGTTTAAATTGATAAATCAAGAGACAGCAGGATAGAAACATAAACATAAATACAGAATAAAGTGTTAGTTCTCTGAGGATTGGGACTCAGGGAGGAGTGAGCTAGGAGACTGTTGTTATTACATTATACCCTTTTCTACTTTTAAAATATAAAAAGTTCTACTTAAAATAAAAATGCAAGAATACGAATAAATGAGCAGTTAAAACAATAAACATCGAATGGCAAGTTCTTCACTAATTAGCTAGTGTGTGCTCTCGCTCTCTCTCACATACACACACACACACACACACACACACACACACAGAGAGAGAGTTCATATTATAGCTTTTGTTGCACATACCACCAGAAAAAAGATGGGCTAGCTATATAGAGATGATAATTTTTCTGAATCTCTTCAATTTTTATTAAGGACATACTATACACTACACATTCACAGGAATGAGACAATAAATAAGGTTGTCCTTGGATGTACAACTATGATATAACAATATTTTAAAATACAAAAAAAAAAAAGTAAGTTTGTTCCTGGGGGTCATCTGCCTTGAGATATTACAAGGCTCATTTTCTTATAATCCTGAGGCAGAAAAATATCTACATTTTCATTCAATCCTTTTGTTAATGTCATGCATTAACTTTAAATAAGAGTATTTCCTTACTCTGCATAATTTATTAATTTTATCATTAATGCTTGGGCTCCTTCTCTTAGCCACATGCTATGATTCTCTAAACCCACATCCAACTCACAGAAGTGCTTGGCTCTCTAGACATTTCTGCAAAACAAACTGTTAACTCCTTCTGCGGAGTCAGATGGCAACAGGAGGGCCAGAGAGAACTGTTCTACTTTTTATTTTAGTGCTAGAATGACTGAATCACAAAAGTAAACATTCCATCACTTTTATCAGTTTTTAAAGAACCACATTTAAGTGACTTCAAGTTAAGCAATATCGTTCTATTCACTTCATTGAATACAAAGTTTTAGAGCTAAACGTGCTATTCTTGGCCACCTCGTAAGGAGCGCAACTCACTGCCAGACTTAGAGAAACACCTCCACACTCCTTCAGTACTCTGTCCAGTGGTATTTGTGTCTTCCCAATGTATTATGTGTATATAGTCTATCCACCACCCCGGCCATTATTCTGAGTATCTCTTTTAATTGAAATCAAATTATCTTTGATTTCTAGTACCTAATAAAAGTATCTACAACATAGTAGGAACATACTATAAACAAACACCTCACAAATGATAATACAGCCAATAATGATTTAAGCTTTTGGAGATTTTACTGTAATAAACCCACAAAATTGGCTGGGCGTAGTGGCTCACGCCTGTAATCCAAGCACTTTGGGAGGCCAAAAGGGTGGATCACAAGGTCAGGAGATCAAGACCATCCTGGCTAACACGGTGAAACCCCATCTCTACTAAAAATACAAAAAATTAGCCAGGCAAGGTGGCGGGGCACCTGTAGTCCCAGCTACTCGGGAGGCTGAGGCAGGAGAAAGGCGTGAACCCGGGAGACGGAGGTAGCAGTGAGCCAAGACCGTGCCACTGCAGTCTGGCCCGGGTGAAAGAGCGAGACTCTGTCTCAAAAAAAAAAAAAAAATTAGCCAGGCATGGTGGCGGGCGCCTGTAGTCTCAGCTACTTGGGAGGCGGAGGCAGGAGAATGGTCTGAACCCAGGAGGCAGAGCTTGCAGTGAGCCAAGATCATGCCACTGCACTCCAGCCTGGGTGACAGAGAGAGACTCTGTCTCAAACAACAACAACAAAAAAGCAACAACAAAAAAACCCACAAAATCATTATTCCTACAAAAGTTGTTAGGTGAGCAATGTCCATCATGTATAACCACTACTTTCAAAGTCAGGAAGCATTTTAAAAGGTTATGCATGACAGATGCATTTGGGATCCACCACAACTGCTATAAAAGGTAGACATTATTTCATCTAATGAATGGATAAAAATAAAATGAGCTCTGGGCCCCCTGCTTTCTTCCTCCCTTCCGGAAACACAACCAAAGAAAAGGGAAACAAAGAATGAAAACTGCCAGATGGATCCCCTACTAATTCTCACTGGACCTTATCACTTAAAGGAAAAGGAGAACAGGACCAAAGAACACCTTTTAATGGCTTTATTTTCCTGCGAAACGGCAGCTTAAAACAGGTGTTAGAAACCGATGAGAGTCCTAGTCTGTTTCCCACTAACTTGTCGTCAGTCTGGCAGTGTCTGGGGGCCTCAATTCATGTATCCATCAAATGAGGAGGCATGCTAGGTTATTTCCAACAAACCTATCCACTCTAACATTGCATGGCCCTTATCTGCTTCAGTAATTAGATGAATTCACTGAATACATCTTGTTTTCATAATTTGACTGGCTCTGTGGGCTACATGGCACCATCTGATTATAAGAGTATATAATTTCTTTACAAAAATAGTATACATCTATTTATATTTGATGCCACAGAAAGTCAGGTACAGGATTAAAAACCCCTTTTGGAAATCGAATGTGCTTATAACTATCACAATCTATTTAGCATTTAGTGTTAAATTGTAAATGAGCCACTGCATATTAATCAATTCTCCTCTAGAGCTCAGTTAGCTTTTTGTACACCTTATAGGCCATTATCTTCTTTTTCGGATTTTATATCTATAGAAGTCTATATAGAAATAACCAATTGCATTATAAATAACTATTTATGTTTCCATCTCTCCCAGAGGCCTAGAGATCCTCATATTAAAGGAGACTGTTTTTCTTAATATTGTGTCTCCAATATCTGGTTAAATATACTAATTATAATAATTATTCATAAATGTTGGCTAAATGAACATGGCAGAGCCTCATTGCTGACTCAAACTCCATTTTTCCCTTTCCCCGTAGGTAACAGAATGCCAGTGTCACTAGAGTTCCAGCAGACTCTGGTCAAAGACTATATTTCCCAGTGTTATTGCATGTGGCCATGCAATTAAGTTCTAGCCAATTAAATGTATGAAGAAATACTACGTGGGACCCCTGGGAAGGCTCCAGAAAAGGGGTACCTTATTTGTTCTTCTTTGTTCTCCCTTTCCTCCTTCCTACTGACCCAAGTTCAAACACCAAGATGGCACCCAAGCAGCCATCTTAGACTATGAGTTAACCATGGAGCTACATGACAGATGGCAGAAAATGAAAAGTGTGATAACTTACTTTAAGGAGCCTCCACAACAGCCACAGATATTCAACTGGCACAGTTCTTTCACATGAGAACAGAAAGCCTCATGTGTTTAAACCACCACAGACAGGTCTCTGTTACATCCAAACCTAATCCCTAATGTATACAATGACTGTTTCCTGAGAACAGTTTTACCATCAGTAAAGGAACCCTATAAAAAGTTTTCAAAGGTTCATAAAAGTAAGCAAACTCTAATCAAAGTATGCATTGGTTCTTTGGTCTTTATTGAAACTATGACTTGTTGAGAGAAGAAAAGGATTTTCCTTTTTTTTCTTTTTTTTTTAGTTGCAGGGTACTACGGGGAAAGATTGTCTTGCCCATGTAATCATTCCTCCTAATCAAGCTCAACATCCACACATATACCTTATTCATACCCCAGGGAAAACAACCTGATATGCACAAATTTTTAGCACTCACACAAATATACCAACTTAAAGATGTCTATTTCCTTTCAGTTGAACAAACTTTCAGTGAACATTTTTACAATCAACTTATTCAACCAGCACAAATCCTACAGAAGCTTTTAAAATGTTTAAACTTCTAAAACTGACCTAATATTCAGAAGACTCATTCATGCTAAGAAACATTTAATGAGACTTTTACTGTAGAATTAAAACATCAACTATGTTGAGACAGTCCTTCTAAAAAAATTCCTTCAAGGTTAAAAAATTAAAATAAAACAAGAGTGTTTTGATTTGTGGAATCATAAACATATTAGGCAAATGACTAGAATGGATTTTATAGAAGCACATGTGATATTAAATTGAGATCAATATGTCACAGTCTTGAATTTTTAGAAGGGTCTAAAACTATCACCCACCTTGACATATATTTAAGAAAGAACATCTATAGCTGAAAGACAGACTTTCTCTTAGTAGAATGTGTAGGTTTACAGTGACACAAGGAAGAACTACTAACACAAATTAAATATTTTTAACTGTTCAAAATGAGACCATAAAGGGTACAACAACCGACAACACCACTGAATCCTTTAAAGTAACACCTAATAATACCTTGGCAGACACTGTGGCAACCCTGCCATAAAAGAGCATTAACATTCTTCCACAACAGTGAAATCTATTTACATCAATTCTACCATCATTAAATTATTGGTTCAGCCTATTAGATTTTAACCTCCTGGGATTCTAATGGAGCTTCTACTTCCAGGTAACATTTTAAAAAGACAAGAGTAGGCCGGGCGCAGTGGCTCATGCCTGTAATCCCAGCACTCTGGGAGGCTGAAGCGGGCGTATCACGAGGTCAGGAGATTGAGACCATCTTGGCTAACATGGTGAAACCCCGTCTCTACCAAAAATAAAAAAAAATTAGCCAGGCGTGGTGGTGGGCGCCTGTAATCCCAGCTACTTGGGAGGCTGAGGCGTGAGAATGGCGTGAACCTGGGAGGTGGAGCTTGCAGTGAGCCAAGATCGCACCACTGCACTCCAGCCTGGGCAACAGAGCGAGACTGTCTCAAAAAAATAAATAAATAAAATAAAAAGACAGGAGTAGCTACCAATTTCCAATTTTATAAAATTTCTTCTTTAGCTCCTTAAAAAGGCCATAACACTATTAACAATCTTCTATAATTAAAAACAACTATTTTCTAGACCTAGTTGGAAGAACAACTTAGGAACTAGAATGAACATAAAGAGAGATGGTAGTATGGCTTACTAAGATGAATAAATTATTCTCTGGTTAATTTCTCTTAAATACAATATATGAATTGAAAAAGTAGAAGCTGCTGGCCGGGTGCGATGGCTCACGCCTGTAATCCCAGCACTTTGGGAGGCCGAGACAGGCGGATCACGAGGTCAGGATAACACACAGTGAAACCCCGTCTCTACTAAAAATACAAAAAAATTAGCCGGGCGTGGTGGCGGGCGCCTGTAGTCCCAGCTACTCAGGAGGCTGAGGCAGGAGAATGGCGTGAACCCGGGAGGTGGAGCTTGCAGTGAGCCGAGATTGCGCCACTGAACTCCCGCCTGGGAGCCACTGAACTCCAGCCTGGGAGACAGAGCGAGACTTCGACTCAAAAAAAAAAGAAAAAGTAGAAGCTGCTTTCTATATTTTGTTTGCAAGAATTAACTTAAGTGTCTGTACAAAACCTCATCACTTTTGTGACCACACGTTCATACATCCTAAAATAGGTAACAGTCTTGATTTGCACAGTAAAATAATCTACCAAGACGCTTAGGGGAAGATACCTTCATCTTTAACAGGAAGTTACCTGAAGGCAAAACAGACTGTAAAAGATTTGGTTTACTGCTTTGTAACTACAAGGGGTTAAGCAGGAAGTAGTCTTACCTGTACCGTTGAGCGTACTGTTTTTATTTGTGTACAGCCTGATCATATGACCTATTGTTTTCACATTTTCTCTCAACATTATACCTCGAGCTTGTACCATAAAGAGATATGTGTTGGCTATAAAAGAAAAATAGAGAAAGAATGTCATAACTCAGTAAGCTTTTTATTTAATAAAATAATATTCAGAATTGGTGAAGTGCCCAATAAACATAAACTGACTCAATCAGCACGTCCAAATGGAAAATAGAAATATAAAATATTGCCTAGTAATAAAAACTGACAAACACAAACTGATTTTTTAAGAATAAAAACAAAAAAAGTTGAAATATCCACCTATCAAATAGAATGAAACTAACTGAACAAACTATTATAATGAACCCCCACATCTGTGATTTTCTACTATAAAATATACTTAGAAATTTCAAAAAGGCATTTTATTACAGATACTCAATCCTACAGTCATAAAATTCAGTTTCTCTAATTATATATTAATTTCCTCCTGCCAAAAACTTCACAAAAGCTAGGATTCCTTATAAATCCCATAATATCTAGTAGGAATAAAGATCTTGCAATGGTCCTGAAAATTCTTCATGTGTTTGCAGGGACAGGTGATCTAGGATCAGTATCTCTTTGGGTCATTTCTAAGAGTTAATTAAACTTTTACACTCCCTTTCAATCACAAATCTTTCTACCAGGATGGTAAAAGCAAACAAAATCAAAATCAATGTGTATTTTTAAAGCAGGTCAATTTAATTATTCACAATAAGTGCTTCAAAAATAGGCTCCAAATTTCTTCTGCTGGGAGAAACTGGTAAATTGACAAAGGTTTATCGCAAAAATCCCTAACTTTTGAGATGTCCAGACCCCCCAGGGGCACAGAACTAAGTCAGAAACTCCTTTCCTGGTCCCAATTCTGTTAGTGCTGTGCATAACTTTGTATAGCTCCTTGGATCTCAGTTTCCTCGTTTTTACAAGGCAGGTGTGCAAGTAGTGC
This sequence comes from Hylobates moloch, assembly GCF_009828535.3. Classification (NCBI taxonomy): domain Eukaryota; kingdom Metazoa; phylum Chordata; class Mammalia; order Primates; family Hylobatidae; genus Hylobates; species Hylobates moloch. Next base: position 47,983,651 of record NW_026652280.1, on the reverse strand, counting down.
ATTCTTCTTTAAAGTCTCTAAACACAAAGCTAGAAAATCATAAACTCCATTCAGATGAGAGGCAGAGGCTCACTATCATGGCAAAAACCAAGAAACTGCAAGCCTCAGTTAATGACTCAATTTTAAGATAAGTTGTCTCTGAATACAGTAATGACACTCTCCAAAGATGAATCCTGAATGAAAAAAATTAAGAATGCTGAGTAATTTTCTGAGTGCTGCTCTAGTTTCTCAAGATGGAATAGAGGGATGAGAGAAATTTAATGTTTACTACCTTCTTTCCCACTTTTTATGTAAATATGAACTTGCTCAAAGTACATATGAACAGAGCATAAATTAAACTACTAGAGAAGCAGAGTAAAATAAAATTTTTCTTTCACCTCCAGAAAAAAGAGACAAACAGAAATCCAGGTTTCACATAAGCTTTACAGATACCGTTTTTAAAAGCATGTCTACAGGCTTTCTAGAAAGTAGTCCTATAATTAGATTTAACTTGTCCACACCTGAATTTACTATACTAGTTTACAAATACGACACCTTTTGACTACATTTTTGTACTTAAGTGGATTTCAAAAGAATGAAGACTCACACTTGTAATTCCTGGGAGGCCGAGGCGGTCGGATCACAGGGTCAACAGATCGAGACCATTCTGGCCAACAAGGTGAAACCCCGTCTCTACTAAAAATACAAAAAAATCAGCTGGACGTGGTGGCGCGAGCCTGTAACCCCAGCTACTCAGGAGGCTGAGGCAGGAGAATGGCTTGAACCCTGGAGACAGAGGTTGCAGTGAGCAGAGACTGCACCACTGCACTCCAGCCTGGGCGACGGAGCAAGACTCCATCTCAAAAAAAAAAAGAATGAACAACACAGTCATAAAAAAGAACAAAATCATGTGCTTTGCAGCAACATGGATGCAGCTGCAGGCCATTATCCTAGCGAATTAACACAGGCACAGAAAACCAAATACCGCATGTTCTCACTTGTAAGTGAGAGCTAGACACTGGGTACTCATGAACATAAAGATGGCCAACAACAGAAACTGGGGACTACTACAAGAGGGAGGGACAAAGCGGGGCAGAAATTTAAAACCACCTATTGGGTACCATGCTTACTACCTAGGTGGCAGGATCAATCATACTCCAAACCTCTGCATCATGCAATATACCCATGTAACAAAGCTGCAAACGTATGCCCTGAATCCAAAAGTTGAAATTATTTAAAATAAATAGACCATATGGGGGAAAAACTTATTCATACAATTTAAATATATATTCATAAGTAAGGTTTGTGGGGTTTTTCCCATCTATGTTTTTGTTCTTAATGTTAGTTTCATAAAGTAGACTGTACACATTGCTGTCATTTTCTGACCTCTGAAAAAACTGATATAGTGTGGCAGATATTAAGCCCTTAAAAGTTTGAATTGACTTCTCATAAAAAGTCATCTAAAAGTTGTAATCTGGCTGGGCGTGGTGGCTCATGCCTGTAATCCCAGCATTTTGGAAGGCCAATACAGGCGATCTCCTGAGGTCAGGAGTTTGAGACCAGCCTGGACAACATGGTGAAATGCCATCTCTACTAAAAAATAAAAAATAAAAAAACTAGCCAGGTGTGGTGGCCCATGCCCGTAACCCCAGCTACTCAGGAGGCTGAGGCAGGAGAATCACTTGAACCCAGAAGGCAGAGGTTACAGTGAGCCGAGCCAGGACTGCACCACTGCACTCTAGCCTGGGTGACAGAGCGAGACCCTGTGTCAAAAAAAAAAAAAAAAGTTGTAATCAGACACCTTTTCCAATTCCTCTCTGTCCACGTATTCAATTTGTTGATTTGTTGAATGCCTGCCCTCTGCCAGAAATTGTATTAAGTGTATTTCAGTTTTTATTTATTCTTGATTCAATTTGGAGTATTTTGTCCCAGAGATCCAAAGTTTCATTGAGATATTCAAATTAGGTAAAGCGGTGCATAACTTACATAATTTTTGAATCTCCTCTACTTTTGATTTTTAATTGTGTTTTCTCCCCTTTTCTATTAAAATTTGAAAATAAACATGTCATCCTTCTGCAGGGGCCATGTTAATCTCTGTATTGTTCCCATTTTTGTATATTTGCTAACAGAGCGAGCACTCCCTTTTATTTTTATAAGACTTGTCTTATTTGTGTATTCCATTGCTTATACTTAATCTGTCTTGAATATCTCAATTCTTTTTTCCTCTATTTTTAAATGTATTAGTTCCTGATCTTATCCTTGTATAGACTTTCTAATTTCCTAATCCATATTAATTTTTTAATAATGAAAGTATCTACAGCAACAAATTCATCTTTGATAACTACAAAAAAAATGGAAGAAAAGAGACGAAGAGAAAAAAGAAAACTAAAAGAACAGCCAACCAAAAATGCAGGAAAATGTTCAATACAAGACAAGCTAACATTAACAACTCTGCCTAAATGAAGACCCAAAGTTCAACTGAAATGATGTGGGCGGGGCAGCATCACATAGATTACTAATGACACCTGGTTTGCAGCACCTTGGATTATTTAATCCTAAAGTTACATATGAAATGTGTTGTCAGTGATATAGACATCTTATATTTGTGCTATACCAAACTGAAAAGAAAACCTGCCGCAAACTACTAGAACTCAGCCTAAGGCAAAAAACTTACACTTCCAGGACTGACCCTGGCCTAAGAAATGAGATGCTAAGTAGGAGCATTATATGCATTATTATGTTTCCTGGAAACAACTTTTTAATTTATACAACTTGCAGGTAACAAAACTGTTTAAAAAAAAAAAAAAAAAAAGGATGATCTTTTTTTTTTTTTTTTTGAGACAGGGTCTCACTCTGTCATCCAGGTTGGAGTGCGGTAGCTCCACCTTGGCTCTCCGTAACTTCCACCTCCCAGGCTCAAGCGATCCTCCCACCTCAGTCTTGCAAGTAGCTGGAACTACAGGCACCTGCCACTATGCCCACCTAATTTTTTGTATTTTTTGTAGAGACAGGGTTTCTCCATGTTGCCCAGGCTGGTCTTGAACTTCTGAGCTTAGGCAATCCACCCGCCTCAGCCTCTCAAAGTGGTGGGAGTACAGGCGTGAGCCACCGCACCTGGCCTTTAAAATGATTTTTTATGATACCTCTAACAAAGGTGAATTATTTACCAAAAGAGTGCATTTACTATTCACTAGATGAATGAAGACCAAAATTAAGAAAAGCTAGACACCAATTTCTCCAAATGGAAAATCTATTCTTTTATTCCAAATTGTTTACAGCTAATTGAGTTACATTCCTCAGGTTAATGGTCCTCATGGGTTTAATCCCTCAAGATCAAAACCCATTAGGGAATGAAGCTGTGTTTAAATAGAGTGGCTGTTAACAGGAAGAAAGTGCTATGTCAAACGGTTGCAAGACACACTAAACCAGCATGAGAATGGTTCCAATTGTCTGCTTTCCAAACATAAAACTATGTTAACCCAAACCCAAAACTTGCTTATTAGTAGTAGTATAAAATGTAATGTCTTTTTTTTTTATTATATTTAAGTTCCAGGGTACATGTGCAGAACGTGTAGGTTTGTTACATAGGTTTACACATGCCATGGTGGTTTGCTGCACCCATCAACCTGTCACCTACATTAGGTATTTCTCCTAATGTTATCCCTCCCTTAGTCCCCCAACCCCCGAGAGGCCCCAGTGTGTGATGTTCCCCTCCCTGTGTCCATGTGTTCTCATTGTTCAACTCCCACTTATGAGAACATGCAGTGTTTGGTTTTCTGATCCTGTGATAGTTTGCTGACAATGATGGCTTCCAGCTTCATCCATGTCCCTACAAAGGACATGAACTTATCCTTTTTTATGGCTGCACAGTTCCATGGTGTATATGTGCCACGTTTTCTTAATCCAGTCTACCACTGATAGACATTTGAGCTGGTTCCAAGTCTTTGCTATTGTGAACAGTGTCACAATAAACATACGTGTGCATGTGTCTTTATCGTAGAATGATTTCTAATCCTTTGGGTATATGCCCAGTAATGGGATTGCTGGGTCACTTGGTATTTCCAGTTCTAGATCTTTGAGGAGTTGCCACACTGTCTTCCACAATGGTTAAACTAATTTACCCTCCCACCAACAGTGTTAAGAGTGTTCCTATTTTTCCACAACCGCTCCAGCATCTGTTGTTTCCTGACTTTTTAATGATCACCGTTGTAAATGACGTGAGATGGTATCTCATTGTGGTTTTGATTTGCATTTCTCTAATGACCAGTGATGATGAACATTTTTTCATATGTCTGTTGGCTGCATAAATAATGTTCTTTTGAGAAGTGTCTGTTCATATCCTTTGCCTATTTTTTGATGGGGTTGTTTTTTTCTTGTAAATTCAAGTTCTTTGTACATTCTGGATATTAGCCCTTTGTCCGATGGATAGATTGCAAAAAATAAAATGTAATGTCTTATTGGCAAGTCTTTAGGTGAGAAAATCCTTGTCTACAATTTCTATTCCAATTCTCATTTCATAAAACTAACAGGGAAACCTACCACTGCTTAATTAAAACCATTTGTGTGTTCTCTAATTTCATTCATTTTGTATTTGACTCTGCGTTGTGAGACATAAATCTAACTTCTTTACCAGTTCTGCTTCCCAGGGGATAACACCATCGGAAAAAAATTTAAAAAATAAAAAGAATAAAATCTATCTTCAACAGTTTATGAAAGCTTTTAGGCCAGGCATTCTATCCTGAGTTTGTGAGGCAAACTTATCTAATTCTTAAGAAAATTAAGGGACACATCTGCTATAAAACTGTGCCTGCCAGCCCCTTTCCACATCCAGCTTTGCTCACTAACAGTGCTGTAAGGATTCAAGATAAGAAGAACGTGCCTGCCTGCAGGGATCTAGAACTGTTTCCTGGGCTTTGCAGGACACCAACACAGCATCCCTGTGATCCTGATATCTCTGTTCCTAGCTGCTATGATATGCTGCCACAGTTCCCAGGTCTCTTCACAAAAGTCTAGTGAATAAATGATTTTGAGAGGGAGATGATGATGTTGGTCAGACAATCTGGGATGCAGTTATAAATGTAGGACTGAAGCTAAAAGAGGGCTAGAAATACCATTTGGGGAGACATTCAATAAATGTAAAACCTGGAACTATCGTGATAAATTCCCAGAGGAAAAATTATCCAAAAAGGAGATAAGAAGGTGAAGATCTGATGTATGAAGACAGACCACAAACAGGCAGCACAAAGATAAAAGATCCCAAAGTGAATCAATCTCAGCTTGAACATAGTGAAAACGCTAATGGACTAAAGACGAGGGAGAGGTCAACCATGTCAGATGCTAAGGAGAAGGACTTAAAAACAACAGCTTAAAAAAATTCAGCATACTCTCTTTGTCAAGCATACTTTACATATACTAACCTACTTAATCCTCACAAGCAATTCTATAAGGCAAGTACTATGATTATTCCCGTTTTTCAGATAAAGAAATTGAAGCATGGAGTTGAATAACTTGCCACAGGTCACATAGTTGTTAGTAAGTGGTGGAGCCAGAATTCAAATCCCAGCAGTCTGGCTCCAGCAAGCTAGCCCTTGACCATCATACCATTTAGCCTCTTTAAAAAGCCTACAGGAGATCACTGTAAGCCTTCAAGACAGCAGCTTCAGGAAGCAGTGGAAACCAAAGGAAAATAGTAAAGATTTCAGTGGATACTGACAAAGTGAAAGCAGCAAGTTTCAGAAAAGGAAAATAAGTAATTAGCAAGGTCACGGGAAGGTTTTCTGGAAGAGCAGGACCCTGAGCATGTCAGCAGCCTGAGTGGAAAAAACTAGAAGGGTGAATAATTTCAGGCACTAAAAGCAGCAAGAGGAAGGAGAGAAAACCACTCTGTTGGTGGGAAAGTTTAAGCAGAGGCTCTGAGGTGCACAGGGGCAGCACACACCCAGGGAATGACAATCTGCCCTGAATGGAGATGGGTAGTAACGGAAGTTAGGAAGGGTCAAGCGGATGGAGAGTTTAAAAAAAAAAACAAAGGAGCGTGAGAGGACGAGAAGTCATTGTGAGGATGAGACATAACTGTTAACAGAGGTGAGAAAGTTTCAGAAGCAGAAGGTTAAGAAGGCTGTGGTCTGGAGAGGTGCAAGGGAGAGAGCAGGCCACAGCTATGCTGACACCCAGGGCATGGCCAGGCGGAGTGAGGGCAGAAGACAAGAGCTAGACATCCTGGTGGTCACCAACAAGGACGGAGGCGGGGGACAAAGTGGAAGGGAACATTCAGAATTGAGCACTGACTGCTGAAATCTTCCAGGGATATAGAATCTTGGCGGGCATAAGTTTCTGAAGAGCAGATGAACTAACATTTACTAAGTGCTGAGTTTGGTCAGGCACTGAGCTGAAGTCCACATATAAATATATGTAAGTACACATACACAATTATATTTCCTTTAATTCTTATAACCACCTGGAGTTGGGCGACTGGAAATCCCCAAAAAGATATGCCCACACCTTAATTCCCAGAACCTGTGAATGTGACACGCGGAAAGGGGTCTTTCCAGATGTAATTAAGCTAAGGATTCTGAGATGAGGAGATCATCCTGGATTACCCAGGCGGACCCTAAATCTAATTGCAAGTACTCTTCTAAGAGAAAGGTAGAGAGAGATTTCACACACTCTCACAGACACACACACGAAGGCAATGTGAAGACAGAGGCAGTGATGAGGCTACCAGGCACCTGAAGCTGGAAGTTGCAGGACGATTTTCCCCAGAGCATCCAGAGGGACTGTCCTGCCAACACCTTAATTTCAGACTTCTGGCCTCCATAATTCTGAGAAAATAAACTTGATGTTTTAAGCCGACATGTGGTAATGTGTTATGGTGGCCTTAGGAAAATAACACACCACCCCATGACAGGTACAACTTTCCCCATTAGAAGATGAGAAAACAAACTCAAAAGAAAGTTAACTTAAGTAGAATTAAAAATTCAGGATTCAAGCACAAGCCGAAGTGACTCTGAGGGGAAGGGATTTGGAAGAAACGTTGGTTCAAGGCCACAGAGGAGAGGGAGAGACAAGGAAAAAGAAATCTTCATTGTAAAAAGTTATGAGGGAAGTGAACATATGAGAGATAAACCAGATTTCCTTTAATACAAAGAGGAGGAGAAAGCCAGAAGAGATCCTTAAAAGTTACAGAAGAGAAAATGATTTCCCATATTATCTATGGAACACTGGAAATAATATGGACAAAAGTAAAAATCTTAATGCACCACTCAATAATAACTACAGATATGTGAATCAGGTATCTCTTTCTAAGAATTTCTAAGAATTTATGATAATCTTCTAAATATCTGTTTCTGATGCTGAAAATTTTTCTTCTTTCCACATCTAGCCTCTTGTTCAATAAATCCCCAAGAATTACTCATCCATGTGGGTAAAGGAAAATACGTTATCTTCAATAACAATGGCATAAACCCCAAAGTTAGGCCAGACTATATATGAAATATTATTCATACTACACCTAGGACTAAGGAAGGTATTACTTGGATTAAAAACAAAAAATAACAAACGTCAAGGATGTGCCAGGCTGTTTAAAAAAAAAAATTCTTTTATGTCAAAGTACTATTTGTCTGACCATGGTGATAATAATTCAAAACCAGGTATGCACTCAAGGAAATCTGCAGTACAAATTATTACTAACATATAATATCCTTACCTCCACTTTTCAAGTTATGAGCTGACAGAGTCTGCAAGAATTCTGTGTTCAGAGCCCCACTTCATCGAACAACAAATACAATGATCACATACAGCAGATCTAGTTCAGATCTTGGCTAACAACTCAAGCTTTGCAGATGCAAATACTAAAAACTGACAAGAAATTCTTTGTAACAGGTGTCTTTACAACTTCCACTCTGCAGTTTAACAATTTTAAGTTATTTCTGGAGAATCTTTGTTTTGAATACTGATCAAGGTTAAACATTTTTAAATAAAAATAACTTTTCCAATGATCTTACTAAAAATGTTCAGGGTGGAAACATGTTTATCCACATGTTTACTGAGTGCCTGCCATTTACCAAGCAATGCCAAAAGTTAAGGGGCCATTTGGCTTCCTCTGTAAAGAACCAAGATCCTGCAAAGGCACAAACTGTCTAAAACATCAGAAGGACTTTTGCAACAACCAGATCATTAGTTCAGCCTACTTTAACCCTAGTTGATAATTCAAAAAGTAGACTCTGAACCTAGTGATATGAAAACACTATCTAACAAAAGATAACTATCAGCCTTGTCATCTGCTAATGCACTGTGTAATTCACTTAAAATAATTATATACCTTTTTTAAAGCATGACAAGAACCCTAAGAGAGTTATGAACCACACTGGAGAAAGTGGAATCAGGAGGAAATGAGGAAATCAAGGAAGGAAGAATGCAGGAAATTAAACAGATCTTAAAAATCTAATCAGGAAACTCACTTAATGACATTACAGACTAAAAGACCAAGCCATAAATAAGCAGGCCCAGGAAACATTATGAAATTGTTGAAAATTAGTGATGTCAGAGTATATAAGTGTAGAGTATATAAGAAGTCTATCAAAATGAAGTAAAATGTGAACTATTTGAATATGTTTTATAATCATCTCCAATTTACTTGTGTTTTCACAATTAAAATACCTTTCAGAATTCCAACTTAGTATTCACGAAAGGAAAATGAGCCTAAAACAAGAATCAGAGAAGGGAACTGGGTAGGAAATGAATTTCAAAGACTTCCAAAGCGTATTTTCAAATCAGTAAACAAGGCACCTTTTAATTCTCTACCTTTGGTCTCTTGATTCAAATGAAAATAATGTCCAATTTCTCTTCCTATGAGTCAAACTGAAAATTGCACTATAATTAGAAGTCATAATTTCTGAGCAATTAACTTAATTATCAGGAAGGCAATATACGTAACAAGATTTCAGTAAAATCATAGTAACACTTGCCTCAAATATATAAAAACAGGCCATAGTATTCAATCAAGATATCATGTTATAGTAACAAACTTCGTATAGCTACTTAAATATACCACTGTAAAGATATTATAAAAATGACTTTTCTAGCCAAATGCTAGGAAATGTTTTGAAATTACTTCCACTGAGTAACCTACAATGCTATCCAGTTTAATAAGTTTTATTGATCTTAGTGAATTTACTATGTCTCTAATAATTAAAAACACTAAATAACAAATGTAGGATGACCTAGGACCCAATCACCTAGTCAATGCCGACTCATAAAGGAACACATGATCCTGGCTGGTATGAATAATGTATCCGTCCATTTCTCTTCTGAAGGAAAAGATTCTTCACCATGATAGCCATCTCTATTGCCAGTAAAACATGATGTTATAAACAAGTTAATCAGGTTTTCAATAAGATTAGTTCTATGAAATATCAAATGATGTAAGATAATCAATTCAGCAAAGTATGTAACACTATTTTTTCCCCACCATTTGGGGTATTTTTCAGAAACATCGTTGCCAGTGTGCAGAAACATCTGGGTATGTGTTAAAAATGAATCAGAATCAGAATCTCCCATAAGACCTGGGAAATAAGCTTATTAAAGCATATCACCTTAAATAAACCTTAAGCACATTCATATTTGAAAACTATTTCTTGTAGTAATTCTCCACACATAACATTTGTAACAAGTAAAACAGAAGACCCTTCCTTCCAAATCAGTATAACTTATATCAAATATATCTTCTTTTACATAGTTTTTGAATATACTGCAATTCATTTGGACATAGGAGTATCTGTGTTTCATCCTTAATGAACATATAACACAACAATTTGGTGAAGCCAAAGACTTTCACTAATTCAAGTAATTAAACATAAAAACAAAGATGCAAGCAAAAAGCCATACTACACTTCTGGAGGAAAAAAAAAATAAAAATTAAGATTTCAAATTACTAAGTATATTTTCCTAAACATTTTGCTGTGCTTCACAGCCAAAAATATAATTACTGACATAAACATCCTTTAAGCTAACTCTCCTATTTCAACTGAGAAGGGGGTATTGCTGTATCTTAAATCAAACTCAGCAAAATTCTGCTAAAACCAAAAACAATTATGTCCACAGGAAGTCTGACCAGGAAACATAGCAAATCAAACTGGCCTAAAACAGGATGTAAATGCTGAAGAAAAACAGAATTGAGTGCTACCTGAAAGTTTCCAGTGGGCCCAAGATATGAGGTAAAAATATCTCATTATAACTGGAGTAAATGCTTAATTTTCCAAAGGCATGTTAAAGGCATTATGGGTATCCTCAGAAAACCTACTCTCAATCTTCACTTGAATCGATCTTCAACTTGAATCACTGTATTACTTGTATATTATTCTCTTTGTTATTATCCTGACAAAAGGCAGAATTTGAATGAAAACGTCTTTTAAATATTAAATTACCGTGTCCTTCAGGAATTAAAAAGAAAACACGAAATAGATTCAGAGGGACAAGGGGGAAACGAGAAAAGAGGAAGGGGAAGAGGTGGGGACAGCCAGCTTAGGCTGGCAAACCACAGGCTTAGGCAGTGGTGACAAAAGCCAGCTTGATCCAAGGCGGCCAAGAAAATGGACCAGAAAAAGAATGTTGTAAACATAACAGGCCTGAGGAACTCCCAAGGGCGACCTAGGAAACCCGAGCTCTAGAAAAATCACTCCTCCCACACATCTCACCTCAGCCTCCCCTCCCACCGCCACATTTCTACTTAAGACAAACATGAAAGGCAGGCTTGAAAGGGAAAAGGAGTCAGAAAAGACAGTGTGGGTGAGGGACAGGTGGAGGAGCAGGTCTGCCCTTTTGCAAGGTAAGCCAGGGTGCTGCAGAGTCTAAGCACATGGTATAAACACAGCACTGAGCAACAGTGTTTAAGGGAATCCAAGAGATGTGTCCAGTATCCCAAACAAAGCACCCTCTCCAGGGTAATCACAGCTTTAAGAGGTGGTCATCTACCCTCATCTGACAATGTATAAGGAAAGGAGCACTTATAAGGCCACTTATTTCACTGATTGCAGGTCAGTTGGAAGATATGTCTTTTTTTCTCTCTCTCTTTTCAATAAGCCTCAACTCTGCCTCATTGTAATTATCCTCACTGCTAACTTAGGCTACCCAAAAAATGTCATCACTCGTCTATACAGTATTCCTTCAAACTGAAGAAGAGAGAGCTTGTATTTCCCCAAAACCTTCCATTTTCCAGGGCAAAAATGATTAGTTCCTTTCACTCGGGCACAGTAGAATGAGTCAGGAATCCTAAGGTGTACATTTCAGCTCGTCCAACAATGATGTGTGACACTTTAGGCAAGTGGCCATCTTCCAGAGCCTGTTCTTCCTTCTCTCATTTCACAAACAAGGCTAGCCCTACTGGCAAGGGGTCAGGGGTGTGGCAGGGAAGACATGGATCTCCAAATATGGACAAGGTGGTGGGCTATCTTTGGGATTTTGCTCTCGGGGCTGCTCTGCCCATAGCTCTGGCTCCAGGAACCAATGCTTCTGTGCCCAAGTTTCCCCTGGCCTTGGGCCCTTGGACAGAGGGGCAAACGCAAGGGCCCTGAGGGTGAGAGGAAAAGCCACAGCTAGAACCATCAGAGATGAGGCTCAGAAGGACAAGTGCCCTGAGAAGCCCTGCAGGACAACCCGAGAGAAACAGGCTTTCCACAGGATGGGTTAGAAATTAACTACTGTGTACCACACTGCCACAAAAGGAAAATGCATTCTATTCCCAACCAAATTACAAGTAGTGTTTGGAATACCTATTGCATACAGACACTACAAACCTAGGTTAGAAGTTTCTCTTCTAAAAGTAATCACAGACATGGCTATTTTTATCTTTAATAAACATTAAAGGCAGTAATGATAAGCACTGCTGCAGAAAAAACACATCACTGCCTCACTCTGCCACATTAACAGACTTCAAAGGTATTTGTAAAAGGAAGGCTAAGGAGGAAAATAGCAGTTAGCATTGCCAGATTTCAATGAATCAAGTTTCCCTTCAATATTGCCTAATTTCCCACAAGGCCATGGGATTTGGATTAGTTTACACTGAAGAGATATAGCTGAGTTACATATGCTACTTAGGAATGGCAATCTGACTGTGGAAACAATCTCTAAGAAGGCCAACTCATCTCTTGAGTGTGGAATGGACCTACTGACTCTTGTAACAAAGTTAGGGAGTGAGAAAGAGGGTAGCAAATCCCATCGGATACTTTCCAACTATACTTGGTCTTCCTCTGTATTCCAATTTAACCCCTGTGATTCCATGTTTCAGAGGAAGTAACACAGTGAGTCACTTCCAGTTGCAGAAGTGAGTTTTATTACTCAGGCATGTTGGAGGATAAATAAATAACATTCACCTACATGATGCAGACAATCAAATCTCTCCTGGGCTGCAAGCCCTTACTTTCATCTGCCTACCTACTAATTCTTCCTGGATATCACACAGGGATCCCAACTCAATTTCTCTAAAATCAAAATAGCCCCCCAAAGACGTGACTTTCTATACTCCCTATTAATAGCTACCTGAATGTCTAAGCTAGAATCCAAGCCTCATCTTAAAGCTGTTCCTGTTTCTTCAAACCCACTATTCCCATCCATTCAACTCTGCCCTGATGAACTACCAACCTCGAAAGTTCTAATCTTCTATTGTCCATTGCCCCCTATAACCCATCCTTCATGCTAGAAGGATCACTCTAAAACAATGGACTGCATCGTTTTCAAAACTTCTGACATTTCCTGTTACTCACAGGACAAAAAAAGCATGGGACATGTGGCCAGTAAGGGAGGCCCAGAAAAAAGAGACGCCCAATACCATGGCCCAAATCCAAACTCCTGAAATGGATCCATGCAGATCAGAGCACTGGGTGAATAAAACTGAAAGGCCTTTGAAACAAAGCAGACTATAACAGCTCTGAAGAACACAGCCAGGCCCACTTGCCAGGGCCAGGAGGCTAAAGGGCTATGATAAGAAAGCTGCAGGGTAACTAGCTACCTTCTGTGCTAGCCCAGGAAGAACCCCAGCCAAAATGCCAGAGGGACTCTGAGGAAAGGACCTAAGATACCTCTCCCACAACACACATGCCTGCACATAGACCCCACACTTTGACTACCCATCGCCATCACCTCCACCATTCCCAGCAGGGCGCACACCCCAGGAAGGCCCAAATAACAAAGCACTCGGCCAGATAATTCCTCCAAGAGCCCAGAGGAAGTCAGACCAAAGTTGCCCGACCAGATTTCACCTCTACCCAGAGAGCAAAACAGCCCGTCAGTGTGTCTAGGAAAGGTCAGGGCTTCTGGTGAGTCAAATGGACAGTGAAATCCCCACTCCCAGGGAAGTTACATAATCTCCTCCCATTATATAGCCCCACTGATTATAGGCACTATCAATTTATTTTGTAATCACAGACAGCTTTGATAAAGCTGTATGAACAAAGACCAGTCTCTCTCTGCCAGGAATTTTAGAGACCTCAACCATCTGAACACCACGGTTGGACATTGGAGCCCCAGAGACCTTTCATAACCTGGCCCATGTGCCACTCCAAGCCCTAAGCAGTAGCTGGATGGAGCTACTCCCATTTTCTAGAAGCTTTGCTCATGCTGTTCCCTGTGACTAGGATCCCTTTGCTCAGTCCAGATAAATCTTATCCATTACATTTCAACCACTTTCTCCTCTGGAAATCCTTAACCAGTCCTCACTCCCCACCACGTGCCTTCCAAGGATTTACTACAGCCGTTTTATGGGGCTCAGCCCACTCCTATTGTTGAATGAACTTATAAGTCAGCTCATCTTTGATATGACAGCAAGAAAATGACTATGTTATATTGGAAGTTATATTAATAAAGGTTTCCTATTAAATGCAATTCTGTTCTCAATCCAGCCAAGTCAAAACCTTGGAGAGAAACTGCACTCATCTTTGCAATCATGCACAAAGGTAGACACAGAATAAGAAATAATTTATGGCTCTGGCCTCTACGGGTGGGCTAGAGCAATTTGTCCATGGACTTCCTATGGTGTGGTGATGGGGCAGGTGTCTGCCATCCAGTTTCCCTGGGTACTAAGGTTTATAATGTAAAGACTATCCCTGTGTTTCCTGTATGCATTAGACACTTCAAGAAAAATGTTTCCTTGAAAATAATGAGCTTTGAGTTCTATGGAACTCACTGTAGTTGACCCAAATAGTCCAGAAATGCTGAGGAACATCTGAAAACACTGGAAACTAAACAGATTACGCTGCCTACAACTGTGTGATGTATCTGCTCAGGATGGCAAAGAAGAGGAACTAAAATGATAGAAGATCTACCTGGGAAGAAGGCCCATGACATACACAGGGCTCAGGACAGAAAAGAAGCAGGGAAATAGAATTAAAGTCTGCCAAACAGGTTGATATGGTAGGATTAATAGGAATTTCTTAACAGAGGAGATTTGAAACGCTTATTTAGGGCACATAAAAAGTACTTACAACATATATTTTAGCCATAAACACATTTTGCCCCAAGATGTAATTCAGGCTAAAATATAAATTATTTTAAGTTATTATTTCAAGAAAAATCTACATACATCGAATAAAAACTAATTATAAGAACTTAATTACTTCTGGATATGTCTCATAAATAAGAAATCTGAAGCACTTGTGCAATTGATTGATTGCTGCAGTATGGACTCAACAAGCCACATTTTTCATGGAACATCATTTTTACTTGAAAGAACAACTGAAAAACTATGGTTAAACTTGTGTATCTGACCTATATTTTCTCGAAAATGAGCAAAGTGAGACTGACACTTCAAGAAAAACTGACAGTATTTGTTGCCAATGATAAAATTCAAACTTTCAAGCAAAAATTTGAATTTTGGAAAACTGCTTCCCAATACTTAAAGATACAAAAGATTAAAAAGGAGGCTTTTTTTGGCTAAATGGTACAGGGTTTTGGAGACAGATTCAGCTTGACAAGTTCACAGCATTTTATAAGTTTTTGGTTTGCACTCTTCTAACTGGTTTTAATAACTTATTATCATTTATAAGACCTGCAAAAACACAGTAGGTTAAGCCATGTCAATCTAATTGCCTACAAGACATTTGCCAACATTTTTACATTATATCAGTGACGGTTCTATGGCAAACATTAAGCATTCAAATAAGAAAAATGTATTAGTATTTCACACAAATTGAATTAAGAATCTACAAATAATATACTGATGCACTAACTTTAAAAAAAAAAGGGATGACTAGAATTCTGATTTCCTTTGGTTAGCTTTTTGAGTAATATAACTTTAACATGTTAACTTGTAATACCAAGAAAGTGGGAAAATTGTTATGTAAGTGTCAAAAACCTTTTCTCCAAAATCTTTCAGTTAAATCCCTAGTAAAAGAAACATACCCCAAAGATGTCCAAACTTTTAAAGAGTTACATGAGAAAGTAAAAATTGCTATAGAATGAAGAGTTAATTTATAAGACTCCAAAATGGCAAAAAATAAAGAAAGCCCTTGTTGAATATCTAGATAATATCAAATTCACTAAGCTACCACTGTCATTTGTACCATAGGCTTCAAGGGGTAGGTTTTTGTGAGGTTTTTTGTTTTTTCTGGCCTAAAGGAAAACTGCAATAATGTTAAAATATTCTTCAAACTTTACCCTAAAACTTGTATTTTGGGATACATCAACGTTTCACAATGCATTTCTTCTCAAACATCATCATCTGAGTTTATACATCTCACTGAATCCAAAAATTAATAAAAGTCTCATAGTAATTTTAAGAAATGAAGCAGTCTGGATGAGGTTTCCATCTTCCTTCCCTGCTGCAATTCACTGCAATAATCTACTACACTCAAGACAATGCCCTGATCATTCCATCTCAAAATTCTGCAGGTGTTTTCACTCTGTAAGAGGCATTACATTTTTAGCTAACTCGGAACAAACAGCACTGGCTCAAACGACCACAGTGTGTAAGGAGAAATGAGAGGAGATGCTCACTGTTACTAAGTAATTGAACATTAAATACATAGTAGCCAGGAAAAACTCAGAACTAAGTTTTGGAAATATGACATTTTAATATGCATGTGAAGTTCATATTTTTCATTCACTAGAATTAACGCCGCATTGGCTCCTTTTCAACAAAAGGGGGACGAAGAATTCGGATATTTAATAAAGAATTCAAGTAGTTTTACAAAAGTGTATCTTGCACCAAAGGCCAAAAAATGATAAACAGGTTAACATTTTAAACTACAAGTTCCCTTAGATAATGGTTATTTTAATCACTATTTTCTCAGAAGTCATCCTAACAGGTGGCAAAGGCAACGTACCCTTGAAAATCAGACCCAAGCAGACTAAAATAATGGAGCACTGTCTTTACAAGACAACTCATCGCCTTAAAATTCCCCAAGTATGGCACAAAAAGAAGGGGGTCCACTGATCCCATTCTAAAAAAGCGACCTAGGACCCTAGAATACACACATGTTGGACTCAATCACATACCCTGCTGTTGGCTCCTCTGTATTTTTACAACCAGTTCTTATACCCGAGAGTGTTTGAATACAACTACGATTAAGCACTGAGTTTAGGCTTAAAGACTTAACATTAAAAGGATAAAGCTGTCAGAACACTCAAGAAAGCGACTAAGGCATCCCGGGCCATCACACTAATTTTGCTATGTCTATTTAATGCAATCTTTTGTTATTAACAAACTGCATGCATTAACAAAACTCACGTACCAAAGTCATGCCCTGAAGCAGTTTGTTTGACACGTCTGAAATAACATTTAAAACGAAACGCTTTTCTGCGGGCCCCTATTTAAACAGCTTCCAAATCCCAGAAGTAACATCCTTAACAGCCTGCGCTGGCTGTGGTGTGACCAGGGGAAGCGAGGGTGTGTCTCGGTGCTTACCGATTCCCGGGGCCACATAGATGAAGTACAGACAGGACGAAGAGAGGGAGAAGAAGAAGATGAAGGCGAGGAGGGAGCGATTGGAAACCCGCATCATCCGCCTGAGCACAGACATCTTCCTCTTCCCTGCCAGCAGCCCAGGCTGCGCTCTCAGGCCGGACTCGGGGCCACTGTCCAGGCCCTAAACTTCCATAAATGTGCTGAGAACCACGAGACTGCAGCGGGGTCCGCGCGGGGAGGCTCTGGGGAGAGGGCCCGAGTGGAAAGGAGGAAATGGGAGGGAGTGGACGGAATGAATGGGAGGCCAGAGAATCGGGGGAGGGGAGGCGCAGAGGCCGAGGGGGAAGAGGTGGAGGGGAGAGAGGGAACGGGGGGCTGGGGACCCGGGGAGGGCAGGACCCAAGGAGGCCGGGGAAGGGCGAGGAGGCGCGTTTTCTCCGCCAAGCAGCGGCGGGAGGAGGGGCTGCAGGTGGGAGGACGCGCAGGCTGCGCGCCGCGGCGCCCCTGCGGAGAGGGGCAGCTAACTGCAGCACGCCCGGCTCCGCTGCCCGCGCTCGGCGGGACGCCGCCGCGAAGCCCAGTGCTCAGGGTCCGGGCCGCCCGCGTCTGCTCAGCAGGCCTGAGCCGCCTCCTGCTTCAGGCCGCGGCTCTCGTGCCTGCGCGGGGCTCGCGTGGGCGCCGGGGCCGCAACCAGCGCGCGCCACGCGCGGGGGCCCGCGGGGGCCCTGGGGGCCGAGGAGCTGGGCGCTCGCCTTCACCGAGCCTCCTCCTCATGCCGCGCCGGGCCCCGGCGCCCCGCGGCCGCCGCGGGAGCTGAGCACAGGCCAGGGCGGCGTCCCGGCCAGCGACGAACGCGCTCTGATTCCGGCCGCCGCCAGCTGCCTGCCTGGCCGCAAGGGCGGCAGCGGCATTACCGCCGCGCGCCCGGGGTGAGGCGCCCCTGCCGGGCCCGCGGACACCAGGCGAAGAGCGACCGGGCGACGCGCGCTACGGGCAGAGCCGGGGAGCCAGAAGAGCAGGAGGCCGAGCGCCGTCGGAGCCGCGTCTGGTTGGAGAAAGAGGCGGACGTGAAAGGGCGGGGGAGCCGCGGAGGAAAACCGGGACCGGCGGGCACGTCCCGCGAGCTCCGCGCGCTTCGCGCGCTCGCTCGGAACTCGGCAGGCGGCGCTGCGCCGGGCCCCGAGAAAACCTGGAAGCCCCCGCCCTCCCCGCGCCCGAAACACCGCGCGTCCTGATAGGCCCGCGCCCAGCAGCCCCCTCCCCGCGCCGGCCGCACCGGGGCCCCGCCGCCTCCTGCGTCACCGCCGCCCTCCCCCGTCCAGGGACTCCGCGGTGGCCGCGCTGCTGGGGACTGAGGGACGCGTTGCGATCCCCGGATACATTCTACCCTGGGGGTACATAATGAAGGATGATGTACCTGAAAGGAAAAGGGCATCTCCAAAAAGGGACTTCGCGGGTGGAATTTCCTTCCAAAATCCTCCCTCGAGGAACAAGGTGTATTTCCGACCTGGATTAATGAATCCCCTCTCCCATCCCGCCCTTTCTGTAGAAACAGTGTCAGGATGTGGCGCGGACCTGTGTGCGTCCCTTATACCAGGACTTGCCTTCAACGCTGAAGGTGAACCCTGGGTCGTCCTCGCTGTATTCAGGCGCGGCTGAAATGGCTTCTGGGCAGCCAACAGGCCCTTGAGCGCCTCAGCCCCATCTTGCTTCAGTAAGCAAACGGACGGATGTCTTCATCCACCTTCTAGGCCGTGGTCTACCCTTTGTTCAAATGCTTCTTCCTGCTAGCTGACTTTGTCCAGGTCCTTAGCTGTATCACATTGTTCAAATGTGTGTGCGCAGGTGTTTGTTTTTCAACTAATCATGCAGGAAGTGGCGGGATGCCCTACTGCCATTATTTGCTCAGTATTTCCAGATGGAACTGTAGTTGATAGCCAATAAGTTTGGTACGTTTTTATAAGGATGCCCATGCCCTAGATCGTCCCTGAGATGGTGCTTTGCAATGTGGAACCTGAAACACCTAATTTATAAGCCCAAGCCTTTCATTAATATTAAATGTGAGACCCCTGGAAGCTACTACTTTGTGTGAGCCTGTTTTCTCCACCCTCAAACAGTGGATATAATACCCCCTTGCAAGGCTGTGAGATTAAATGGGTAACTGTGCATAATGCTAAACATGGTGTCTGGGACGCAAGAGGTTCCCTTATATCCCATTAGTTCACTAGGTGGGATCACCAAGTTGAAATTCATTTTTTAACATTTTGCTTGTTGGAGTACTCACAACTTCTCTGGCTAATTTGATATTTAATGTGAAAGGTAATGACACTATTTTGTAACATTTTTAGATGCTTAAGGGAAATTTGAAATGCAAAGTGGAACAACATTAAAAGGAAACTCACTTGTAAAATAAAGAAAAACAAAACCTATGCAAGCAAAAGAAGTCAGGAATGCTGAGGAAGCAAAAATTGTGGTTTTTCCCTCTCCAGTCCCACTAACTTTTCATTTATCTTTATTTGCAGCAGTTAGACTGGTTGTTTACAAAGCTAATACCACCATATTGCTAGTCAAAAGACAGTTCCATACCTTTGCTGACCTAGTGGTAGACCATTCTTCTCAGGCAAGGTTGGCTTTTTCAAAGGAAAGGTTACTATAAACTGGGAGAGAAGTAGTAACATTATAGAATTCGATGATTCATCTTTAAGAAATCTGAAGACTGTACAGATGAACCTAGCTGGCATAGATGACTGCCATTGGTATCTCTCCTAATTTTAACCCTATCTCTTGATTTCTCTTGTTGGGCAAGTGTCCCCCACGGTACTTGTTAAGACTGATTAGCTCTCCCCAGGAGTAGACTTTTATCGGTTGTACCAGAAAACAAGCCTAGTCGGTGCAGCCGTTGTTGTGAGGATTAAATTAAATGAATTAATGCCTGTAAAGAGCATGGGAGAGGCTGGTACATGGTAAGCACTATTGGAGTATTTGTAAAATATATTTTTAGAAATCTCTCCTTTCAGTCACTCTCTGTCCACAGTAACAAATGATGTGATGGTTGTCTCTTTCTGTTTAAACACCAAATTTCCTAGTGGGTCACCCATTAAATCTGTCTCTAACAGTCTGAGGGATGCCTCAGGGTCTCAGCTCGTGTTTAAAACAGAGATAGATTAAATACTCAGTGCACAAGAAATGCTGAGCCTTTCCAAACCCACAATATCAACTGATACTTCCTCAGGAGCCAAGTAAGCCCATGACAGAGGAATGACCTTGCAGAAATCTAAAAGTCTGTTTTTTAATGCCATTAAAAAGACCTTAATCCTATAATAGTAAGACATAACTTACAACAGTAAGAGAGAAATAAATTTTATTTAATGGCTTTGTTCTAAGTTTATTACCACCAAGTATTCCTTTTATTATTTTCTGTCTACTAGGGACACCATGCTTTTAAATATTTGGGTATCAAACTGAATAAATTAAATCATAATTAATGGTTTTCTACTTGTATTAATAAGAAGTATACACAGAGATTGCAATTAAAACAGAAAAAGAAAAATGTGCTTGTTAATGAGATGGATGACATTTTACTTAGTCTGTGCTGTCTGAGTGAGGATGAACAATATACACTGTGTTTTGAATTTGCTCGTGAGCATGGTAAAATAAAAATACCTAATTTTTTTCAGTGAATTGCGGGGGAAGAAATGAAAGAAAGTAGCATATAGAATCTCACTTTTATGGTAGCTAAAGATTCAGATCTTCATGTTACAATTACTGATTAAAAATAGTAATTATATCTGTTTAAATGCATGGTCTCAGCATCTGAGACTCAGCTAAAGAAAATTATTAGGTTGATGAATTATGCTTAGACAATTGAATTTGTATTTATATAATTGTAGATCATATAAAAGACATTGGCATGATTCATAAAATGGAATATTTATATACATATAATTGAGTATATATATATATACACACACACATATGTAATTCCAAAATGTTGTGGTACAGATATTTCTCATAAATAAAAATTTGTATTGTGAATATGGTCAGATCTCTGGTGAGAAAAAAGATATTGCTCCCTGTAGCTTATTTAGATTATATAAAAGAAATTTTAAATAAGTCTTACATTTCAGAACAAATATGATCACTTTAAAGCCAAATTTTAATAATTCTATATATATGAAATAATATAGAACTGTATGATAATTCTGTATTGTAGTTAAAATTTTAAAAGAAAACCACTGTAGTGGTAGCAGCCCTACTTCAGCAATTGACCCAAATTTCTTACTAATCTCAAAGTGCCTGAACTCTTTGATCTTAGATCCAAGATCATTCTTTCACATCATACAAATGTCCTAGCATTTTCAAGCATTCCAACCACTTTGATATCGTTTTCACAACATCCCTTTGGGGTTGGTATGGCAAGTATTATTATGTCCTTCTGAGATGAGGAAACGAAAGCTCGGGAGGTAAAATACCGGGCCTGAGGTCACATAGTATAAAGGTAGCAGAGCTGGGAAGAAAGCCCAGATGTTATCAGCCTACTTCGGTGCCCTTACTACAAACCACACCAGCTCTTATCTTCACACACATTATTTTGCCTATCAGGGTAAGTGTTTTCATGTATTTTTTTTCATTTTTTAGAAATAAATATATGTAATCCATCTTCCAAACTTCCTTTACCAATTTTGCCTTAAACATCTCTGCCAAGAAACTATATAAAGTGTACTACACGGTACACTGACAGGGAAAAAACTGGTACATAAAGTGAAGGCCCGACTATCTAGTCCTTGCTTGTCATCAGTTGGTAAGTCAAAATGAGAAAATTAATGGATGGTGTTAGCTTTATTCATTCTTTTTCTCAGCTTAATGCTAGGTTTATTCAGTAGATTGCTGGTTTTGCCTTATAGGGAATCTGAGCTGCCAAGCAATAGCCACTGACTGGACTCAAGGCCAGCAAATCCTAGGCTGACTGGAAAAAGAAGCCAACCCAACAGAAATGAGAATTTGTTCAGAAAACTATGGGGTTGGAAGGTGGGAGGGCAGACAAGGAGAAGCAAAGATGGAAGATTGAAAGAGTCCAGTCACACAACGTGGTGCCCAGTGCCTTCCATGGTAAGAGATGATACTTAAGCACTCACCAGGGTAAATGGAAGAGGCTGGGCCGGGCGCAATGGCTCATGCCTGTAATCCCAGCACTTTGGGAGACCAAGGCGGGTGGATCACGAGATCAGGAGTTCAAGACCAGCCTGGCCAATGTGGTGAAACCCCATCTCTACTAAAAATATAAAAAATTAGCCGGGCATGGTGGCACAAGCCTATAGTCCCAGCTACTCGGGAGGCTGAGACAGGAGAATTGCTTGAACCCAGGAGACAGAGGTTGCAGTGAGCCAAGATCACACCACCACACTCCATCCTGGGCGACAGAGCAAGAAAAAAAGAGGCTGCCTTCACCAGCCTGAGGCTTAAGCTATGTGGGTCCCAGGCAGCCCCCTAAAGGTTGAGGGAAGTCAGTCTTGGCACCTATGGAACCCAGACACACAGGGCACCTTAGGTATTGTGCACACCAGCTGGGCAACTCAACCCTAGAGAGAAAGTTCGTAAACTTGGCTACTGAACAGACAAAACAATATCCACAATACTAGATCTTCCTTGAATTCTACACAGTGTTACTCCTGAGAATCTCAAGAGATAGCTTTCTTGTGGACACATACATCTTTATTAAAAGGATAAAAGAACTATTACCTGACACAGTTCAAAAGAATTAACTTATTATGGCCAAAATAGCCTACCTTCAGTCATTTAATGTTTTGGGAATTTTTTGTTTGTTTGTTTTATTGAGACAGACTCTCGCTCTGTTGTCTAGGCTGGAGTGCAGTGGCACGATCTCTTGGCGTACTGCAACCTACGCCTCCTGGGTTCAAGTGTCAAATTTTGTTTTTAGTAGAGACGGGTTTTCACCATGTTGGCCAAGCTGCTCTCAAACTCCTGACCTCAGGTGATCCGCCTGCCTCAGCCTCCCAAAGTGCAGGAATTACAGGCGTAAGCCATCATGCCCAACCCCTGCAGTCATTTAATATTTTGTTGTTTTTGTTTTGTTTTGTTTTTGAGACAGAATTTCACTCTTGTCGCCCAGGTTGGAGTACAATGGCACGATCTTGGCTCACTCTAACCTCTGCTTCCTGGGTTCTAGCGATTCTCCTGCCTCAGCCTCCCGAGTAGCTGGGATTACAGGTGCCCACCACCACACCCAGTTAATTTTTGTATTTGTAGTAGAGACGGAGTTTCACCATGTTGGTCAAGCTGGTCTCAAACTCCTGACCTCAGGTGATCCGCCTGCCTTGGCCTCCCAAATTGCTGGGATTACAGGTGTGAGCCACCACGCCCAGCCCCCAGTCATTTAATGTTTTAAAAAGTCATTTTCTTACTATGTAGCCATAAAAAAGAATGAGCTCATGTCCTTTTCAGGGTCATGGATGAAGCTGGAAGCCATCATTCTCAGCAAACTAACACAGGAACAGAAAACCAAACACCACATGTTCTCACTCAAAGTGGGAGATGAACAATGAGAACACAGGGAGGGGAACATCACACAGCGGAGCCTGTCAGTGGGGTGGGGGGCAAGGGGAGGGAGAGCATTAGGACAAATACCTAATGCGTGTGGGGCTTAAAACCTAGATGACGTGTTGATAGGTACAGCAAACCACCATGGCACATGTATACCTATGTAACAAACCTGCATGTTCTGTGCATGTATCCCAGAGCTTAAAGTACAATTTTTTAAAAAGTCATTTTCTGAACATGATTCTATTTTGATGATATATGTTACTATCCTAGAACCTAGTACAAAAACAGGGCAATAAATAATTATTGAATGAGTGGATTAACATAGTCTTAACATCTTACATAATTATACATATAGCTCTGGGTTTTGTCTAATAGAGTACAAGTTAGTTCACCTTAACTCATTCAGAGCATATTATCAAAAGAGCCATCTTCATAGGCGAATGACTCACAAAAGCAAAAGATAAAATACATAGATGAAAGGTAGTATACTATGAAAATGTCCTTTTATCATATCAAGAATCTTATACCTGTAGCCAACAGAAGCAATTCAAGAAATGTAATTATGATACAGAGTATAACTTTTAATGAAGAACATTTCTAGACCATTTTCTATTCATTTATTATCATATTTAATGTCATAAGGCTCATAAAATTTTCTCAGTCTGTTCTTTTAGTGACTAAATCATTCTGGGGCGAAATAGTTTCTAAGCTTTAATGGGTTAATATTGAATTAAGAAATAGGATTCAGGTAAATTTGATAAAGGATTTCAGTGTTTCTGTGTCTGAAACAGGAACTCTGGACTAGCAAGTTCCTCTCTTAAGCTGAAATCCACAAGTTTATGGTCACAGGAATGATTTAAGTTACTGTAAAAAATAAGAAGTTTCGGTATATCAGAGCTATTCAAAAGAGAGAAAGAAACTGACCTTTTCAGTCTGCAAAGTATTAATAATACCAGTTTGCCATGACCAATAAGGAACAACTAGAAAATGGAAGCACCTGGCAATACTTAGCAAATTATTAACATAATTCAACATATTAGGTCAAAGAAAAAAATACAGGATCTTTTCTTTTTTAGAATAATTGTGTAAATATCTATTCTAAATATCTATTATTCTATTATTTGTTAATGAACATTGCTTTTCAATTTGAGTCAACAATAAATTGAACTAGCATAAACATATGCACATGTGCATGCATTTCTGTTGGTTATATATTTAGTAGTCAAAATTGCAGGTTTTGTGATGTGTGTCTACTCAGACTTAAGAGATGCTGGTAAACACTTTCCCAAACTGGTTTTACCAATTTATGCTGCCACCAGCAGCATTTAAAAGTTCAAGTTGCTCGCATTCTCATCAGTACTTTCTATAGTCAACCCGATTTTACTATTACCATTTCAGGTAGAGTGTAGTGATGTCTCATTTTGGTTTTGATTTGCACCTTTCTAAGAGCTAATGGGATTGAGCAATTTTCATACATTTTTGGCATAAAATGTCTTTTATAGAGGCTAGGAAGCATTTGATATGATTAAACAATTTCTGATATTAAAACTCTTCATAAAATAGGGATAAAAGGATGTGTTCTTGTTTTTTTTTTTTTTTTTTTTTTTGAGAAAGAGTCTCGCTCTGTCCCCTAGGCTGGAGTGCAGTGGCACAATCTCGGCTCACTGCAACCTCCGCCTCCCGGGTTCACGCCATTCTCCTGCCTCAGCCTCTCCGAGTAGCTGGGACTACAGGCGCCTGCCACCACGCCCGGCTAATTTTTTGTATTTTTAGTAGAGACGGGGTTTCACCATGGTCTCGATCTCCTGACCTCGTGATCCGCCCGCCTCGGCCTCCCAAAGTGCTGGGATTACAACCGTGAGCCACTGCGCCCGGCCTCTTGTTTTGTAAATAGCTATCTTAAACAAGGTGCATCAACATGATTAATGTAGAATCATCTCTATTCAAATAACAAAAAAAGACACGATTGGTAAGAATTAGCTAATGCATATGGATGAGAAAATTAAGAGGTAAAAGTAAGGGAAAGAAAGTTATAAAAATTAGTTATTTGTAGTTTATGCTCTTACCCCCCAAAATAGTGTTCACTAGAAAACTCATTAGAACTAACAGAACAGATTGATAACAGAGTCAATCAAGAAATATATGCACACTTAGTTTAGCGTGGGGATACATTCCTAGGGGATACATTCCTAGATGTTAGGGCTCTAACTGAACTTACTTATATGGGGTCCTGTAGTTTCTATGGAGATGTAGTATAGGTATTGTACTTAAGTGATTGCTTAATCCTCAGTTTTTAGCAATGTTTAGAATGTCCTTCAAAATGTCAAAGACTTCTACCAATCTCCTAATTTTCTTTATTCTCTGCTTCCTCAAATATTTCCTTAAAAGCATCACAAGTTGGCAGAAAATGTGTGTCCTCAGCTACCTCCTGATTCTCTGCCCTTGTTGGTACCATAACTTTGGAAGTCAATGCATATAAAAATTATTTACTAGCCGGGCGTGGTGGCTCATGCCTGTAATCCCAGCACTTTGGGAGGCTGAGGCGGGCAGATCACGAGATCAGGAGATTGAGACCATCCTGGCTAACACGGTGAAACCCCATCTCTACTAAAAATACAAAAAATTAGCTGGGCGCAGTGGCAGGCGCCTGTGGTCCCAGCTACTCAGGAGGCTGAGGCAGGAGAATGGTGTGAACCCGGGAGGCAGAGTTTGCAGTGAGCAGAGATCACACCACTGCACTCCAGCCTGGGCGATAAGCGAGACTCTGTCTCAAAAAAAAAAAAATTATTTACTAGAACTCAAGACAAAACTGGAAGGAGAGGCTCAAGCAGAGAACACGAGAACACAACACATATTGTGGAACCACTCAGCTCAGGATGGTTTGGACTTTGCTTATTGCTTGTGTACACCAGTACATCACTGGTGGAACATATGATGGCACTCAGTGCATGGAGAAAAGTCCTATTAACAGAATATCATAGATGAATATGTAAATAGCTGTTACACATATAGCATGTTCTACTTTTTAAAATATCATAAAGACAAACAGCAAATGGGAGATATAATATACCTAATTATATTACAAAATTAATAAAATATAGCTAACTTTATACAAATGTTAACATGAGATCATATAATAATAACCAAAAGATCCCAAGTGCAGTAGCAACAAAATATACATAATACTATAAATAAACTGAAAAGGAAATATACAAAACTAATGTGAAGAAAGAACTCAACAGAGTGAAGACAAAAAAGAAGGCTTGAAAATGAAAAGGGCTGGCTGGGTACAGTGACTTATGCTTGTAATCCTAGCACTTTGGGAGGCTGAGGCAGGAGGATTGCTTGAGGCCAGGAGTTCAAGACCAGCCTGGGCAATATAGTGGGACTCCATCTCTATAAAAAATGCAAAAGTTGCCCAGGCATGTTAGTACACGCCTGTAGTCCCAGCTACTCAGGAGGCTGAGGTGGGAGGGTCACTTGAGCCTGGGAGGTCGAGGCTGCAGTGTGCCATGATCGTGCCACTCCAGCCTGGGAGACAGAGTGAGACTCTGTCTTAAAAAAATAAAATACATAAATAAGTAATGAAAAGGATAGGAAATTCAATACTATAAAGATGTGAATTCTTCCTAAATGTAACCATGAATGTTGGAGAGTAACCAAGCTAGAGAATTATAATCACTTATCTTAAAATAGATAAAGGCAGGACAGTAAGCATGCCTCCATGGCAAGAGACAATACCCTTACCATAACAACATTTACAATCACGACCAATTATGTTTCCAATATTCTTCACCCTACTAGGCATGAATAATGTGCCTGAGAAAGAAGATTAATCTATCTATAAATAAATAAAGTCTTTCCTTCAGGAAGATGTAAACAGGAAAAGCTTCCAGACTAGTCTGCTAGAGTCTGAAACAGAGATCAGTGCATATAAACAAGACTTGCCTTTGTCGGGGGAAGCACTATTGCTTGCATTAAGCACAACACTTCTTTCCTTACCCAGAGCACAGATGTGTCCCAAGCAAGACTGAATATCTTTAAACACACCAACCTCTTCAGGACAATGGAGCAGTAGATAAAGAACAATTGCTGGCCGGGCGCGGTGGCTCACGCTTGTAATCCCAGCACTTTGGGAGGCCGAGGCGGGCGGATCACGAGGTCAGGAGATCGAGACCAGGGTGAAACCCCGTCTCTACTAAAAATACAAAAAAAAAAAAATTAGCCGGGCGTGGTGGCGGGCGCCTGTAGTCCCAGCTACTCGGAGAGGCCGAGGCAGGAGAATGGCGTGAACCCGGGAGGCGGAGCTTGCAGTGAGCCGAGATTGCGCCACTGCACTCCAGCCTGGGCGACCGAGCGAGACTCCGTCTCAAAAAAAAAAAAAAAAGAACAATTGCTCAGAGTCTCTCTAAACTCTGCAGTTAGTTGAAAGAGCCAGTGTACCAAGGAGAGGCCATGAAGTGACTTCAGTCAAAGGCCTTTGCTATAAAGAACGAAAAATGCCTGTAGGACTTTTGTTCACAGGATATTTGCAGCAACTGGCCATTATTACTGAGTTATAATTGACTTAGGTTGTAGTCCTGATATAAGTTGTCTTAAAATAACTTCTTTCAATAGAAATGTTCCCTGTTTTTGCTATATGATAGAAAATTTTCAACTGAAATATCACTTTACCAACATGAAATTTCAAAAAAATGTGTGTAACTGTGAAACCAAGAGTACAAAACAACTCAAATTTTACCCCTCTACATTTCACATACTAGTTATCCCGGATCCTGTTTGTCTTTAAACTGTTGATGGTAGAATAATTTTAGAAATATGAATTGCATAGTGATTAATACATAGATATTTAATTTTAAACATTCTTGATTGAGTTCCTGACCCCTGTTTATAAAATGACATTAACATCTTCTAGGAGACTTCATTGTATAACAATTCCTTTTTTTTTTTTTTTTTTTGAGACGGAGTCTCACTCTGTCACCCAGGCTGGAGTGCAGTGGCGCAATCTCGGCTCACTGCAAGCTCCGCCTCCTGGGTTCACGCCATTCTCCTGCCTCACTCAGCCTCTCCGAGTAGCTGGGACTACAGGCGCCCGCCACCACGTCCGGCTAATTTTTTGTATTTTTAGTAGAGATGGGGTTTCATCGTGGTCTCGAACTCCTGACCTCGTGATCCGCCCGCCTCGGCCTCCCAAAGTGCTGGGATTACAAGCGTGAGCCACCGTGCCCGGCCCATTGTATAACAATTCTTAAGAATCATGCTATACTATGGAGAAGGAATATTAATGCCATGAAGTACAAATCATTAAAATAAAGCAGGAGTGACTTTTTTCCTGTCTGAGAAAAAAATTTTCCCACTGCCACAGAGAAAATAGGCTAGAACAAAAGTATTACACATGTAGCAGGAGGAAAACTTGTTAAAGGAGGGACTGGCAGAAGGTGGTTTCCAGTTTAAACTAATGAAATAAAAATAGTTCTGCCACTTCTCCTCCCCGAAATTAAAAAAAAAAATCTTCAAAGATGCCAGAAAATGCCTAAAACCCTGAACAATTATGTATGAAGAAAGCCTGGGAATATTGTCCCCACAGTCAGAGAGAATGCCAGATGAAGATTCTTGCTCAGTACACTTGGGACAGAGCAGAATTCTTCGTAGTGGAACCCCCCAGAGGCAAAACAGCCACTACCTCATGTAGGAGGAGAGGCCATATCTAGGCTGCCTGGACCTCTCTGACCTCTTTTGACAATGCGGGAAGGGAAGAGGTTTTCAACCAACAATGCATAGACACAACACTTCTGTAAGAAGCAAGCTACTGATGTGCAATTAGAGGCAAAACCTTGGATCATCTCACAGCCCTGAGCTGCCAATTTTTGTAATCTGAGGAGTAGTGAAAGCTAAGGCAAAAGTAAACACACTAGAAAACTGTGTCATATGGAGATTCATGGAAAAAATAGTGCAACTTCTTCCAACCAGGTTAGAATCATGCCACAAGGCAAAATGTCAGTGAGAAAACTTTCATAGGCAACATCTTGTAATCCAGCTGCTCCTCAGGTACACTCCCTGGCCCATACCTCCAAATAGACCGGGAATAACTCCATTCAAAGCAGAAATAACCAAGAAGGAGCCAGGATAAGACACGAAAAGAAGAGAAAGAAAAAGAACATGACCTATGAAAGGTAGATAACCAAATGCCAGAAAGATTATATCAAGAATGAGATTGAAATCAATTTTTTTAAAACTTCAAATGAATTTTACACACACACAGACACACAATCCCTGAGAAACATGGAGAGAGAGTTAGAAGGGTTCACAAAAGCTGATACAAAGAGAAGAACAACATCATCACAAAAATCATGGGCACATGGAGAACAGACATAAAAAGATAACAGATGTTGCTGAAAACACAATTAGATGTGAGACAGCAGGCTTGAGATAATTGAGCAAAGTAAAATAATAGAGGAAAAAATAAAGACAGGTAACACGATCCATGGAAGACAGGTAACACGATCCATCATATGCATATTTGGCATTGCTGAAGAAGAAAACAAATGCAATAGAGAAAAATTCAAAAATACAATTAAACTAAAAAGAAGGAGGCCCTCCATTCCATTTAGATTCTCTTGGCTTATTTTATTCCTATCAAGTCTTGCCTTTGATTTATCAAGTTTTACTTCATTGCCTTTTCTTCTTTTTCACTTTTCTACATTCTATTATTTTATTGATAGTCTTCAAATTTTTAATGTGCAAATTTTTATTATTTTTAAGTAGTTCTAAAATTATTGGTGTCTGTTTCTCAGCCAAAGATATAGAACAATTTAGCTTCTCTCCAAATAGTCTCCATTCCATATAACATGCCATGCCCACTATTTCATTTCAATTTGTTTTAAACACCATCAAATTGCTTTTAGGAGTAATAGGTAGATTTTTCTAAGAGGTTTTACCCATTTCTCTTCTCACTATGGCATTTTAGATCTGTTGCTTCATGTGTGCTTATTTTCTTCCTTCCTGCAGTATAGCCTTTATAGTTCTAATAGTAAAGGTCTGTGGATATTAAACCTTGAGTCTTTTAATGCAGAAATGTGTCTTTATTTTGCCCTCACTACTAATGATTGTGTAGTTGAGTCCAAGCTCGTACCACTCACAGCACGACAGCCAATTAGCTGAGAGACAAAGTGTTGCGGCAAGGCAAGTGACTTTAAGAGAGCCAGCTAGACCCGGCACGGTGGCTCACACCTGTAATCCCAACACTTAAGGAAGCTGAGGCAAGTGGATCACTTGACCCCAGGAGTTAGAGACCATCCTGGGCAGCATGGCAAAATCCCATCTCTACTAAAAAATACAAAAATTAGCTGGGCATGGTGGTGCACACCTGCAGTCCCAACTACTCAGAAGGCTGAGGTGGGAGGATCACCTGAGCCTGCTGGTAGAGGATGGCTGAGATTGTGCCCCTGCATTCCAGACTGGGCAATGGAGTGAGACCCTGTCTCCCCCACCCCGAAAAAAAAGAGAGAGAGAGAGACAGAGAGCCAGCAAATGGAGAAGATGGCAGGCAGACTAATGTCCTAAAGAACCATCATGAGTTAATAGAAATTTCAGACTTCTTTAATGTTAGGGCAAGGGGGAAGAGGGAGGGGGTTGAGGTACAGAGGTGATCACTGGTCACCTCACTGGTACAGAGGTGACCAGTGATCACAGACATCTGGGTGGCAGCGAGGGTCGGGGGTGGGTGGGAGGGGTGGATTGAGAAACTTTGTCCTTTGTCCTTGCTCCTAGAAGTCCTTAATGTAACATTGTTATTTATTGTTACTTGTGTGTACACCCTCATTATCTCTCCGGGTTAGTTTAGGGGGAACTATTATCATCCTTGCTTTAAAGTCAAACTACAAACTAAATTCCTCCCATAGTTAACTTGGCCTATGTGCAGAAGAAAGAAAAAGCAGTTAACCTAAAAATATGGCATGGATGAGGGGCCTAGGAACAAAATGGAGTTAGTCAGGCTAAGCCTCCTTTTCACTGTTATACATTGTGAACTTGGTATAGAAATGTAGGTTGATGGGTTTTTTCCCCAACCTTTGAAGATATTATTTAGTTGTCTTATGGTATCTATGGCTGCTATTTGTCTAATTATCATTCATTTGTAGATAATTTTCTATCACTATTACAGTTTTTTTCCTGATGTTCTGTGGTTTCAATATCTTGTTTCTCAATAATGTGTTTTCATTTATCCTGGTAGAGACTCAGTGTTATGATGTCTTTCTTAAAGTCTGGAAAGTTCTCAGCCATTAGTCCTCTGAATATTGCTTTCCCCTCATTCTCTCTATAGGCTCCTTCAGGGATTCTATTTGGCATATGTTGGATCTTCCAATTCTCTGCCTGTCTTTTGCCTTCTCTTTTAATTTTCCATCTCTTCATCTCTATATGCTTCATTCTGTGTTAGATTCTCAGCTATATATTTAATTCAATTATTGCCTTACTTTTCTCTTCTTGTGTTTGACCTTTTCAATGTATTTAAGAGGGAAAGGAGGCTTCCCTCTTAGATACTCAGTCTACCATCTTACAAGAAGTTGAAATCTTAAATCAACAGGCTTAATGAACACAACATTGGCCACTCACAGTGGCTCACATCTGTAATCACAGCACTTCACTTTGGGAGGCCCAGTGGGCAGATCACTTGAGGTCAGGAGTTCAAGACCAGCCTGGATAACATAGTGAAATCCTGTCTCTACTAAAAATACAAAACAATTAGCCAAGCATGGTGGCACACACCAGTAATCCCAGCTACAGGAAGGCTGAGGCAGGAGAATCTCCTGAACCCAGAAGTTGGAGGTTGCAGTGAGCCAAGATCGTGCCACTGCACTCCAGCCTGGGCAACAAAGCAAGACTCTATTTCAAAAGAAAAAAAAAGGAAAAAAGAACACAACATGTCCCAAGAAAAAATTAATATAGATTGATGACCACTAACCAGTATACTCAGTAAATAGCAGAAAGGAAAGCATCTTAAGGGCAGCCAAGCCAAAAAAGGTCAGCTCATTAAAAAGAAAAAGTAAGGCCGGGCACAGTGACTCATGCCTGTAAAACCCAGCACTTTGGGAGGCCAAGGCGGTTGGATCACCTGAGGTCAGGAGTTTGAGACCAGCCTGGCCAACATGGCGAAATCCTGTCTCTACTAAAATATAAAAATTAGCCAGGTGTGGTGATGCACACCTGTAGTGCCAGCTGCTTGGGAGGCTGAGGCACAAGAATCACTTGAACCAGGGAGGTGGAGGTTGCAGTGAGCTGAAATGGCACCACTGCAGCCTGGGTGACAGAGCCAGCCTGGATGACAGAGCGAGACTGTCTCAAAAAAAAAAAAGAAAGAAAGAAAAAGTAATTCTTTTCTGGCTTTAATGGCTCAAACTTCTCTACAGGAACATTGAATTCTACAATAATTTTCAGAAGTAGTCATCAGGGAAAGAAAACATCATGTAAAAATTTTATACCCACACATATGGTTGCTTAGAATAAAGGCAATAGACAGATATTTCTTTTTTTTGAGACAGATTCTTGCCCTGTTGCCCATGCTGTACTGCAATGGTATGATCTTGGTTCACTGCAACCTCCACCTCCTGGGTTCAAGCGATTCTCCTGCCTCAGCCTCCCAAGTAGCTGGGATTACAGGTGCGCACCACCATGCCTGGCTAATTTTTTCTATCTTTAGTAGAGATGGGGGTTTCACCATGTTGGCTAGGCTGGTCTCAAACTCCTGACCTCAGGTGATCTGCCTGCCTCGGCCTCCCAAAGTGCTGGGATTAGAGGCATGAACCACCACGCCCGGCCCAGACAGATACTTTCAAACATCAAAGAATTCAGGAAATACACTTCCCATCAGTCTGTTCTTGGAAAAAAAAAAAAAAACCTGCTATAGGAGAACTGTGGCTCTCAAAGTGCTAAAGGAAGAAACAGTGGTGAAGAGAATAATGGTGACCATTGAATCAATAGAAATTTAGAATGAACAAAGACTGAACAATTAGGTTATCGTATATAAAGTGTAATAACTCAGCTCACTAAAATAGGGAGGAGGAAGCAAAGAGAAGATAGACAGTAGTTACATAAGTTTATTTGTTTCCCCATCTATCATGGAAGGAAGAAAAGGAATTTGTTTAAAGCTGATTAGTCAAGTAATAGAGATCTAATGTGTTTGAAAATAAAGAGGAAATTACAAAATAATTATTTTAACCCAGCAAAATCAGATAGTGGGAAAGAAGGAAGTTTATATAAAGATCAAAAACAGGCAAAACTAATCTATGAATTATTTTTGGCAGGGTACTAACTGGGAGAGAGCAAGAAAGCATCTCCCGGGATCCTGGTGGTCACACATAATCATCAATCTCTACTCGTAAGAGGTGTGTCCTTTACTGTATGTATATTATAACTCAATACATGTTTTTAATTCAAAGAAGTTAAGTTCTTAAAAATTGTTCAGCAAAACTAAAGAAATGAAAAAATAGAACAGTGGAAGAAATATAATTTATTCTTCTTAATCTAAGAAAGCCATGTAGACATGAATAAGATATAGAGGAAACAAATTATGTACTCAAGCATGTAGAGCTAACTAAAATATATGTGAAACTTCATACTCTGTGAAAGAGAATATACTTTTGCTTCAAGTGCTTATGGGACATTTATAAAATTGACTGTGTGTGTGTGTGTGTGTGTGTGTGTGTGTGACAGAGTCTCACTCTGTCACCCAGGCTGGAGTGCAGTGGCACAATCTCAGCTCACTGCAAGCTCCACCTCCCAGGTTCAGGCCATTCTCCTGCCTCAGCCTCCCGAGTAGCTGGGACTACAGGCGCCCACCTCCACACCTGGCTAATTTTTTGTATTTTTAATAGAGACGGGGTTTCACCGTGTTAGCCAGGATAGTCTCAATCTTCTGATCTCATGATCTGCACACCTCGGCCTCCCAAAGTGCTGGGATTACAGGCATGAGCCACCACACCCGGCCAAATTGACCATATTTTAGTTAGACTACAAGGATGGCCTTTGGTGTCATAAGATCAGTGCTGCCTGTATCAACCTGGATCTCTGAGTGACGATGTGGAGCAAGACCCACCCCACACCCATCTGCAGCAATCAATCCACACTGACATAGAGTCTGAGGGAGAAATGGATCTTCATTTTATTAAGCGACTGATATTTCAGGAATAATTTATATCATGGCATAGCATAGCCTATGACAACTAATAAAGTAGGTTAACAAAAACAATGGAACAAAACAGAAATTCAGAATTAGACCCAAATAAACATGGAAATTCAGTATATATTGATATGGTTTGGATCTGTGTTCCTGCCCAAATCTCATGCTGAATCATAATCCCCAATGTTGGAGGTGGAGCCTAGTGAGAGGTGATTGAATTATGCGGACAGAGTTCTCATGAATGATTTAGCAGCATCTTCTTGGTGCTGTTCTTGTGATAGTGAGTGAGTAAATTATCACAAGATCTGGTTGTTGTAAAGTGTGTAGCACCTCCCTTCCTCTCTCTTGCTCCTGCTCTGGCCACGTAAGACATTCCTGCTTCTCCTGCACCTTCCATCATGGTTGTAAATCTCCTGAGGCCTCCCTAGAAACAGAAGCTGCTATGCTTCTGAACAGCCTGCAGAACCGTGAGCCAATTAAACTTCTTTTCTTTATAAATTACCTAGTCTCAGCTATTTCTTTATAGCAGTGTAAGAACAGACTAATACATATATAAACGTGGCATTTTTTTCAAGTCATGGGGAAACATTATAATAGTCATTAAGTGGAGAAGGAACAATGCTAACATCTGGAAGAAACTAGACCTGCTTAATTTTTTATACCAAAAATGCTCACAGTTCAATGTTTTAAACATAAAAATGTAAAAAGTAAAATGGTTAAAATACTAGGAGAAAGTGTGACTCTATTGTCTCAGGATGGGGAAGGTCTTGCTAACAAACAAAATAAATGATTGATAAATGTTACTATACAAAATTTAAATTTTCTTTATTGGAAGTGCTTCAAAAGTAAAGTTAAAAATCAATGTAATATGAAAATAAATATTTGAAATGCATGAGAGACAAAGGATTAATTTCCTTAATATTTAAAAAAGCACTTACATAAGAACATATTACATAATATTTTAAAAAGCACTTACGTAAGAAGAATATATTACATAATATTTTAAAAAACACTTACATAAGAGAAATAGAGAAAGAGGTTCTCAGGGAAAAAATAATTTTAAGTATATGGAAAGTTGTTGTACATCTTAAATTTTGAATATGCAAATTAAAATGGCAATAAGATACTTTCTTGCACCTATTGGTTTGGCAAATAATACGCTATAATGGCAAGACACTGTCAATGGCAGTACAGACTGATACAAACCTCTAAGTGGCACACTTGTCAGTACTTATTAATATTTCAAATACAAATACTCTTTGGTGTAGCAATTATTATTTTTAAAAATTATCCTGCAGTTAATACTTACATATATGTGCAAAGATACAAGCACAGGGATCTATGTTTGCAGTAAAGTTATACCTAGGGTGACTGGAAACAACCTAATTGCCACCAATAAGGGACAGAATAAAGAAATTACATCAGTGCAATTGGAAATTATGCTTATAAAGGCCTCAGGTTGATTGCATGTAAGCTGATACCGTCTGACAGCTAAGCTCTAGAAAATCATATATGTGATGCTCCCATTTGTATCTTTGGGATCCCTATAGGCAGCAAATAGCACAGTCATGCTAGATAATCTGAGTTTTAACAGGAGACTCTTTATAAGTTCTGGGTGGGGTGTGGAGAAACCTCTAGAGATAGGATGAGGCACTGTAACCACAAAAAGGCCTAAACAAGTGAAGGAAAGGCACAAATATTATAAATGGAAGAAGAGAGTAGACGGAGAGAGCCACAGTGGGATCTCAGGAAGCCAGGCCAAGGCCCTACTTCTCTTCGCTCATCTTCCAACATGAAGTTCAAGGTGTGGGAGGCTGAGGATGTATCCAAGGGGAGCTCTAAGTGAGGAAGGAAAGGTTAAGAGTGGATATGGAGGGGAAATGGGAGGTATGCAGCATAATACTTTTCAAAACATGGGGATATAGACACGCTTATGTTCCTAAGAAACTGCCACAAAGAGATGCCTTTGAGTAAGAACCATGAGAATTAGGGCCTTTGCAGTATGGGATGGAAGGAAATCACACTTTCTCTGCGTTCTCTCTTTTACTGTTGAAAGTTTTTAAATCTTATGCATGCATTATTCTTTTGATTAAAAAAATAGCTGGTGGCAGAATTTCTTTTAGAGGGAAAACTCTTTGGTTTAACAAAGCATCTTGATAGTCATCTTAGCTGAAGAAAGGGAGGTCTGAAAAGCAAAGGAGAAAGGAAAAGAGGGGAAAAAACCAATTCTTTCTTCATAAGAATGGGCAGAAAGTGGGGAGAAGTGAAAAATTTGAGGAGAGATACAAGGGCTCAGAAAACGCGGGGTAGCTGGGGTCTAAGGAGAAAAAAAAATACAAGAATGACACAGATTTCTAAGGACGAGATTTTTCAGTTTTATATTATGCCTATTCTTCAGAAAAGCCAACCACATCTACCGCCTTGTTTATATAGTATGTGGTCAGTTACGGTCGGTGGGAGAAATTAAAGGAATAGGGACTCTGCTTCCTGTTTGGATTGTTTTAGGACTGAGAATCAGAAAGAGCTACTGTTAGATCAATGAGAAAGAGAAATTTCATCCCCAACCAGAAATTGGGACAGAACCTGACTTGAGAAAACATAAGCCCCTAGAAAGTCTTCAGCAGTATAGGAGAGATGCAGATTTTCACCATATTTGAGGTCGGAGGTTAAGCCAGTATTAGGAAAAGAATGAGCCTAAATAGCTGGTGCTTTGAGCATGCCTGGGGAGCTGTGTGATATATAGAGAATTAAAGCAGAACCAAACAAATGTATTCAAGGACAGATCTGTCTCCGGTGTTCCCACAGATGTCTAAGAATCCATATGGAGAAATATGTAAAGCTCTGAGCTCAAGTATTTTGCATTGGTTCTTTTGCATACATATCAGCAGGGGTGAGAGGTTTAAATATTATTCTGAAAGTTAATAGTCAGTGCTTTATGATTCAGAAGAGGCTAACCATCAGACTGTCTTTGATCACAATAAATCCAGGATTTTAATCCTTTTTTGTTATCTCCATTTTCCATAAAAACAACATTAATGACAACAGCAAAAACTGAATGTGAAAAATTGGTCTTAAAAGTTTTGCAATAAATATAAAAACATCAAGTACATATAATAATAATAATTTTATAATTAGTTACTAATCTGAAGAGGACTTCAAGATATCTAGAAATAATATAATTGGTTAGGCAAAACCAATATCTTTTTATGAAAGAACATGAGATTTTTTTTTTTTTTTTGAGACAGAGTGTCACTCTGTCACCCAGGCTGGTGTGATCTCAGCTCACTGCAACCTCCACCTCCCAGGTTCAAGCGATTCTCCTGCCTCAGCCTCCTAAGTAGCTGGGATTACAGGAATGCACCACCATGCCCAATTAATTTTTTTTGTATTTTCAGTAGAGATGGGGTCTTACCAGGCTGATCTCGAATTCCTGACCTCAGGTGATCCTCCTGCCTCAGCCTCCCAAAGTGCTGGGATTACAGGTGTGAGCCACCACACCTGTCCGCAATCTTTCTTATATCAAAGGTCTGCATCTATTTTTACTACAACTTTTGTCATACTATATTCCAAATATATAAAATCTCTGACAAACACTCAGGTATTTGGATTGTTTTTCTAAGAGTAATGATGGGTTGCATTTTTAGAAGATACAATATGTAGGGTTTTGCTCTCTCCTCACCAACAATACATACTTGTGAATTAACCAGTTGGTTTAAGGATACTACCAATGGCCATGGAAGAGTTTTTTCATATTAAAGTTAAACAACCTATAATAGGCTCAAGTGTACAATACATACAATAACCAACTAGAGTAAGTGGCTCAGAGTCTTAGAAAAATGAAAAGGCTCACATGGTTAATAATTAATTTAAAGTTTGAGAGATATATGTAGAGAAATGTACATAGGCATACAAAGTTAAATCTTTTTTGAGGTAACTATATTAATATTCTATCTACCTACCAAAAGAATTTGACATAACTTGAAATTTAAAAAAATCAGACACAATATAATGCCAAATCAGGCAAACAAGACAAATAAGACAAAAGTCAGGTTAATAAATATGAAATTAGACAGATACAGTTATTCTGTATTTATAGATAGGAACATAGACTAGAGATGACCTACTCAAATTCATGTCTTTTTACTGCCATATAAGTTTATGTGATTTAACATATTTAAATCTGATTTATTTGCTTAACATTACCAAGTGAAAGAGGATAATAAATGTACTTATACAATAGGGTATGTCAAAAGGTATCATCTAAAACTTGAATATAAGGCAAGGAGAGTACCACATGTGCTTTCAAAGTCCTACGAGGGCATTTTTTAACCAACTCACTCATGGATTACTTAATTAACTAGGGCAACTTTCCTTTGACTTTCATTTATTTATTTATTTTGAGATGGAGTTTCAATCTTGTCGCCCAGGCTGGAGTGCAATGGTGCAATCTCGGCTCACTGCAACCCTCACCTCCTGGGTCCAAGCAATTCTCCTGTCTCAGCCTCCCAAGTAGCTGGGATTACAGGCACCAGCCACCATGCCCAGCTAATTTTTGTATTTTTAGTAGAGTCGGGGCTTCGCCACATTGGCCAGGCTGTTCTTGGACCCTGACCTCACATGATCCATCCACCTTAGCCTCCCAAAGTGCTGGGATTACAGGCATGAGCCACCACACTCAGCCCCTTTGACTTTTATATGGACCTTTTTGTATGATTTGTACAAAAATTAAGAGCTTAGACTCTGTGGAATTTTATGGTAACTTGTATTAATAGATTCAGTGGAGCTACAAGTAATTTCTATAAGGTAGAAAAGATAACCTCAAATGTTATGGTTCTTTATTGCCCTATAGAACAATCTTATTCTAATGTTTTTCGCAAATGCCTATAAACACCCATTTCCTCAAAATACTCTTTAAACCACTTTGTCATTTTGCTGATTCCCTCATTAATGAGTTAATAAATCTTTAACATGTGCTTCTTCTACATTGCAATGAGAATCATGTTTTTAGCTTTTTGGAAATTATATTTAGACAGGTAGTTATGCTGGTTAAATGAGACAACATGCCTAGATAATAGTAAATGTTCAATAAATGTTAGATTTTAAGTTTCATGCCCTAATCCCTCCAACATTATAAGAAAAAAATACAGCTGTGTTTACAGAGGGAATAAATACACATATGTATACGTATAAATGTGTTTGATGTACATATACATATATTCATAATACATACAGGCAAGAGGAGTATATATAATATATATTACATATGTATATATATAATATATAGATGTATTTATATTTATCAAACATTTACTATCAAGAACATCATATAACTTTTTGGCTGAGCGCAGTCCTCATGCCTGTAATCCCAGCACTTTGGAAGGCCGAGGCGGGCAGATCACTTGAGGTCAGGAGTTCGAGATCAGCCAGGCCAACATTGAGAAACGCTGTTTCTACTAAAAATACAAAAATGAGCCGGGCGTGGTGGTGGGCACCTGTAATCCCAGCTACTGGAGTGGCTGAGGCAGGAGAAATCGCTTGAACCCAGGAGGTGGAGGTTGCAGTGAGCTGAGATGGTGCTGTGTCCAGAATTGGTGGGTTCTTGGTCTCACTGACTTCAAGAATGAAGCCGCGGACCCTCGCAGTGAATGTTACAGCTCTTAAGGTGACACGTCTGGAGTTTGTTCCTTCTGATGTTCGGATGTGTTCGGAGTTTCTTCCTTCTGGTAGGTTCCTGGTCTCGCTGGCTCAGGAGTGAAGCTGCAGACCTTCGCGGTGAGTGTTACAGTTCTTAAGGCAGCGCATCTGGAGTTGTTCATTCCTCCTGGTGGGCTTGTGGGCTCGCTGGCTTCAGGAGTGAAGCTGCAGATCTTCGCGGTGAGTGTTACAGCTCATAAAAGCAGTGTGGACCCAAAGAGTGAGCAGTAGCAAGATTTCTTGCAAAGAGCGAGAGAACGAAGCTTCTACAGTGTGGAAGGGGACCCCAGCAGGTTGCCACTGCTGGCTCAGGCAGCCTGCTTTTATTCTCTTATCTGGCCCCACCCACATCCTGCTGATTGGTAGAGCCCAGTGGTCTGTTCTGACAGGGCACTGATTGGTGTGTTTATAATCCCTGAGCTAGACACAAAGGTTCTCCACGTCCCCACTAGATTAGCTAGATACACAGTGTGGACACAAAGGTTCTCCAAGTCCCCACCAGAGTAGCGACAGAGTGTCAATTGGTGCATTCACAAACCCTGAGCTAGACACGGGGTGCTGATTGGTGTGTTTACAAACCTTGAGCTAGATACAGAGTGCCTACTGGTGTATTTACAAT
Source organism: Hylobates moloch (assembly GCF_009828535.3). Lineage (NCBI taxonomy): Eukaryota > Metazoa > Chordata > Mammalia > Primates > Hylobatidae > Hylobates > Hylobates moloch. Next base: position 47,942,731 of record NW_026652280.1, on the reverse strand, counting down.
CCCTGAGCTAGACATGAAGGTTCTCCACGTCCAACCAGAGTACCTAGATACAGAGTGTCGATTGGTTCATTCACAAACCCTGAGCTAGACACACGGTGCTGATTGGTGTATTTACAATCCCGGAGCTAGACATAAAGGTTCTCCACGTCTCCACCAGCCTCAGGGGCCCAGCTGGCTTCACCCAGTGGATCCCACACTGGGGATGCAGGTGGAGCTGCCTGCCAGTCCCGCACTGCGCGCCCGCACTCCTCAGCCCTTGGGTGGTCGACCGGACTGGGCGCCGTGGAGCAGGGGGTGGCGCTCATCGGGGAGGCTTGGGACGCACAGGAGCCCACGGAGGGGGTGGGAGGCTCAGGCATGGCGGGCTGCAGGTCCCGAGCCCTGCCCCTTGGGAAGGCAGCTAAGGCCAGGCGAGAAATTGAGCGCAGCGCCGGTGGGCTGGCACTGCTGGGGGACCCAGTACACCCTCCGCAGCCGCTGGCCCGGGTGCTAAGCCCCTCATTGCCCGCGGCCGGCAGGGCTGGCCGGCTGCTCCGAGTGCGGGGCCGCCAAGCCCACGCCCACCCGGAACTCCAGCTGGCCCGCAAGCGCCACACGCAGCCCTGGTTCCCGCTCGCGCCTCTCCCTCCACACCTCCCTGCAAGCTGAGGGAGCCAGCTCTGGCCTTGGCCAGCCCAGAAAGGGCTCCCACAGTGCAGCGGTGGGCTGAAGGGCTCCTCAAGTGCCGCCAAAGTGGGAGCCCAGGCAGAGGAGGCGCCGAGCCAGTGAGGGCTGTGAGGACTGCCAGCACGCTGTCACCTCTCAGCGCCACTGCACTCCTCCAGCCTGGGCAACAGAGTGAGACTCCATCTCAAAAAAGAAAAGAAAAAAAGAACATCATGTAACTTCTAAAGACTCTCTTCATTTCCATAATTTTATGGTTAATGTTTTCTAGCAAAATGTAACATTAATAACCAATAACAATGTACTCCAGCCTGATTTCCGGTTTAAGATCCCCAGCTGAAAGAGCTTAAATAGACCAAATCAGAAACAGCAATAGCAGTGTCATAAAGATAACTTCCTAAGAACTGTGCTATTTCATCAGAGAAACTTACCGAGTGCTCTGCGAGAATTCTAAGACATTAACCATGTTAATATACGTAAATTGCAGGAGTTTCTCATCTATAAATACCCATCTTGAATGGACATTTGTCTGCCCCTGATATGTATGGGGGTGGGAGGTATAAATGCCAGAAGGAAACAACCCAGAGAAACATACATTACCTCTACTACTCTGTCGTTTTTCTCTCTTCATAAGAGGGACCACACAGAAGAGTGTCTGGGAAACTATTTACCTTGCAAATAAAAGTATGGTCAACTTTTTCCAAACTTTTTACTCAGGGACTCAAAATTATTAACCATGCCCTATGTGTGAGAAATGGTAAATTTATTTTAAAATTTCTTTTCTTTTTTTTTTAACATTTAATGACTTGTAGGAAAACTGAACCTATTCTCCGTCTCCAACAAAATATTCACTCACGTTCCAAGATACTCCAGTGTTAGTATGTAGTAATATACTTCAGGAGTGCCTGTGACCCAAACAGTGTATCTGCCTTGAAAGATGATCATTTTATTCTTTCTGTTAGGAACGCTAGTCAACTGATCTCATTTCGAGTGGTAGCTTTTGCCACAAAAAAAGGTGGGCAGTGAATTTTGTTTTCTTTCCTGTTCTAGATGAAGAGGTTAATTTACAAGGTAAGTTAAACATGTGCTATCTATAATTTAGAATGGTCGAAAAGAGTAAGCTCAAGGAGAAGATGAATAAAACATTTTTACAGTGGTAAATTATTTAAATAGTGTTAATTAATTTAATATTCCCTGACATTGTCATTTAAGGACAGAAGCTCCTAGGCAGTTTCTTATTTTAACACTTCCCCCCCCACATTATGCATGGTTCATAATGGACTCAGTATAAAAATTCAAAAATGGAACTATATTGAGCAGAAAGTGGAAGTCCCTAATACCAATGTAGAATAATGGCTCTATATTCTTTTTGATATTATACATATATATATATACACAATATGCTATAATTGCATGTATACGTTATATGATATATATTACAAAATAAATGAAATCATCTTAAATCTATTATTCTTTCACATGACCTTTTCACTCAACATATTATGGACATTTACCAATGTCAATTCATATAGATCTACATTATCTTTTTGATGGCTGCATAGTATTCCTTTGCATGAATTTATCATGAGTTGGTGCATTAATTAGCAGACTTCAGTGTGCATTATGGTCACCTATGAAATTTGGTCATTCTCCTCTTGCCAGTGTCCAGCTTCTACAGAAGGTTTGGCATGAGGTTCAAACATTCATATTTTTAGGAGTGTTTGGAGGAGACTCTGAAACACACCAAATTTTGAGAACTAGGTATTTAACGAATTTGTTGTTGACAGGCATTTCATTTCTTTCTAATTTTTAAAAACACAGCACCACAGCTGGGTGCGGTGGCTCATGCCTATAATCCCAGCACTTTGGGAGGCCAAGGCGGGCAGATCACTTGAGGCCAGGAGTTGAAGAGCAGCTTAGCCAACATGGTGAAACACCACCTCTACTAAAAATACAAAAATTGGCCAAGTGTGGTGGCGGACACCTGTAGTCCCAGCTACCTGGGAGGCTGAGGCAGGATAATTGCTTGATCTCGGGAGGCAGAGGTTGCAGTGAGCTGAGATCATGCCATTTCATTCCAGCCTGGGAGACAGAGTGAGACTCGTCTCAATAAAACAAACAAACAAACAAACAAACAAAAAAAAAACACTAGAATAATATTGACACCTGAAAATAGAAAAAGTAGAAAGCTGGAAGGAGAAATTATATTTTTCTCTCTTCCCTTTATTTCTTTCCACCTTTCTTCCTGTTTCCCTCCCTGAGTCTGAACTTCCCACTTCTTCTCATTCCATAGAAGGAAAAATAAGAAAAGATTAGATAGATCTGGGGAGAAAATTAGAAAATGCAAAATGGTGATGGCAATGGGGGAGAGAGGCCATCCTCAGGTTTTGGAATAAGTGAATGAAAAAGGATGAAGCCAGGTTTCTCATTCAAGGTGGGCCATTAGGAAACAGGAATGCCAATTTTCATTTCATCAGGGCTTCTGTCTATGTACTTAACTTTCACAATTGTTGCAAATTTAATTGTAAGCAATAGAGATGAATGGAGCAAGCACTAGACTTTAGTGCTGTCGCTTTCACTCTCTAGCTGTGTGATCTTTGATATGTCAACCTCTCTGTGCATCAGTTTCCTTGTCTGTAAAATGTGTGAGCTAGATTAATCTACAGTCCCTTTCAGGTCTATCATTCTTTAATTCCATGAAAGAACATTTTGTTTCATTTTGTAACCAACCCCATTTCAGAAAAGGAACTTTTTAAAAATTCTAATTTATGTGTTTTTTTTTTATTTTTTAGAGATGTGGTCTCACTATGTTGCCCAGGCTGGTCTCAAACTCCTGACCTCAAGCAATCCTTCCTCTTCAGCCTCCCAAGTAGCTGGGATTACAGGCATGCACCACTGTACCTGACTAAAGCTAATTAAAAAACCCATGGGCATTAGAGTATGTGACAATGAGCATTCTGCAATTCATACATATATATATATATGTATGGTATATTCTCTTGGCACTCTGTGTTTCAGAATAACAGATGGTATCCAATGTACCTTGGATGAGAAGGGTTACAGTAGGATCAGTAGGATATATATGTGTGTGTCTGTGTGTGTCTGTGTGTGTGTGTGTGTGTATATATATATATACACACACATATCCTTCTATGTAATCCTGTATTGATTGCATGAAGGTTTTAATACTTCAGTGGAAATCAATCTGCAAAGACTAATAAGTGGGAAAATAATGCTTTAAGATACCGACAATTTAAAACAAGTTCCAGACAAATAGGAAATTTAGGCTCAAACTCAAAGACTGTAGTCAGAGACTTCTCACCTTTCAGAAATTAGAAGTGTGGCCAGGTGTGGTGGCTCATGCCTGGAATCCCAGCACTTTGAGAAGCCGAGGCGGGCCGATCACCTGAGGTCAGGAGTTCAAGACCAGCCTGGACAACATGGTGAAAAACCCATCTCTACTATAAATACAAAAAATTAGCTGGGTGTGGTGATGCACGCCTGTAATACCAGCTACTCAGGAGGCTGAGACAGGAGAATTGCTTGAACCCGGGAGGCAGAGGTTGCGGTGAGCTGAGATCGTGCCATTGCACTTCAGCCTAGGCAACAGAGAGAGACTTTATCTCAAAAAAAAAAAAAAGAAAGAAAAAAATAAGAAATGTGTTCATGATAACTACACTTTTCTGATTCAGACAATTGTCTGGTAACAATAAAACCAAGTCACACAAGTATAAAATGAAGTCCTGCCAAGGCTAAAATAGACACCAAGTAAGTGACAAATACTTGAATAACAGTGAAGCATAAATTGACATAAATAAGAAATTCAGTGATCACATGATATCGCCTAGGAGATTTCTGCCTAATGTCTTACCATGACTCCTCTTATGTGGGTTAAATGGTGGCCTCCCAAAAAAATATGTTAACCTGGAACTTGTGGACATTACTCAATTTGCAAAAAAAGGTCTTTAGAGATGTAATCTGCAATTTAGAGTAGCCCTAAATCCAATGGCAATTATCCTTATATCAGAGGAGAAGGCAATGCGAGTACAGAGGCAGAGATTGGATGATGCACTCCAAGCCAAGCAGTGCCAAGGACTGCCAACAGCCACAAGAAACGAGGAGAGAGGCCTGGACTAGGCACTCCCTCGTAGCCACCAGAGGAAACCAACCTGCAGACACCTTGATTTTGGACTTCTGGAATTCTGGCCTCCAGAACTATGAGAGAATAAATTTCTGTTTTAAACCATCCAATTTGTGGTAATTTGCCCTGGCAGCCCCAGAAAACTAATGCACCTCTTTAAAAATATAGTTTCCAAAAATACTAATCTACTCAGTTTCCTGAATACACTATACACACACACACACACATACACACACACTCACACACACTATAATCCCCAAATCTTTTAAGGATTAGGTGATCTTGGCCTAAATCCTACTTCTATGACCTGTGATGACCAAAACCCTCCTCCATGTGTCCTGTAAATTTCCACGCATACTTCCTCATGTTTGGGGCTGCCACATTGAGTTGTACAGACTCCCTGGCTAGAAGACCTTCTGTAATGCACAGCCTGCAATCTACCAGCACTCTGCCCTCAAAGCTATGCACTCTGCCATGGGGCTGCAGTGCATGTTTTTCACACAAAGGTGTCACTCTGTCCCAAAGAGGTATCTCTTAAAAATTTGTACGAAAATGGCATGTCATCAGCAGTGGTTCTCCCTGTCCGCTCTCTTGCCACTGATCCTTGCCACAGCTCTCCCAGGACTGGTATCCACAAATCATTCTTTAATTTTAAATTTTTATTTTAGGTTCGGGGTACATTGCAGGTTGATTATACAGGTAAATTCATGTCACAGGGGTTTGTGGTACAGATTATTTTATCACCCAAGTACTAACTTCATACCCAATAGTTATATTTTCTGATCCTCTCCCTCCTTCCACCCTCCATCCTCAAGTAGACCCCAGTGTCTCTTGTTGTCCCCCTCTTTGTGTTCATGTGTTCTCATCATTTAGCTCCCACTTATAAGTGAGAACATGCAGTATTTGATTTTCTGTTCCTGCGTTAGTTTGCTAAGGATAATGCACAAATAATTTTTAAACCTAGTGAGATTACCAGAGGTTGCACAGAAATTACATCACATACCATACAATTTCATCAGCAAGTTTAGTTTTTCGTTCATGTTCTCTCCTTTCCAATGTCCTGAAATTCTTATACATGACTTTCCTACGGATACAAGCCATACCATCAACTCTGTCTGTGCACCACATTCTGGAGAATAAAATTTTCCCCATCTTCTTTCACTATTTTAAGTCTCAGGGCCTTTGAACATGCTGGCTCCTTATCCCTTTTTCAGAAATAAACTCTTGTCTATTTATCTTTCAAACACTATTGCAAAATGAAAGAAATTGAATTATTAAAAAATAAAGACCACAAATTCACCAGTCATTGTCTATCTCCCACAGACGGGCCTCTGTTCTCTCCTACCTCTTCTCAACTGGATGATAGCTCTTTAAGAGCACAGCCCTGACTACTTGCTCCTCCCACCCTGCATTTAATCACACACTCAAATGTTTGTTTTCTAAGCACTTTTCTCATAATCAGGTATCCTAAGAGGATTGTAGTCAAATGACTATAATCAAGTTTAAATTCCTGTCATTTTCCAAAAATCGATAACATTAAAAGTCTGACAAATTCTGCTGGCTACCACTCTTTCTAGTGACTTAGACACAGGCTATAATGGAGTCTTTTTCTTTTTGCATGAGATTTCTGCAATAGTTCGGAGTTGCCCTTGTTTTTTGCACTTCTACTGGGACATTATTATTATTTTTTTTATTTTTGTAGACAGGGTCTCACTCTGTCACCCAGGCTGGAGGGCAGTGGTGTGATCTTGGCTCATTGCAACCTACACTTCCCAGGTTCAAGCGATTCTCCTGCCTCAGCCTCCCAAGTAGCTGGGATTACAGGTGCCCACCACCAGGCCCAGCTAATTTTTGTATTTTTAGTAGAGACAGGGTTTCACCATGTTGGCCAGTCTGGTCTCGAACTCCTGACCTCAAGTAATCTGCCTGCCTGATCCACCTGCCTCAGCCTCCCAAAGTGCTGGGATTACAGGCGTGAGCCACCACGCCTGTCCAGTCAATTCGACATCTTTCCTTTTGCTTTGCCCGCATAGTATCTTTTAGCAAGAACACTTTCATTTCTTCCTTCCTAATCCTTTGGTCGTGCTCACGCTTACATCCATTGCCCTATTTTTCAGGGCTTTTGGTGATGTTATGCTCCTTCTGAATTTGATTTCTTTTTCCATTTCTGGTTCCTTTCCAATCCCAAATTAAGAATGCCACTAAGTAGCGAACATCATCTTGACAAACTCAAAATGCAGTTACATTTTTGCATGGTTTATCAGATTGTGACCCATGAGATTAATCCAGAAATCGTATAAAAACAATATTTTATTTTATTCCTTGTGTATAGGCTGCAGCAATTTATTTTTGATGTATTAACAAAAAAAGTCTGTTTTCCTTGCACTGTTTGGTTCTTACCAGTTTCTTTCCAAAAGTAACATTCTTATCTAAATATAAAAATTATAAATGGGCCAGGCACAATGGCCCATGCTTGTAATCCCAGCACTTTGGGAGTCTGAGGCGGGTGGATTACTTGAGCCTGGGAGTTCAAGACCAGCCTGGACAACATGGTGAAACCTTGTCTGTACAAAAACACAAAAATTAGCCAAGCATGGTGGCACATGCCTTTAGTCCCAGCTACTCAGGAGGCCAACGTGGGAGGGTGGCTTGAGAACAGGAAGTAGAGGCTGCAGTGAGCCAGGATCATGCTGCTGCACTCCAGCCCGGGTGATAGCGTGAGACTCCATCTTTAAATATATATAAAAATAAGTTACTTTCTAAATTTTAAGTTTATTACTGAGCACGGACCTTAAGCACTTTATACACTATTTCATTAGGGCTTCATAATAGCAATACAAGGTCCCTACCATTACGGTTTGATGCTGCAGATGGAGAAACTGAGTTTCTGAGAGGCGAAGGGACTTGCCCAAACTTGTCCAATTAGAATGTGATAAATCCAGCATGCAAGCCTGCTAAGACAGTTTGAAGCCTCTGCCTTCCTGTACTTGGCCTTTTCCTAGTTAGTCTGGGAGAGGCACCTTCTAATTGATATCTATCTCAGACACCTCCTAAGGTCCAAATTCCTAAAGCAAAGTTAGGAGTTTAATCTTTTTCATAAAGATGAAACTGAATTTTTTTTCAAACAGGGATTCCCCAAACCAAATGCCTGTGGCAGCCAGGCAGGTAAAATAAATGGGAAAGCAGGCAGAGTGCAAAGCAAAACAAAAACAAAATAACCACTGACAAGCTAGAGTTAATTGGTGCATCACAGGATCGTTGGCCTGGCGTTGCCAGGTAGCCTATTATTTTCAAAAGAAAACAGAAATTCAAGTTTTCATTTGAAATCTCTCAAGTATTAAATGTCAGCATCTAAATCAGATTTGTTTTTCCAACAGTGCAAACTAAATATGCCTATGAAGCCCACAAATTGCCAGCCAGTGAGTGGCTCTAGTATGGACTTGACCTTGGCCCATAAAGCACATGTCCAATATGGTAGCCATAGGCCACATGCAACTATTTAAATTTACATTTTAATTAAGTGTAAATAAAATTAAAAATTCAATTCTTCAGTTGCACTAGCCACATTTCCGGTGTTCAGTAGTCACATGCGGTGTGTGGCTACTATAACAGACGCTACAGAACATTTCCATCATTTCAGAAAGTTCTATCAGACAGCACTGAACTACAGCAACAAGAAAATCAGAGCTGCTTTTTTGTCCTCCATCATGATCACCAGCTTGTACTAGAATGCTAAAGTTACTGCTCCCCCAGGACCACTCCGGACCCTTCTCTTTCATCTGAACAGACAGAGGTTGCACAGACAATCCCACCTACTCCCCCGGGGTCTGACATGAAGCCAGGAGGGGATGCACAGACGGGCAAGCCTGGGAAGAAGGCAAAGTGTGTCTTTAGCATTTCCCAGTCCCTGCTTTGGGACTCTGGGACTTACAGTCAGGCCACCACCCTCCCATTTCTATAGAGACCAGGGCTTAATAATCTCTTTGCCCACTCTGGAAAACTTATGTCTAGATCATTCAACTACAGTAAAGCGTAAATAATGGATATGTACCTGAATTTTCTACCCCTGCCTTGGAAGTTGATATTTACAATGTAGAAAATTCTAAGAGTAAGATGTCAGGCCTAGGGGAGATGGTGAAGCAGGATTTTATATTCTCATAGCAGAAGACCACGATCATCTCCCTGAAGCATCTGAAATCTTACCTCGTAGGCTGTCAGTTCATTTCCCTGGCTCTATGGCAGGCACTACTCAGGATCTGGGTCAGTAGTCTCAAAAGCAGGTTGCGCATGAGGACCACCTCCATAGGCTTGCCAGCTTTAACAAGTGAAAATACAAGATTCCCAGTTAAATCTGAGTTTGAGTTTCAGATAAACAATGAATTTGTTTATTATAAGTATGGCCAGTATGCTATGCAATGTGTATTTTATCTGGAAATTTTACACCTATGGCCCATTTTATAAAGATACTTTCTTGCTGGACCCACAGATTCTCAAGCTCACTCAGGTTTAGGAACCCTGATCATATTTAACTCAACTGCCTCTGGGAAGTGTTTCATTTCTTAGTCAATTTTTGTGTCCTTAGAACTGTCTTTTTATTTTATTATTTATTCATTCATTTGTTTTTAGAGACAGGGTCTCGCTCTGTCACCCAGGCTGGAGTGCTGTGGCATCATCACAGCTCACTGGAGCCTCAAACTCCTGGGCTCAAATGATCCTCCTGCCTCAGCTTTCCAAGTAGCGGGGACTACCGGCACGTACCAGCACACCTGGGTAATTTTTTAAAACTTTTTTGTAGAGATGGGGTCTCACTATATTGCCCAGTCTGGTCTTGATCTCCTGGCATCAAGCAATTCTTCAGCCTCAGCCTCCCAGAGTGCTGGGATTACAGGCATGAGCCACAGCACCTGGTCTGGAACTCTTTTTTTTTTTTTTTTTTTTTTTTTTTTTTTTTTTTTTTTTTTTTTTTTTTTTGAGATGGAGTTTCGCTCTTGTTGCCCAAGCTGGAGTGCAATGGCATGATCTCAGCTCACTGCAACCTCCACCTCCTGGATTCAAGCAATTCTCTTGCCTCATCCTCCCGAGTAGCTGGGATTACAGGCATGTACCACCACACCTGGCTATTTTTTGTTTTTTTTCTTAGTAGAAAACAGTTTCACCATGTTAGCCAGGCTGGTCTTGAACTCCTGACCTCAGGTGGTCTGCCCGCCTCAGCCTCCCAAAGTGCTGGGATTACAGGTGTGAGCCACCGTGCCCGGCCAGGAACTGTCTTTTTTAATGGAATCACAGTTTCCTGTAGGGGAACATCAAGCTACTCATGACTATTACCTTCATTATGTCATCTGATCATCACAACAACCTTGTAGAGTAAAAGAGGCAGAAAGTCTCCCTACCTTGTCAATGAGAAAACTGAGGCTTAGATACTTAAATTTTTCAGGTAAAACTCTAATAAATGGCATACCGAGGACCCAAACTCAGGTCTTCTGGGTTCCCATTTCAATATTTATTGAACTATTCAGTGCTGTGAGTGAAAGGGGATGGCAATAATGAGGGAGAGAAAAAGAGAAGAGAATTTTTCATTAAAAGTATGGCTATCTCACCAATTACCACCCTTTTGATTCACACCTTTCCAGCCCACCAATCAATTCTGAAGCAGAAGGAGAAGACCAGGGATCCAGAATTCAAAAAGACCCACATCTCCAGGAATCAAGGAGTCTGAGAGAAAGTTCAAACTGGATAATGCAATCAAAATAATCTGGAAATTGGCTTCTGGACTGGTTATGGCAGTGACAACAGAGAATGTCTGAAAGAACTGTTGTTAAACTATGTACTGAGATACTATACCTCTAATTTACCTCCACCACCAGTTCATACCTTGGAATTTTCTTACAGTAACGTAATGAGTAAGCTCTGTGCCTCATCTAACTCCACATGCCACACTGCAGTGAACAGGGTCAGAGAAAGGTAACCACTATAAAAGGAGTGGAAGTAGAGAGAAACCATGGACCTAGGCTCTAAGGTCCAGAGGGCAGATAACGAACTACCCTGCCCCACTTGAATGCCTGGGGGTGGTGGCAGAAGTTGACCTACCCTAGAACTCATCTCCATAAGCTCTTTGCTGTTGAGAGCAATCTCTTGGAGGTACCCCAAGTCATCACACATCCACAATTACATGGGGCATTAATGTGCTAACAGTAAAGATTCATTCAACTTTAAGAAATAAAATTAGTAGGCTGGGTGCCACTCACGCCTGTAATCCCAGCACTTTGGGAGGCCGAGGCAAGTGGATCACTTGAGGTCAGGAGTTAGAGACCAGCCTGGCCAACATGGTGAAACCCCGCCTCCATTAAAAACACAAAAATTATCCGGGTGTGGTGGTGGGCTCCTGTAATCCCAGCTACTTGGGAGGCTGAGGCAGGAGAATCGCTTGAACCTGGGGGTGGGGCGGAGGTTGCAGTGAGTGGATATCATGCCACTACTCTCCAGCCTGGACGACAGAGTGAGAATCCATCTCAAAAAAAAAAAAAAAGAAAGAAAGAAATGTTTATAGCAGTTTTATTCAAAATAAGCAAAAAATGGAAATAATCCAAATGTTCAACATAGGAGAATGGATAAATTACGATATTTATATACAAAAGAATACTACTTAATCAATTATACCTTAATAAAGCTGTTAAAAATAAAGAATAAACAAAAGAATACTATTTAGCAATAAACTCAAAAAATTAAAATAGCAGTTGTCTCTTTGAATGAGAGGTACCTTATGGAATTGACTGAAAAGAGGCACAAGGGAAGTTTCTGGGTGCTGCAAATGTCTATATTTTGATTTGGGTGATGGTAATTTGAGTACGTATACTTGTGAAAACTTATCAAATGGCATTTTCTGCATATAAAACATATACCTCAATAAAGGAAATAAATGGCTAGTTAAAAAATAGTAAAATTACAATATATTCATACAATGAAATAGTATGCATTTAAAATTATGATGTAGGTCTATATTTATTGACATAGAAAGATGCCTATAATATATTATTAAATATAAAAGCAGAATCCAAAACAGAATGGAGAATACCATTTTTGTAAAATGTATGATATTAAATATTGATATGGGTATGGACAGGAAAAGAGAGTCATGCACAAATAAAGCTGCCAAGATATTAAAACTGGTTACTAACATTTTATGATGAGTTTTACTACTTCAAACAGAAATCATTAAGATAGTTCCACATTTTTTAAAAGCACAAAATTAAAGCATTGCAACAACATCAAAATAAGACCAAAGTCTAAATTTGTGTTTCTCAACAGAGGTGATTTGTCCCCCAGGGGACATTTGGCAATGTCTGGAGATATTTTGGGTTGTCTCAACTAGGAGGGAGTGACAGCAACAATTTAGGGTAGAGGCCAGGGATGCTGCTGAACATCTTACAATGCACAGGACAGCTCCAACAACAGCCATCTGTACTAAAATGTTTATAGTGCCAAGGTTAAGAAACCCAGGTCTATCTAAATGGACATAAGATAGGGACTGTTTATAAGACGAAAGTGGTACAATGTTGACTTATTTCTTTTATTTCAAACAGTTCAGAAGTTGCCTGTCATTCAGAATCTCCGTAAATCCCAGTGGCAACCAGCCTTCTCCTGCACCTAACACAACGCTCTCCACATATCTGGAGGGATGGCGCTTGGGGAATCAGTTGTGCAAAGTCATTAAGAGCCAGCCCTGACTTCCATATCAGAAAAGAATATTTATAGAGGCAGAAGCCTCTGAACTGGCCATGAATAGCCAAAAGGGAGGGTGTGATATTCCACCCCCTGCCTCCTCTCCACTCCTGAGTAAAGAAGCCGCTACCAGGAAGGGCACTGATTCCTGCAAGGACCAACTCCATCACATTAACCTCCTTATGGGCCCTCATAACCAACTGCTTCCCAGAAAAGAGACTGAGATGTTAGGTTTTTGATAGCATAAGTAGCTTTTTTGAATCCTCAGCAAGACGTTACCAAGACAGATAAGAGTTTTTTGGGGAATGTGAGGGTTATCTGGCTGTGACATATGTCACCCCATTAATGGCCAGGATTGATTTGGCTGATCTGGCTGGCTAGGCGAGTGTCCCCTTCCTCCCTCACTCGTCCATGTGCGTCCCTCCTGAAGCTGCATGCTCGGTGCAAGAGGATGACCATCCCCAATAGAGGAGGACCGGTCTTTGGTCAAGGGTATACAAGTGGCTGCACTCCCCTGCTAGAACCTCCAAACAAGCTCTCAAGGTAAGAGTTTTTTGGAGAGAGAAATAGTTTTCTGCATTCTTTAAATTCCAATCAGTATATCAAGATTTAGACCTTGCTGACTTCACCATTAAGCCAGGAATAGGGAGAACTCAGGTTATGCTGTAAGGGAGACCTCTGCCATGTGGGAAGGGTAGAGCTGACATACTCCATTCCCAGAACAGGGAGCAAGGAGAAAAGAGACGGGGGAGCAAAAAGAGGCAACTCATCTGGCAACCTGTTCCAGACCAAATTCCCAGAGGGGAAAAATCAATGGACACATCTAGGCAAATATGAAGGAAGCTTGGGGCTAGTTATTTTCTTCGCCCTGTAAAACCTAAGGGAGCTGAGAGCCTCCAGAAAAAGATCATGTCCTGTCTGATGGTGTAACCACCCAATCTGTTCACCTTGCCCACTGCCTAGACAGAGCCAATTTACCAAGACAGGGGGATTTCAATAGAGAAAGAGTAATTCATGCAGAGCCAGCCGTGCAGGAGACCAGAGTTTTATTATTACTGAAATTAGTCTCCCTGAGCATTCTGGGATTAGAGTTTTTAAAGATAATTTGGCGAGTGGGGCAGGGGAAGTGGGGAGTGCTGTTTGGTCAGGTTGGAGATGGAACCATAGTGGGTCAAAGTGAGTTTTTCTTGCTGTCCTCTGCTCCTGGGTAGATATGGCAGAACCGGTTGAGCCAGATTACCGGTCTGGGTGTTGTCAGCTGATCCATCAAGTGCAGGGTCTGCAAAATATCTCAAGCACTGATCTTTGGTTTTACAATAGTGATGTTATCCCCAGGAGCAATTTGGGGAGGTTCAGATTCTTGGAGCCAGAGGCTGCATGACTCCTAAACTGTAATTTCTAAACTTGTAGCTAATTTGTTAGTCCTGCAAAGGCAGACTGGTCCCCAGGCAAGAAGGGGGTCTTTTCAGAAAAGGGCTGTTATTAATTTTGTTTTAAAGTCAAACCATGAACTGAATTTCTTCTTAAAGTTAGTTTGGCCTATGCCCAGGAAATGAACAAGGACAGCTTAAAGGTTAGAAGCAAGATGGAGTTGCTTAGGTCTAATTTCTTTCACTGTCATAATTTCTTCAGTTATAATTTTGCAAAGGTGGTTTCAATAAGAAGAAAGACAGGTGGATGAACCTGAAATACTGCCCCTAGTCCCTCACGTCTGAGTAGAGTGTGCTGTGGATCCAGACACTGGTGTGTTCCCTGGGAAGGGGCAAAGAGGTGCTGAGATAACCAGTGGGCTCCCGGAGGCCTGGGCTGGAGAGATGTCAAGGGCTGCAAAATTGTGGGCAAATGGCAGGACTTCAGCTATGGGTGCCATTGTGATATCCGACACTACAAGGTACAACTAATCAGTAGCACTTCAAAGGAGACCAGACCTGGAGCAGGAATCAGGGAGGTCCCAAAAGGACTGACACCCACTCATGTGGATTAGAGGTCCCCTCAATTCCTTGTCCCCATGAGGCCCCTTGAATGGGGGAAAGAAATTTGAAGATGGAACATTGACCTGAATGAGACTGTGTGGATTGAAATGGACTGTAATAATGTAAATTGGCACGTGTGTCACCCTGCTCACCTTGGCATGTGTGTCACCCTGCTCACCACCCATGCCATAGGGTCCTCATGACCAGAGTTAGGCCTGTCAACCTAAATAACGAACAGAAAGAGACTCTCCAAAGATAATGAGCTTATTTGGGTGTGCACAGAGGATTTGCAAATCTGGGATATGCAGGCTTTGGAGACTGTAGGCACATCCAAAGTGGCTGAGGCAGGGGGAAGTGTTTAAAGGCAAAAGTATACATCATTTGTTTTAAAACAGAGAATGTTGGCTACAGGGGATCATCACAGGAGTTGACACTGGTTCATTCGTGGAGACAGTGTGTCAGACAAGTGTTCTTGTGCATCCTGCTTGCTGTCCTTGTGACTCATGTAGCAAGCTGCAGTTTAGGAAGTTCTTGGCAGAAGTTCTTGTTACAGGCGTATGTGCATGAGAGCCCTTCAGAAAGTCTTTGTAATAGCGTATGTCCACCAGGGCCTGTCGGGGGGTGGGCGGCTGGGGGAGGGATAGCATTAGGAGAAATACCTAAAGTAAATGACGAGTTGATGGGTACAGCAAGCCAACATGGCACATGTATACCTATCCATCAAATCTGCACGTTGTTCACATGTACCCTAGATCTTAAAAGTGTATAAAAAAAAACAACAAAAGTGGATGTCAGCAACTTCATGTTAAACATCTGTGTTACATTTCCGTAGTAGAATGCCTAACATATACATTATAAACCGTCATAAATCAAAACTGTAAAAATAAAAACTTACAAAAAAAATAGTGTGTGTCAACTTGACTAGGCAAGGATGTGCAGTTGTCTGGTTAAACACTAGTCTAGGCATTGCCATGAAGATATTTTGTAGATGTGGTTAACATCCATTAAGCAGTTGATGCTAAGTAAAGCCGGCTACCCTTGATAATGTGGATGGGTCTTATCCAATCAATTAAAGGTCTTAAGAACAAAGACTAAGGTTTCCCAGAGTAGAAGGAATTTACCTCCAGGCTGAAACATAGGTGTCTTTCCTGAGTTCCAGCCTGCTAGCCTGCCCTACAAATTTCAGACTCAAGACTACAACAATAACTCTTGCCTGAGTTTCTAACTTGGCATCCTGCCTTACAGATTTCAGAATTATCATCCCTCACAATTGTGTGAGCCAGTTCTCTCTCTCTGTGTGTGTGTGTGTGTGTGTGGGTTCTGTTTCTCTGGAGAGCCCTGATTGATACACTTGGCAATATCTATCAAGTTGCAAAGGCACATATCCTTCGAACTAGGAATTCTGCACTAGAAATTCCACCCTCAGATGTACTTATACATAAGTGAAATTATGCATACACAAGATTCTGTAGTACTGAAGAAATTATTAAATGCGCTTTACTGAAGTATTTAAAAATTATGGTACACACATAGCTAGAATAATTTGCAACCATAAACAAAAAAAGCTTCCTGTATTCTTTTTTTTTTTTTTTTTTGAGACGGAGTCTCGCTCTGTCACCCAGGCTGGGGTGCAGTGGCGCAATCTCGGCTCACTGCAAGCTCCGCCTCCCAGGTTCACGCCATTCTCCTGCCTCAGCCTCTCCGAGTAGCTGGGACTACAGGCGCCCGCCACCACGCCCGGCTAATTTTTTTGTATTTTTAGTAGAGGCGGGGTTTCACCGTGGTCTCGATCTCCTGACCTCGTGATCCGCCCGCCTCGGCCTCCCAAAGTGCTGGGATTACAAGCGTGAGCCACCGCGCCCGGCCCTGTATTCTTTTATTGAATCTCATCCAAGATAATATTAAGTGAAACCAAGATACAGAATTGAGTATATGGATACTACCATTCATATAGAAGGAGGAAGGAGCGAGGGTATTGTATACACAACACACACACACACGTATTCTCTGGAAGAATATATAAGGAATTGGTAGTATTGGGTAATATTGACTCTGGAGAATAAGAATATATTTTTGTAACTTTAGAGCTTGGTACCATATATCATGAAAACAAATCAATTGTGCGTGGAATTAAAAGGCACACCACATAACATTTATAAAGAAAGGATGCAGAATCCTGGGTGGCTGCTCACATTACAGGGAGTCTTCCTCACTAGTGCTCTCGGGTTTGTGATTGTTCTGCCCTCTAGAGGCGGCTTTGAGAAGTGCTTGAGATGAACGTCTCTGTGACCCCCTCAGCAGGCTCAGCTTAGTCTAGGAGCACAGGCCTGAAGTGGGTGCTCACAGGATGGTTTTCCTCTGGCTACCTGCCTTCATTTCATCTGGCAACAGTGGTTCCGGTAATGTTGGCAGTCAGTGGCTATTACGGTGGGAAGAATCAGAACTTGAATAAACCACAGTGCTACTACGATCCCGTTCTTAGAGGCAGAATCACACACAATAAAAGAGAATTTGAGGTCTTCTGTCACTAATGAAATACCAAGACCTCTTTATTACTCAATTTGGGTCAAAAAATATCAACTAGAAAAGAAAGTTGGGAATGATTATTCACGTATATTTATGAGTGTAGCCTCTGACGTATGAATTACATACTAATCATGAGGTTGGATTTTAAATGTATAGAAAAGACATGTTTTCACTGCAGGCTGCAGCTGAATAACGAAATATGAAAAATGCATTTTTGAACTATTTAATTTTTTGAAATTTAAACATATAACAGCAATATAGCATACATATTTCCACCATCACACAATGTTAATATTTTTCTTATTGGCTTCTAATTTCTTTTTGAATTATTATTTTATAATAGATCTCTTTTATTGAAAGCTCAGTGTTTGCAAAGCAGTCTACATTCATTATCCCACGAAATCCTCAAACAACCCTAAAAGGTAGATGTCAGTACCACCGCACTTTGTGATTGTACCAGACAATCAGTAATAAGATAGGTAAGAATGGCTGTGGGGGAAGTCAGCTGGGTTCTAGTTATAGTTGCATTTCAGAAAATTATTTAACATGCTGACTTTAACAACCTAAGCGTCTTCTCCATGTGTGCACACAGGGTAGACCTCTGAAGAGTAGCGCTGTAGCTTCTAGGGTAAAGGCTGCGTTAAGTCAAGGCAGGATGACCGTTCAGCTTCCTCCCAGGATAGTGCAAAGGGCTATTCACTAGGATTAAAGCCTTCTCTCCCAAACTGAATTGCTCAACCCCCAAAACCCCTCCTACAGAAAATTTGGAGTCCTCGTTTATTCCCTGGCAGCCCCTACCTAATAGGGTGGTGAATTAATTACCAAACACGCAACAAAGGATATCAAAGGTTTGGCGAAAATGGCAACATTTTGGAATAAATGACCGTAATGTGTGGTCTGTTTGCCACCCTAACTGGGGCACATTTTGCAGGTCATTTGCTTTCGCTATGGCCAAGAGGAAGAAAAGCATCTCTTGGATTTCAGCTTGGAGGAGGAAGAGTTCAGGCTGCCAGAACTGGACTGGCACTTCTGAATATCCCAAGGTGAGGTCCCGTAACTTCCTCGGGAAGCTCTGCCGCGCCCCCACCCCACCCCACCCCACCAGGCTGCTGGAGTCTTGGGACCGCAGACCCCGCGGCCCAAATTCTTCCTCGCAGAGGGGAGGGGAAGGGTGTTCTGGCGGGGCGGGGCGGAAGGGAGGCTTGGGCTGGATTGTGGGATAAGATTGCCCTGATGACGCTGAGCGGATCTGGACCCTAGCCTAATAAAGGCTGCGTAAATAAAGGTGACGTTAATAAAGGGCGTGACGGGGCGCGGTTGCCAGGGGCGCCAGCGTCTCGGGGCTGCCCTAATGCCTCCAGCTCAGTGCGCGGCGCCAGCGCGTGTCTAGTCCCGGCTGCGTCTCTGGGCCCCACGGGCCCCTCCTCACATGGCAACTATTGTGGCTACTAGTCCAGGCGGCTTAGCCTCTGGAGCAGGTCTGGACCCGCTCCAGCTGACCTCTGACTCCCTGTGGCCACCTGAGCCCTGGTCTTCCCGCTCCTCCGATCTCCCACGCGAATCGCCGCCATGAGCTAACTCCCCACCCCCGGGCAGACCCGGGGGGCTTTGATTACCTGGGGTCTTCTGCTTCCTCCCAGATGTCAGCCCCGCTTCAGGAATCGACTGAGACTTCGGCTCAGAGTTTGGTTCCATTCCTGGACACGGATTCAGCTGGAGAGCTGCCCCGGGGCCAGAGCAGTTCGCTGCTGCACACCGGGATCAGAATGACAAGCTGACTCGGCGCAGAAGGCTCCCAGAGGTGGTTGCAATGCTAGACTGGGATCAGAACCAGGCCCTAGCTCGGCCTCTTTGCCTCAAAAGTAAGTTTCTAACTGTAGGCCTAGATCAGGCTGCAGATCATCAGGCATATGAAATACTTGTTCCACCACTAGATAGAAATCAAAAGCAAAGAATTTTACTGTTTCACCCAAGAACCGGAAGAAAGATATAGCTCAGCATCAAAGTCTTGTCAAAGTTGTTGTTGGAACTGCATACCGATTTGTATCAAAACCTCAGCATCAGAAACAAATTCTGCAGAATGGGTACTTAGATTCAAGTATGGATATACTGTATCCGGGCAGCCTGCCTCCAGAACTCCAGGTGAACTCAGATGAGCCTCCAGGGCCTCCTGAGCAAGTTGGACTTTCTCAGTTCCATCTAGAGCCTGAAACTCAAAATCCAGAAACCATTGAAGAGATCCAGTCCTCTATTCCAGCAAGAAGCTGCAGCGCAGCTTCCGTAGCTCCCTGATGTGGTAGAACCTTCTTCAACCAAAGCTGGAGGCCCCAGCTCTACCTTCACAGTCCCTTGAGGGGGCCCACTCTTCAACAGAGCAGGAGGCTCCAGCACAGCAGCTACCTGCCTTTGAAGAGATCGTAGCTCCACCATCGATACATCATGAGGTAAATGTTCCATTGAAAAGTTGGAGTGAAGCTGAGCACTCACACTTGCCCAGTGTCACAGTCAAACCTGTGGACGTGGAGCTTACGGTAACTCCAGAGCCAGGTAAGGAACTTACAACAAGCCAGGAACAGGCCCTAGCTCAGCCTCCAGAACACCCCAAAGAGGTGGGCTCTTCCTCAACCCAATTATAGGCCCCAGTTCAGACACCAGAGCACCCTGAGGAGATGAAACCTTCTGCAACCCAGCAGGGGACCCCAGCTGAGCCTCCAGGTCCTCTTGTGAAGCCTGAACTTTCCCTCAGTCAACAGGAGAAGCCTTCTGAGTTTCCCAGGAAGGTTGAACCTTCTGAGACCCAGCAGAAGGTCCCAGCTCAGCCTCCAGAGTCCTCTATGGGGAATGCAGCTCAAACTCCACCGAATCGTGAGGTGACAATTCACCCTCCAGGTGAAGATCAAGCTCATTATAACTTGCCCAACGTTACAGTTAAATCTGCGAATGTGGAGGTTACCATAACTTCAGAGCCTACCAAGGACACTGAGTCTTCTCCAGCCCAGCAGGAGGCCCCAACCCAGCCTCCAGAGGAGGTGGAAACTTCTGCAACCCAAGAGGAGGCCCCAACTGAGCCTCCAGGTCCTCCTGTGGAGCCTGAACTTTCCCCACAAGTGAGCAGGAGCAGCCAGATAAGCCTTCTGAGTTTTTCAGGGAGGTTGAACCTTCTGAGACCCAGCAGGAGGCCACAGCTTAGCCTCCAGAACATCATGAAGTCACAGTTTCACCTCCAGGTCACTATCAAGCTCAGCATTCAGATGTGCCCAATGTCACTATTAAGCCTCCAGATATGCAGCTTACCATAGCAACAGAGCCTACTGCAGAGGTGGGAACTTCTCCAACCCACCAGGAGGCTACAGCTCAGCTCTCAGGGCCAGTTAATGATGTAGAACCATCTGCTGCCCAGCACAGGGCCCACTTCTGCCTCCAGAGTCATCGGAAGAAGCTGGACCTTTACCAGTTCAACAGGAGATGTCAGTCCAATCTCCAGAACCTATTAAGGATGAGAACCCCTCTCTAACCCAGCAGGAGGCTGCAGCTAAGCATCCACAGACCTCTGAGGAGGTTGAATCTTCTCCAACCCAGCAAGAGGCCCCAGCTCGGCTTTCAGAGCCCCCTAATGAACTTGTAGTTCAACCTCTAGAGCATCATGAGGTAACAGTTTCTCCTCTAAGTCATGATCAAGTTCAGCCTCCAACATTACACAATGTCACTGTTAAACCTGTGAATCACATGGTTACCATGACTCGAGTTCACTAATCAGGTTGAAATTTTAACCCAATAGGGGGCCCCAGCTCAGTCCTTAATGTCCCCTGAGCAATTTCAACATTTGAAAGACCAGCAAGACATTATAATTCAGCAGCTAAATACCCCTGAAAATGACGAACTTCCTCCATCAAGAGCCCACAACTCAGCCTCCAGTTCAGCTCTCCTCAGACTTTGTAAGTGCGTTGAATGATGAGATGGTATTTTCACCCCTAGATCTGTCTTCAGTATTCGGAAGTAATTCAACTTTACCTAATACCACAGTTAAAAATGTGGATTTGGAGGTTACCATACCTACAGCAGTCACTATGGAGGTTGAACCTTCTCCAGTCCAGCAGGACAACCCTCTTATTCCCACTGAGCAGGCTTTTCTCTAACCCAGCCTGATCCCCCTTCCTCACCCCTGGATTCTCCTGAAAGGAATGAATCTCCAGCCCAGCAAGAGGCCCCAGCTCAGACTCCAGACCCCCCTAAGGAGGTAGAACCTTCTCCAGTCCAGCAGAGTTCCCAGCTGAGCCACCAGAGCCCCCTAATGAGGTTG
Organism: Hylobates moloch; assembly: GCF_009828535.3. Lineage (NCBI taxonomy): Eukaryota > Metazoa > Chordata > Mammalia > Primates > Hylobatidae > Hylobates > Hylobates moloch. The sequence goes on along the minus strand of NW_026652280.1, from coordinate 47,921,409 downwards.
AACCATCTGCAACCCAGCAGGAAGCCTCAGGTCATCCTCCGAAGTCCACTGAAGAGGTCAGTCCTCCACTGCAGCAGGAGATACCAGC